>NW_025333640.1:30430000-30852500 GCF_019186645.2 Phyllostomus hastatus | reverse complement strand
CCTGTGCCCTGACCTGTGACCTATCACCAGAGCTCCAGGGCCCCTCCGCTGGCCTTTGGCATTTTCCACACCCACTCTTGACCAAGGAATTCATCCACCTTGTACAAGGTCTCTTAGGAAAGTTTAGTGCAAAACCCTGGGCATTCACCCTTTCCTCTCCCAGTCCCCGTCAACCTTCCAAAAAAAATACATTCCCTGGAGATTAGCCTTTGAAAGTATTTGACCTCTGACTTGGTAAAGATGAGTCAACTTCACCGTTAGGGAGCGGAGCCCGCCACCTCAGTGTCTGTGTGATGCTCTCCTGTCCTCTTACTGTCACCAGCACAGAGTGCAGCCCTGTCTAACCCTGTGGGGGAGGGGTGGAAAGGGGGAGGGGGCGTGGCCACAGGCCTAGACGGGACCACCTCCAGGGGCACCCTCTGGCTGTGCCTGGCAGGGACCCAGAGGAAGTAGCAGAGGACAAAGGGGTGGCGTCCAAACGCCCCCCACAGGCCAAGGGTGATGCACTGAGCTGGGGACAAGGACCTCCGCGGAAGGCCTGGCCGACGCTGTTGTGACACTCTGGCCAATGTCTTCTTCAGTGGCTCTGGGCTCCTCTGTCTCTCCTGAGAAAACACCACCAAACCCCACCACCGCCTCTCCTCGAGCACTTGGGAGGAAACGCTCCGTGAATTCAAAGCCCAAATATTAACAGCCACGTCGTTAATGTCTCCACCACAGGGGCTGCACTCTGTCCACGGCTGGGGACCTGACCAGCACGCGTTCCACCTCACACAGGGTCGGCGGCAGGCTAAGGGGGACCGAGAGGGCGCCCGGCCGAGGACACTCTGTGGACCAGCAGACGCCTCCCGCTCCCCCCTGAAGCTCGCAGATGAACCCGCCACTCCAGACAGAGAGAGGGGCAAGGGGAAAGCAGGAGGGCCCACTGCTTGGACAATCCTGGTCGCCACCACTTGCTTTTCTCGCACAGCCCTTCCCCAGTCCTCCTGTCCTCGGGGAAGTGTTCCAGGGACCGAAGGAACCACTAGGAGCTCACTTCGCCTGAGCCCGGAGCTGTGAGGAGCACCCACAGACCTCACCACGTCCTCGGGAACCTCCCCTGACCGACGGTTCCAATTACACGGTTGTTCACTTACCTGTCTCTCTCCTGGAAGCTCCCGGAGGTCAGAGGCCAGGCCCCTTCCATCCGCACCAGGCCCAGGGCTCCGCACATATCAGTGTCTATCGAATGAAGTGACTGTAACCCTTATAACAACAGTAGAAGCCAGGTGTGACTATCCCCATCTTACGGGCGGGAAGCCTGAGTCTCAGAGAACTGTAGGGATTTTCCCAAGGTCAAGGTCACAGAGCTTAATAGCTGTGGAGGCCAGGAGAAAACCCCAGGGTGTTGAACCAACACCCTGGTCCCTGGGATTCTTCCTGCATCCAACAGCCACCCCACCCCTCCCCTCTTGATTAAAAGCAATGCCAGGTCCACCTCCCTCTTGATGTTCTTTCTGCCTGTTATTTTCTCCACATTTGCTGGCCTTTTCAGGGATCTCTCATATTTACTTACATAATAGCTTACATGTGGGCTATTTATCTATGTGGGTTACATAATGGTTGAGAAAGAAAGGAAACTGGGGCAGGGGGGCAGTCAGGAAGAGAAAATGGATTTCAGAAATGGAGGAGGTATTCTTGCAATGCAGCCTTGAGAAAGGGAAAGAAGGGAGGGGAGGGGAGGGGAGGGGACGGGAGGGGACGGGAGGGGAGGGGAGGGGAGGGGAGAGGAGGGGAGGGGGGTGCACCCCACATGTAGGGAGAACAGCTGAGAAGTGTGAAGACAGATGCAGCCCTGCACGCTGGGGCTGTGCTCCCTGGCTCTGCAGCCACCCAGCGTGGAGTTGCCACGAGCGGACCCACAGTGGTGCAGCCCTGGCTCCCAGGATACTGAGCAGGAGGCTGGGGAGAAGCTCCTGGCTTAAGGAGAGCTTCTTCCCTACGCTCCACCCAGCCACAGCACCTGACCAAGGTCCCCACACTTTTGCTCCTGGAGGCATCTCGGTCACTCGGAGTACTTCGAGGCTCCAAAGAGTCTGGGGCAGAGATAGGTGGGTGCAGAGGAGTCAAGAGGACAGACACCTTGTCCACGCTCAATGCACACTTTTCAACGTTTACAGCAGAGCTTCGCTCCAGCCCTGCTACGCTGTGGGCTATCCTATAAACCCCGCACTCGGGCAGAGGACTTTGAATAGGTTCAGACACAGACAAATGAGATCTTCACCCTCCCTGGCTCTTGCCTCTCGAGGAAGCACCATCGCTTCTTCAGATCTCCTTACGCCGCCCCCTCTGAGGTGCTCAGCTGTCTCAAGAGCGAGCAGAGATAGACTGCAGACGCAACGGCTCCCCGGCTATTCAACACTGTCATTACAGTGCGGCGAGATTTCAGAAGCATCAGCACACGCTCTCGAGTCCAGTCACGACAGAAAGCAAGTCCCGAATCCCTGCCTTCGCAGAGACGGGCCCTTCCCCCAGCTCCTAGGATACAGGACAAAAGAGATAGATATAAAGAATCACCTATTTACCGGTCCTTTATTCTATTACAGTGGGAACAGACGCTGACACCCACAAGGACCCTCTGCGGCGAGGGGTTACATGTCACACCACGGAAACACACAAAAGACAAATTATCCCTGAGATCATCGCGCCTCTGTTGACCTGCTCGGAGTTGAAAGGCAGATGCAATTAGATGCCAGGGTCTCGGAGCTGCCAGCAGCTCGGGGCGCCCACCACGGCGTCAATCCCGCAGAAAGGAGGCAGGACGGATTCTGCGGGCACGTCCTTCCTCTGGGTTTGAATTCCGTGGGCCCAATTCAGAGGTGTGGCCGTTTACTAATTTGCTTTTGTTAACAAGATCTTTCTCAGCTTCTGCAGGATTCACAATACGAGATTAAATTCGGCCTTCGAATGCTCATGAATATTAACCGCATTTCTTTTAAAAATGGAAGTGGGCAGAGACGGAGAGGGGAAACAGTGTCACAGGCCACAGACTCACTGCGTGCGCCCGTGTACCGGGGCAGCCTCCCCGCGGCCGGCCACCGACGGTCGGGACACTGCCGCCTCGGCCCTCGGTCAGACCTGGCTCTCCGACCTGCAAACAGTAGTAAGGAGTCTCTCTTACCCCTTTTTGTTTTGGGAGGAATTGCAAATCTGTGCAGGATGGTTTTATTTAGCTCACCGAGGTTTTGGTTACCGTAGCACTTAAAAAGCACACGAGACCCCTGATGCAGAGCTCACGGAACACGGTGGAAACAGCTGCAGACAGACTGACCGTCATGGTGGCTTTTCCTGCGTTAATAAGAGCTTCCACTCACTGAGTGCCGGC
This sequence comes from Phyllostomus hastatus, assembly GCF_019186645.2. Lineage (NCBI taxonomy): Eukaryota > Metazoa > Chordata > Mammalia > Chiroptera > Phyllostomidae > Phyllostomus > Phyllostomus hastatus. The sequence continues at coordinate 30,849,136 of NW_025333640.1, read as the reverse complement.
CGTGTGCCGGGCACTGTTCTAAGCATTTCATTTAGACCGCCCCGCCCCCAACAACCTGCTAGGGAGACCGGAGCACAGAGCAGGGAAGCAACCTCCCCCGGCCACACGGCCACACGGCGGCAGATCCAAAATCCAGCCCCAGCTCAGCTGGCCCTCCACCCCTCACCCTTCAGGAGGGTATACTGCTCGCTCTCAACTGCTTCTTATGCAAATAAATAAACCAATAAATACATACATGCATCTTGTAGAAAGGATTCGTTACACAACGATAGCCACATCCCCCGGACATAAGCGATACTCAGTACACCTTTGGTGTGTGAGTTTGATAACTTCCAGCCAGGTGAACTTGGGGCCTATGACGCAAAGGATGGATCAGTCCAGAGAGGTTCAAAAGAGATGAGTGAGAACTTTCAGAGAAAAAAGAAACAGCTTATTCAGAGCCAGGGACTCAGTATGCTGCTTCCAGGGACAGGTCAGCTGGCTGTCGCCCAATCATCCAGGTGCGCCCGGCCAGAGGCCTGACGGTCAGTCTCAGAGGCACACGAGGGACGGCGGTCATGGAGAAAACCGGGGTCCCAAGGCACTCATGTCCAGCAAACATGAGGTCTGTCCTGGGGACCACAGTGGAAAACTGTCCGCCTCAGTCTCCGCTGTGGCAGACCTGCGGGCAAGTCAGCCCAGGATCAGAAGGGGGAGCAGGGGGACACACAGAATCCACACACATGTCCTCGGGTGCGGGTTCAATGGCACCTCGTGGTGAAGGCATGCGGACAAACCCAGTTCCACCATCGGCTCAGCCTTGTGTGTCGGGCCTGGGTTCAAGTGGCGGAGCTTCCTCTGCCTTAGACGGGCCTTTGAGGAGGGGAGACCGCTGTGGGCTCTCTGCTCTCTGCACCTGCGGCAGCTCGACCTTCCTCGCCGACGCGTCCTGCCAGGGTACCGCCCAGCCCTCGCTCTCCCGGAAACCTGTCTGTCTGCATTAAGTGGCCTTCACACACCGACTCCGTTCTCACGGGGGCTGGATCTTAAGGCTGCCCCAGATTAGTTCCTCAGAAAGTCAACTGCGAGATAAGGATGCATGTTAAGGGGTGCCCTCGGGACCCCCACCTGCACAGGGAGGGGTACAGGGAGGCGGTGAGAGCAATGCAATCCCAGCCAAGCCTCAGCCGACCCCTCGGGGACCTCGGCAGCTGGGGTGACCCTTCCGATTGTCCCAGATCAGGGTGCGGTGGGCAGGCCTGTATGCTCCTCCATCAGACAGCTAGTCACTGGCTGCGGACCACCCTGGGGAGTGGGAAGGTGCCCCCCAAAGGGAGCTGGGAGCCACCGGTCAACAGCTCTCACGGCATCGCTGGGGAAATGCGTCCTTCACCCCCGAGAGGGGATCTGGGCCACACGCCACCGCACCCCCGCCAAGGACGACCCTCAGTTCCCAGAGGAAGCCTCCTCTGCAGCACCACACTGAGCACCCGAGAGGCACTGAAGAGGTGCTGGGGTGCTGACCCGATTGCAAGACCTCCAGTACCTGAACGCCTCTCCCCCAGCCCCAGGGCTGCCCTGAGGCTCTGAGCTGACTCCCCGCCCACCCACCGACCCTGGTCCCCCCTCCACCCTCAGGCTACGTGACCTGCTCTCCACCCTCCTGAGGGCCAGGCTCTCCCTCCCTTCCCGTCCTGCCCCACCCGTACACTGAGCCACCCCCTCTACTGCAGCGCTCTGCCGACCTCGCCCCTCCCCTGTCCCTGGTCTCCCTCGGGTCTCAGCTCAGGCCCCAGGCCCTCCCCGGCTGGAGGGCCTCGCAGCCCCTTTCCCTCCGCCCCCCTGGGCAAGGCTTCCCTTTAGTCCTGCCCCACCCCACTGCCCGCCAGCCCCTGAACTCTGTAAGGGCAGGGGCCCTGTCTGCATCTTCACCAGCAATACCCCAGCGCTTGGCACAGGGCCCGGGACCTGATCGGCGCTCTGTAAATGCAGAGTGGGCGAGCGAATGAGTGAAGGCAAAAGTGAATGAATTCTAGCAACTCAGGGTGGCTCCAGCAGAGTGGGAGGGGCCCAGAACAGCCCTCCAACTCAAAAATAACCTCACTTCCGAGGACACTGCTCCCAAACCCGGGTCAGGTGCCCCAGCAAAGGACTCTGGTGGCCCCATAACCGTGCCACAGCACCGAACACAGGGCCTTGTGGTTGCCTCGTCATTATCTTTTTTGTCCCCACTACATGGGACATCCACGAGAGCAGAAGCCATTGCCGTCGTACTGATGGTCTTTCCCCAGCACCTAGCACAGGGCCTGGCGCAGAACAGGTACTCAAAAAACAGCCCTTGAATAAATGAAAAAGAGGGGGGTGCATTTATTTAGGAGAAGTCCGTGAAATATTTTCAAGTTTACACTGGCATTAAAGCGAAGTGTGGGGGTGTTTAGCTTCCAGCAGAGCCGTCAACAAGACGGCAAGGACCCTGGGGGTCTCCTGTGAGAGTCACGGGGGCCTTGTGACCCTGCTGCTGCGACAGAAGCGTCCTTTCTTCCCCCGGGAGCGTTCGGAAATGACCGACACGTGCGGCATCTGTCGGTGTCGTTTACGATCACAGCCACACGGACAGCCCAGCAAGAGACAAAGCCCATCTTGTGGGCAGTACTATCTCATTAAATGTCCACAGAAGCACTCTGGTGTGGGAATTATGGTCCCTATTTTTCAGACGATGAAACCGAGGCCTGAAAAGACTGTCACCGGCCCCAGGTTACCGAAGTCGCCCGAGGTACAACAAGAATCAAAACCCACAGGCGCCCAGACCCAAAGCCGGTGCGCACAGCGAGGCCCGTGGGAGGCTCCCTCTGCCCCGCCCCCATCCAGTCCCTCCAAACCAGTGAATCCAGTGGGAGGTTCCAGGAGGAGCACACAAATCACAGCAGAGTTATTCATCAGCCTTTTTAATAGCTTACCATCACCCCAATTTCCACCGCCTCACGCCCACACGCCCAGCAGCGCAGAGCTCCTGAGCGCATACCGGGAGGGCGTCCAGACTGCTCTGTCACCGATCGCATCCCGGACGGCCTCTCTTCCCAGGGCTCATCTGGCCGCCGCGTCCCCCAGGCGACGTGTTCCGCTTCGCCGAGCCCCCGTGGAGCCCAAGGCAGGCCGGTCACGCCCAGGGTGCGCGAGGACAAGGCACTGGCGGCCACTCCCCGAGGTGGGGGGAGAGAGGAGAGGGATTCTGCCAGCTCCTGGGCCTGCACAGGAGCCCCGACCGGCCGGGCTCTGTCCCCATTCTGTCATGCCACACCTCGGGGGGGAAAGGGAGGTCTACGAATAATGTATTAAAACATGTTTCTTATTTTTTTTAAATGTATATGTTTCCATGGCAACAGAGCTACCAACCAACAAATGTGTCCTTTTCTCTGCAAATAAATGATGTTTTCCTCAAGAAAGAAAATGATAACAACACACTTATCCACGCTGATAAGGAATATATCTTGGGAGCATCCAATAAAATCCAGACTTCCCCCCGCCATGTCTCCCCTCTTCTAAGACTTGCCCAAGAATTAAATCTTTGGATCAAGGGAAAACGTAAGCCTAGAAATGCTTTCAGTGTAATGAAAACACAGGTTACGAATGTAGAAAAAAGGATTTCGGTTCTCCTTCTTTCCCAAACCAAAGGAAATCCGAAGATTCTTTCTGCTCACCCTGAATTTCCCAGTGCCATGCTTCTACGCCGTCCTTAAACACATCTACTGACCGGGTCAGCTCTGGAAACCTGTTGGCCCCTGGCCAGACACTGCAAATAACCCCACGACCCTCCCACATCCTGCAGTTACTAGAATTCAACCTTTGAACGTCTCGCCGCCGTCTCGGTTCCCACCAGGCTGCAGCCACATGAAAGGCAGCGCCCAGCTGATTACACCACGGAGAGGACTGGGTCAAGGAGCCCTCGGAGATCCTCGTCCCTGCCCCTCCCTAGCAGGCACTGAGTGCCGCCTCCACTCCACCTTCCCGGGTTCCTGGCTGGGAACGGGGCTCCCCACCTCCCCAGGGCCCTGGGAACCAGAGCGGAGCGACAGCACCGCCAGCCTGAGCTCCCGCAGCCCCGGGCACTCGCGGAGCGGACAAGGAGTGCCCCCCTGGCAGATGGGAGCTCCGCATCTCCCCAACAGTGAGGGGTCGATTTACTCCGGACTTCGTCTCCTGATCTGTCCCACCCCCTATTCTTCCTCCCTGTAATTATTGTTTTTTTTTTAGTCATAGTGACCATGGAGGTGGCGTCTGTGACGCCATCTTGTCCATGTGTTGAGCCCCGGCCTGGGCCGAACTAGTGACAACGCCACTCCTTCCTGATTTCTCTGGCAAAGTCACTTTTTGACAGACTCACACTCTCTGTTTTCTTCTGTTGTAATTAAAAGAATTTAAAAAAGAACACAAGAGAAACACTGACCATGTAACGGAGAGCCAGGCCCTGGGGTGTTTGTTCCCTCCTTGAGTCTTCCCGGAGACAGCAGTGACCGGGAGCTGTCACTGTGTGCTCCCTCCACGTGGGCTGCGGGGACAAACTGAGGTGTGAAGTCCTTCCTCGGGTCCCCTGGGCTGTTCCGCAGGAGGGATGGGGCGAGGACAGCGGACTCCCTGGTCAACGCGAGGGCGCTCCTTCCGGAAGGTCCGTCTGCAGGCTGAGACCCGGGGCCCCAGCAGGTGCAGTGACAATGAGCTTTCGGTGCCTCTTTCCGCTGGTCTCCCTGCCGCCTCTGGGACCTGAGACTAAAGCCCCGCGACCAGGCCCCAGGGCTGCGGAAGGAAACCCGGGCCGTGTGGGCAGGGCTGGGCCTCCGTGGTTTTCACGAGTTCCACGGGCACTCCTGCTGTGCGGCCAGGCCGGAGCCCATGGACCGCAGGTGCTCTCCCATGGAAGGCACAGTTGAGCGGGGCCCCGCCCCCATCGCACCTGCCAGGACTCCCAGCCGACATCAGAGGTGAGCGGGGGCTGTGACATAATGAAACAGGGCTCAGCTACTTCACACGAATTCCCTTTTCCTGCTATGACAATTTACCGCCAATCTGGTAGCATAAAACAAACACCAAGGTGTTCTCTTACACAGACACATCTTGGAGATATTGCGGGTTCAGACCCAGACCATCACATTAAAGTGAATACTGCGATATAAGTGAGTCAAAACCTTTTTGCTAGAGGTGGGTCTTGCCTTCAATTATTTAAGAACAAAAACGCAAACACGCAACACCTGTGCAGTGCAAGAAAGCAAATCACAGTAAGGCGCGGCGTGCTGACAGGTCAGGGGATCAGAGGTCCAAACAGGTCCTACGGGCTAAAGCCAAGGTGCTGGCAGAGCTGTGCTTCTTGTCGAAGTTCAAGGCAGAATCTGTCTCCTTGCCTTTTGCAGCTTCCAGAGGTCTTGGCCTTGGCCCCCAGCCGGCGGCAGCGTCGCTCCAACACCTGCTTCTCTGATTCTGACGCCTGCCTTCCTTTTTCACTTACAAGGCCCCTGGGATTACACCGGGTCCCCCAGGACCATCCGGGATAACCTCCCTCCTCGGAAGATCCTTCCTGGAATCCCATTTGCAAAGTCCCCCTGGCCGTGTAAAATAGCACATGCACCGGTTCCGCAGATTAGACATGGACGTGGTGGGCACCAGGGAGCATTTTGTTTAGCAGGCTCTCCTTCTGGGAACACGGAGGGGGTCCAATTAGAGTGGAGAGTGGGTGTCTGCCGGGGATTCTGTCGTTCTCAGAGTCTGAGGCGCATCTCTGGCCCCGGTAGTCTGTGCTCGCTCTGCTCGCTGCCGACTTCCAGTCCTGCCTTTCCCGGTCGACGACTCTCCCCTTTTCATCTCCCTCTGTATGCAGAGACACGTAGTTCTGAATGAGACAAAATGCTCACTCCGAAGCGAGACAAGGGCACTGCACCTGGCATGCAAAAATAAACAATAACGATTTCGGAGCTCCGTGTACAGACGTGGTGCAAAATAAGCTGAGGGCGCCCCACGGCCAAACACGGCTCGTCAGCATGCCTGGCGCGTCCACTCGTGGGATGCTGGGCAAGTCCATCAGGTCTCCATCGCTGTTGAAAGAGCAAATCTGCACGTTTTCTGTGATTCCGAATATCGCAATGGAACCGCTACCACGTGGAGGAGCATGGCCCTGGGCCCCACGCTGCAGTTCTTTCTCGCTGCTGAAGGTGGGGTGTCACACCCGTGATAGTAGCATCTGTTGGGGGGAAGGGGAGGGGAGGCATCTGTAAATCTGAGCAAGGCAGGATGTGGGGCTCTGTTTGCTAAGAGAAAATGGGCCAGAAATACTCAGTGGTGGTTAGAGAGAACAAGAAAGTTCCTCGGAAATTAATTTCAGGGGAGGGGAAGGGAAAACTCCCTCTGATATAAAGAAGGCACTTTTAGGGAAAAGTGAACTGATGGTAAAGCTCTGTCAGATACCTCGTGTGTTTCTTGTCTGGTGACCAGGCAGTGGTTCTCTTTGTTCATTTTCCTAGGGCAGTGTTCATCTTTTTTATTGATTTGTAGGCACTCTTTGTGTATTAGGGTTATTAACCTTGTTGTTCTGAAATAGGTATTGCAAGTAGATTTCCTATTTGTCAATCTTGTTTGTGGTAGAGATTTTTTCCTTCTCTGCAGGAGTTTTTAATTTGTAATCAGTCAAGTCTATCAATTTTCTCCTTCATGCTTTGTGAATTTATTATTAAGCTCAGGAAGGCCTTCTGTACACCAAGATGATTAAAATTCCACCCACTAGTAATCAAAAGAAATGCAGATAAAGATGAGATTTAATTTTTTTTTTTACCTTTCAGATTCATTCATTTCCGCCACAAAAATCTGTCAAGTGTCCATTATGTGACAAGCATCGTACAAAAGAGCTGGGGCCCCGGGAATGAAGAAGACACAAGGAAACAGTTCCATCCTCGTGACATTTATATTCTACCGAGTCCAGAGAAGCAACAAACAAGATAAATAAATAAACTGCATCACATACTAAGGAAGGAGTGCTATGAAATAAAATAAAGCTGGAAAGGGGGACAGGAGGTGCTAGACAGTGGGACCTGTGACATTTGAAACCGGCCCGTCAGGGCAGGTCCCCCGAGTGGGCCACGCGGGGGGCCCAGCCGAGCTTTGAGCCGAGGAGAAGTCCCCAGGCAGGAGCTGTTGGATGCGTTCCAGGAAGAGCAAGAAGGTGGCCAGTGGGGCCAGAGCAGCCGAAAACAAGGGCAAGGAAAGAAGGAAGCGACAGGAGGGGGACAATGTCACCTAGGCCTCGTGGGCCATTGCCAGGAGGCAGGCATTTACCGTGAATGAGAGGGGACGGCGTCGGAGGGTACTGAGTAGGGGGGGTATTACCTCACGAGCTATCAGAATCCCTCTGGCTTCCATGTTGAGACCAGACTCTCCTAGAAGCGGGACAACCTGTTAGGGGGCTATTCCAATAACCCAGGTGAGAGACGACAGTGCATCGGGCCACGTGGCCACAGAGTATTGGAGATGACATCGGAAAGGTGAGTCAAAGACGGCATCCAGGCTCCTGGCCTGAGCACCTGGACGGGTGGAAGAGCCACTAACTGAGAGAGGAAACTGACCGCGAGGCAGATGGGGGCGGGGCTGGGCTGAGGGCGTTAGTTTCTAACAAGGCGGCTTTAAGATGCCTTCTGGGAATCTACGTGCAGATGTCGAATAGTCAGCGGAACCCACGAAGGTAAGTCCCAGAGCTCTCTTCCGTCTCTGGAAAGGAGATGCACACTGGGGAGTCACCAGGGGAACTGGAAGAACCGGCGGGATCCCACCCAGGGGAACTGAGGCCGCGAGACTGAGGAAGATGCCCGGGAAATGGTCGAAGGTTAGGGAGACGGACGATACTGGACCCTGACCGTGAATGAGCAAATGCACCTTCTCATATGCCCGCCCTCGAAATCAGTGCCCGGGGTGAGCCCTCCTGGGAAGTAGAATGTGAGCAACACGGACCGACGTGTAAACAGGCAAACCCTTGACCCAGAAATCCCATTTCTTGGAATTCATTTCCAGGAAGGCACCGAACAACTGAGTGAAAATAAGAAAGTCATTCATTACTAGAGCAAAAAGCTAGAAACCCCCTGCGTGCCCCACCGAGGGAAACCACTTATTACAGCACACACACACAATTCGTATTCCGCACGGCCACTTACACAGCAGAAGGATTTGCATTCACGCGTGCTATGGTACCCGTAATTTGCTAACTGGCGAGCCGGTGTGGTGCGAAGTGGATTTGCGTGGCGTGGTTTTCCCCTGTAGCCTGCGCTACACCCTGGGGGCAGGCGAGCGCAGCCATCAGCCGTCCGCACCCCAGGGCGGTCACGAAGCCTTTTAGCAGAAAGGCCGAACTCCTCCGGAGGCGATTGCTAAAAGCCTTCTGTAATCCATATCTCTAATCAACAAGAAACATTTTGCTAATTAGCATACTGAATTTCAGAAATGGGTTTTCATAGGGGAAATTAATGGGTTGTAAATGAGCATAATGGATATTAGAAACGGGCAATCACGGGTGAAACTTGCGGAATGCGAGAGATGCGAACCGGCTTCAGTGTGGGAGAGACGCCTCCTCCCCCTGCACGAGCAGAGAGGCGAGTTCTCTAGAGAAGCCTGAGGCCCATCTGTGTACTTAGGGCCCTTCCCTGACTCACAGATCCCTGAGCAGCCCCGCACCCAGCCCCCCGTTGAGGGGGACCTCTGGATGCCAACTGCCCGCACAAAGGGTAAGTGACAGTCCTCTCGAGAACCCAGGGGCGCTTTTGGCCTTCAGTGCACCGTCCACGGAAGTCACAGCTGGAGCCCCACCGAAGAGAAGAGACAGGCTTTCGGTGACTCTATATAGAAGAGTCCTTTTCTGCCTGCTCACTCGGGGCTGTTTGTCTGCTGAGCGCCTGCACACGTACGTGGTGGAATTAGCTTGGAGGTTCACTGTTGGAGATGACCTGAGAGCAAGGTCAGGAGGAGCAGCGAACACCCCCCCACCCCACGTTCCCAGGGCTGCTACTCCCTCTCGCCCAGAACAGCCAAGGCTGGTGCATGACTCGGGCAGTGGCCAGGGGACAACGGAGACAGGGACGTCAGACCAACACCACGTTCCCCCCAAGACCACAGGGTGAGATCCTTGAGGCAGAAAAGCAAAGGGCTCGTACTTGGGTTTTGTTTTCATAACCAGGGAAAAAAAAAGATAAAGTTCAAAACTGTTTTTTAAAAAGTGCAGTCAAAATAGAATGTTCCAAAACAAAAACAGAAAGAGACGGGTGAGAAAATGCCCAAGGAATTCCTTCCACTTACACAGAGAGCTTAGAGTTGATACTTCACCCAGTTCCTGCCTCCACCAGAGATTTCAGTAGTGATATTTAGGCCCTGCATTACCTAGACATTTTCTTTCTTTTTTTTTTTTCTCCACTCTCTCAGGATCGATCCTCAAGTCTTCAGTGACCAAATACATTTGGATGTGCAAAAAGCTTGACAAATGTACCTCCACCCAGTTCTCATCTTGTCCCATGGGCAGTAGGCAGTATTTCTTTCTCCATTGGGTTTTTTTTAAGATTTTATTTATTTATTTTTAGAGAGGGAAGGGAGAGAGAGAGAGAGAGAAACATCAATGTGTGATTGCTGGGGGCAATGGCCTGCAACCTAGGCATGTGCCCTGACTGGGAATCGAACCTGCGATGCCTGGTTCGCAGCCCTCACTCAATCCACTGAGCTATGCCAACCAGGGCGGTCTTAAGTGGCAAGCTATTATCCTCAGTTATTGAAATTATGAACATTTCCCATTGATTCCTGCTTCTTCTTTCCTCCTCCTCTCTCCCTCTCTCCCTTTTTCTTCATAAAGTTAAACCTGAATTTATTTCCCACATCCCCCCTTCCCTACTTCCCTCTCTCTTACTTACTTCCTCCTCCCTCCCTCCCTTCCTCCAGCTCTCTCTTCTTCCTGGTCTCTAGGCAGCCAAAGAAAATCACAGTACCTTTCAGAAGCAGCCCGGTAAGGAAATGCCGAGAGAATCTCCTAGAGTGATTAGTGCACCCCAACATTACAGAAAGGGCACGTTTTTTTAAACCCACACTCCAACACTTGGCCTCAATGAACACTGGGGGGGAAAATAATATTCCAATGATAAGAGCTTGTTCTAAGCCTCTTTCCTCCTGGCTTTAACATAGACGAAGTAAGGAAGGCTAAATCACAAAACCCAAGGATGCAAGCCTTACAGAACTCGGTAAGAATGTTGAGAAACACCATTTCCTCTTCCAGCGATTTTTTTTTAAATGCCATTCTATTTGAAACTCACCAATCTCTGTCTGGATGAACATATGTTGCCACATAATTATTCCCCTTTGAAAATATCCAGTGCCCTCCAAGCCAGCAGGAAGAGGGGATTTTCTGGCAGGGGGTGGGCAACGAGACATGAGACGCCTGACCCTTTTAGCTGCTCTAAGTGGCTGGCCGCTCCCCTCGCGCCTGTCTTTGTCCCCCTCCTGCTGCTATGACTGTTGTTTCGGCTTTGCAAGGACATGTCACTTTACTTCCCACTCTCTCCCCCTTCTTAATTGGCCTGCAGTAAAAACACAAATTGCACCACTGTATTTTATTATTAGCCGTTTGATGGGCCAAAAATGGCTCATAAGAACTGCCTGGAGGATATTAATCAGACCTGCTGACTCTGCTAAGCACCCACTTTTATTTCATGACCCCCAAATGAGGCCAGGGGGTGGTAATGGAGCCCCTTCCCGTGGGAGCAGTCAGCCAGTGTCTCTCCGTGAGGAAAGGCACGACAACCGAAAGGCGTGGCATCTGTCCCACGCCGGGCGAGTCCGCGGCCCAGGCCTCTCCTGCTGTCCATCAGCTTTAACGCCTGCTGCACTTTATTGTCATGGAAAGTCTGCCTCGCTTTTTTTCCCCTTTTCTCTCGGTAACCGAGCATGAGATGAATGTCGGAATCCTAAAATGGCAGCTTAGCGGAGTAATCTGCTTTAAAGTCTCATGGCTTGGCAACGACAGCCTCCTCTGGTGGCAGTAAAATCCGTGGAAATTGTGGTCCCCAAGAGGCTGATAGAAAAGGAAGGTTCCAGCCAGACAAGTATAAGGAGCCGGCTCCAGGGGGTATTGTCTGCCACGCTGTCCCCATCCCGACCGTATGTGACTGCATATTTCGGTGGGGAACAGTGTTGAAAGATCAGGTTACGTTATGATGAGGACAGAGGTTTATTGGGAGATTTCTGGCTCACAAAGCTCAGTTCTTTGTGTGTCGATCTCTCCACCAGCCTTCTAGCACCAGCCACCTTGGAATTCAAATCCCTGCGTGTGCTCTGAAAGATGAAAAAGGAGAAAACAGATAGAAAATGTTCCACGGAAATAAAAGGCAAAATGGCAGAACAAATCAACGGACGGTGACCTAATTTCTGTCCCACGCAGTCACGCACTCACAAGGCGCGCCTGTGCACCTCCACGCCGGAAACCACGTGCCAGAAGCACGTCCCCGTTTACGACGGGGTTTATTGGTATTGCCCACAACTCAGTGGGGAACGTGGTGGAACTTCAAGTTCATAGTGAGCTTAGTTTAATGCATCATTTATAGTTTTGTCTCAGGCTCTGTTTTCTCCACCTCAGGTCATTTCTTCAACATCTCTATTTTCTGTTCATAAATTTTCATGAGTTCCGAGGCTTTATGGCCATAATGATTTCGTTAGAGGACATTTCGGCTCCGACAGGAGACAGCGTGGATTCCGGCAGTAATTATCAGGGGGTCGGAGGATCTTCCAACATAGTCCTTCTTTTCCCCCTGATGTGATTGCAGTTTCTGTTTTCATCTCAGAAGCACACACATCACTTACAGATGTCTCCCTCTTCCACCTTCATGACTCTTCCAGATGGGTTGACGTGAAGTTCAGCACACTGCAGCTTCCGTGCCCTATTTCTTTCTGAAAAATCACCTCATCTCAGGCAACGAGCCCGCAGGGAGGAGGCCTGAGAAGAGAACTCAGAAACACCGCCATTTAAACCCTCCGGGAGAATGAGAAGAAGCAATGAGCAGGAATAAGTAGAGTGGACAGCACGTGAAGGGACCAAGATTTGACTTCTGACTCTGCAGTGGCCCGCACACGACCCTGAGCTAACCCACGGCCTCTCTGACGCAGTCTCCAGTCTCCCCCTTAGTAAAATTAGGGCAGTGAATTATGCGGTGCTTTTTCTGACTCTACGAAGTCACGTACTGCCTCCTTTTTGCTCCCCCACCTCAACCTTCACCCCTGCCCATTTGGGCAAAGATATTCCCCTGGCTATTCCCAGTCCTCTGGATGCATACTGTCGTCCTCTGGATGCACCAAAGTCTCACAATAAGCCTGTCCTTCTAGAAATGCCCACTGGCTCCAAACGACCACTCTTGCAATGCAGAGGCTTTCGGGTGAGTGTTATAAAGAAAGCAAAATTCTATTTGATGGACTGTATTAGTCTGGTAATACACTCGGTAAGCGAGGTGAGCATGCGGTACGTTTCCATTTGGTGGAGACGTGCTCACCACCCTCGGCTCTGCCCTGCACGGAGCACACCATTAGGCTGCCCTGCCCTCCGTCCCACGGGAAGCCCTCACGAGGAGTGGGAGGAATGAAGAAAGAGGAGCAAGGCCAGGGTGGGGTCTCTCCGGTGGCTTCTCTGCGGGATGTCCTGGACAGGACTGATGCCCTCACAGAAGGTCACAACCCCTCCCTCCAAAGAGGGCGTGCTCTAGGGAACTCTTTCTTCTTATAGGTTTGCTGACGGGCTCTGGTTGGGTGAGCTCTCCTTCCTCACACCCTGTCAGCCTCAGGGGTGGTAAGAGCTCAACTGTTGCAAATCCAGTTTCCCAAACTATCCCTTCTGGTTTCCATGAGCTTACTTACCTGTTTGTAAATAAACCTTCGTAGTTCTCCTTGAATTACCCTAATTTGAGTGTTCGTTTGTTTCCTGTTAGGAGATATATAGTCTGTCTAGAAAAATCTAGCCATTGTTAATATAACAGTTTGCATGACATCAGTGTAACCTGGCAGCCACAGAGGGTGGACTGGAAGGTGCGTGGGTGAACAATGACGACTTCACTGTACTCATCAGTGGGGGCAGTAGATGCCACTGAGTGAACATGTGTACTGTGTGGCCGTCACATTCAAAATGACTGAGCGAGTACAGCAACAAATCTGCATCGAATTTTGTGTTAAGCTTGAACATTCCCCTGTGGAAACTGTTCAGATGATTCAGAAGGCTGTTGTTGTGGGCAACTGGTGATCGGCAGCTTCATCACAAAAAGGCGCCTGCTTATGCATCACGTCTCCTGCAGAGTTTTTTGGCAAAACATCAAATCACCCAGGTGACTCAGCCCTCCTACAGACCAGACTTGGCACCCTGTGACTTCTGGCTTTTCCCGCCTTTGAAAGGGAAGAGATTACAGACCATCGATGAAATTCAGGAAAATACGAGGGGGCAGCTGACAGTTGTGAGGTCCCAAGGTGCCTACTCTGGAGGGAACTGAGGCGTCATTTTCTTATGCACAGTGTTTCTTGTATCTTACATCTTCTTTAATAAGTGCCTCTATTTTTCATGTTATAAGTCCGGATACCTTTTGGACAGACCTTGTATATTACATCCTATCTATCTGGGTTTGGGGGGCTGAGGCAGGGGAGATGTTTTAAAACCAGCTTGTTCATGTAAAGTAATCTCTAGTTGGTTAAATGACACATGAGTTGTATGTTGTTTTTTTAAGGTTCATTCTCTGGCCTCTCCATGGACCAGCCCCATGCCCTTCCCCCTCCTCCGGCTTCTGAAAGATGGGGTCCTTGGTCTATACCAACCCAAACCCAGTAAGTCCGTAAGATTTTACTTAATAGAATTAAAAACACTTCTAAAGCCTATCCTGAATCCAGGAATGACTTGCACAAATCATATGATTCCCCCAAAACACCTGCCCCAGAGACACAAGAGGTATCGTGTGCTCCCCCTATCTTGAATTGCCGATTTTAAATAGCCCTCAAAGTCAAGTTTTCTATGTACTACTCATAGGAGCTTCTGCTATAATGTGAGCGCCTCAAAATGGGCAGCATCCGGGAATGTCCCTGGGCCTCATGAGCTCCCAGGAGAAAGATGGCCAGGCGGAGCCAGGTGTGGGCGCTCGGCCAGGTGGATGTAGCCATCCTTAGAACGCAGTCCCCCTGCAACAGCCGTGGCCTTCGAGGAAGTGACAGCCCATCGCTTGACATGTCTTTTTACACTGTGTGTTACAGGGGATTTTTTTTTCTCTTGACCTGATTTTATAATCGCTTTGCTTAGCAAGCACCTGTGTTTGGAAGGCTGGAGAGTTCTATTCCACAGTAAGGCCTGAAAATAGAGATATTCTTATTCAGATATAGCAAATGTCTGATTCTTGCCTCTAAATAGTCTAGGTTAATTGCCTCACTTAATAACCTACAGCAGCAAATTTTACAGCCTAATTCAGTGTTATACTGGAAAAAAAAATATTCCTTTTGTGTGAAACTGGGCCTCTAAGCTAAACTGGGTGGGGGGAAGGGGAGCAGCGAGGGGGTAGAGAAATAGGTGTTAGAATTTACCTTCCCCCCAAATAAATGTTATCTTGGTTCACAGTCTCTGAAGAAGAAGCAAGCACACCTTACCCTTGACAAAGCCAGAGCAACATGTGTGTCTCATCAAGTCAGAGCTGGCTCTCTGCAGCATTCACAGAGAGTCTCGTATCTCTACATAAATCACATCTCTTCCGTGTGACAAGTCGTGTCCAGGCAAAGCTTATTACAAATTCAGTTTGAAATCTCGAGAAGGAACAGGGAAAAAATAACAACAGCTTCATGGAGCCATACTCTCAGGAAATGACTTGAACTCATACCAACTTGAAAGTTCCATTCTATACAGCAAGCAGCTAAAAAAAAAAATCTTTTTCTTCTTGGGGAACTTCCCTTACAGGAAGGTGTGGCAAAGCCATCTGCTGCTTTATAGCGATGGTTTTCAGCCTTGTTTTTCTGGTCCGGCTATGAAATTGCACTAATCACAGAAACAGACTGTTTGGCCAGGAAGCAGCGTGTGCCAGATACACGGGAATGTGAGCCCACACGCACTGAAGGCGCAAGCTTAGTTTGCAATTTATGTGCAAGTGGTTTTGTACTTATTGATCTGGACTGAGTGCAGCTCCTATAGGGGAAATATGACAGATTTCATCTGTCTGACAGCCAAGTCTAATTGTATTTTCAGTCCGAAATGGCCAAAGACGAAAGTGCCCGTCCAGGGTCTGCACTCTGGTGCCGTATGGGGTATTGGAGGCAGGGCTGCGGTCACTGTAAGTGCTCGTTTTCATAACTACATGCAGACTGCATCCTGCGCAGCTCAAGCCAGAGAGGTGAGAGTTTTCAATTCAGATCGGAATTAATAGACCGTCTGATTCTGCCTGAATGTGGGTGGGCCATTTTACGGAGTGCCTTTTATAGACATCATTGCGGGGAGGTTAAAGGATGTGTCATATATTATTGATTCATCTGGACCACAAAACTTCCGAGCCAAAAGTCAAATACTTCCCACGGTGTTTGTCACTAAAATTACAACCAATACTTCTCGGAAGGCCTGGCATCTTAAAGATTGAAAACATCTATAATCTGACTCTCTGGTTGGAGAGATTAATTGTGCATGTGAGAGTGGTGATCTATTTCTCCTACTGTGTGTGTGTGTGTGTGTGTGTGTGTCTCACACACACACATTATCATCATCATCATCACAGAAACCATTATATAACTGAAAAGACAGTTGACAATAAAACATACCTCCAAAGAATAGCACCTGGTACCCAGTGATCCAGAGGGTGGGTTCTAACAAAGTGTCATTCAGGATTCTGAATTCTGATTGGCTAACCTTCAAGGAGTAAGTTTTGAAACTGTAGATCCCTCCTGCTCCTTGGCTTCAGCGACAAGGCACCAGGCAAGTCCCTACTCCGTCCACTTTCTTTGCCCTACCGATGTACACCGTGCTGTTTGATGACAGGCAAGTTACTCAACTTCTCTCATTCTGTACTTACCATCTTTCAAAACAAATGCTAACCCTATCACCTAATAGAGAGGCAAAATGGGGGGAGGGTTATTAGGATTAAACTAGTTAACACATATTTAAGAGGTAAAATGTATTCTAATGTCTCATCAAAGCAGGTGCTTAGTGAGTGTCTGTGCACCACCCCGCTTTCCTGCTACCTTTAGACTATTTCAAAGAAACCTTTTCTATTGCTTCAGCCTTCATCTCAACCTTCATCTTCCAGAGGCACATCTTCAACCTCAACCCCTCGCCTGTTATTCATTCTATTAACCTAATTCTTGTATTTCCATCTGTTACACCCCATGTGTCCCCAAGTTGCAGGGCTTGACTCTTCTATCAACGCTCCAAGTTCAACATCAAGAAAACCAGGCTCATGGGTAATTGCACCCAAACGCTCTGCCCTGCTGTCCTGCAGCCCGCTGTCCGCTCCCGCTCCCCTTTCCACCTGCCTCTCTGTTGAACTGAATCACTAGCTTCTCATTCTTCCAGTCTCAAAACCCTCAGGTCACCATTGATGGAACTGCTTCTTTGTCCTTCACAGCCAGTCAGTCCCCAGATCTTGCCACATCTAGGTTCCCAGTGTTACCTAGCCCCAGCCTTATCTCGAATCACCACATGCTCCCCAGCTGTTTCTTTTCCTTGGGTCATCCCCAAAGGCATGCTACGTGGGAACGCTTTTGACCTACAAAACTGGGCCTCACCTACTGTATTAGTGTCCCGTTCTGTAGAACAGATTACCACAACCCTGGCAGCCTGAGACAACACAAATGTCTTATCCTCTAGTTGCGGGGGTTGGAAGTTTAAAATGGGTCTCATGAGGCTAAAGTCAAGGTGTCATCAGGGCTGCATTCCTTCTAGAGCCTCCAGAAGAAGATCATCTGTTTCCTTGACTTTTCCAGCTTCTAAACGTCAGATGGATTCCCTGGTTGCTGGCCCCCTTCCTCCATCTTCAAAGTCAGCAGCGTGGCACTTTCTAACCTTTCTCGACCTCTCCCCACAGCCACCCCCTCACCTCCCCACTCTCTCCTTCTGACACTCCTGCTTCCCTCTTTCACTTATAAAATCCCTCGTGATTACACTGGACCCACCCAGCTAATCCAAGATAATCTCATCTCAAGGTCCTTCATCTTAATCACTTCTGCAAAGTCCCCCTGCCAGGTGAGGTAACACATTCAGGTTCCACAGAGTAGGGTGTGGACATCTCTTGAGGGCTGTCATTCTTCCTATACACCTACCTCATCTGTTGTATTTCACAGAATTATCCCCTACTGTTCTACCAGTTCCAGCCCCACTGACGTCCTTACAATTCCTCAGATAAACCGTGGGTACTTCTGCCACGTGACCTTTGCACATACAGGTGCCTCTGCCTTCACTTAATTTACTCTTAATCATTTTACAAACTAGGTCCAGTGCTCCTGTACCTTATACTTCTCTTTCTTAGCACATATCATAATTTTCAGTTATATACATATTTTTGCAGTTGATTCATGTCTATCTCCTCCACAGGAGGACTATAAGCTACATGAGGACAGGCACCATGTCTAGTTTTACTTAATATTGTCCCAGAGCCTAGAGCAGAGAGTCCATACTACGCATTTGATGAACATTAGTTGAATGACTAAATGAGACCAGCAGGTAACAGCCCTGTCTGTGCATTGTGGATATCTGCAGATATTGGCATTTCCCCACCCCATTTCACACAGACCTGAGTCAACAAAACAAAACAAAACCCTAGTATTTACTAAAACCTACAATGAGCTCTGACCTACCTTCTCTCATCTCCTTCCCATAACAAACTTCTAAGGTGGCTGCAATGAAAAACCTCATTTTTCAGATCAGAAACTGAAGAGAAGAGAGGCTGAAGAACTTGCCCAGGAAGACATAGCTGGCAGGTCATTGAATCAGAATTCTGTCCTAAATGGGTTCACTTCCAAAGAGCACGCCGATACCCTGGGATTGTTTTCCTGGGAGCACCTGGGTGGCCGGGACGACGGAACAAACCCAGTGCAAGCACTCCGGTGAGAAGACCATGCCAGTGCTCACTCTCATGCACCCACACACACATACACAAAAAACACACCTGCCAAATCCTTCCTCAACCGTTTGGGCAAGTTAGAGGACATTCATTTCTGCCCACGGACGGACACAAGTGTGTCCAATAAAGTACTATGACTCTGACTATGATGGAAACGTCATGACCTCCACCACCCGGTAGTGAACTGAGGAAGGTAAGGACTTTGAAAGGTGTGGGCATGCATAAGGCTGGTCAGAATCTTCATTAATGCCCCAGACAGTGAACTACAAACCTCAGGAAAGCAAAAAAGGAGAAGCTAAGGTAAAACATAGGTCCCTGCTGGCCTCCCGCCAAGAGGAGAGAACCTGGCATAGGGCAGAGACCCCACTAGAGTCCAGCGGCTCAGTAATACCAGAGTGCCTCTGCCCCCTACCCTCACTCACCTCTGCAACCCAGGTAAAGAAGAGTCGGAAGTCCTAGCAGGTTATCAGGCCACTCCCTTACCTGGGAGGGTTAAGTCTCCCATCTCGACCAGAATGACGTGAGAACAAAATAGAAGAGCAGCCTCAGGCATCAGAGAGCTTGTAGGGACCTCAAGAAGTGTCTGGAAACTTTGCTGAGCTCCGCATGAGAGGGGGAAGAAGACAGAGACAGCTCTAGGGTAACCATGCACTGCTCAGGCCACGCCAGCAGATCAAGGGAGCCGAGGGGCTCCAGCCGGCCAAGACCTCGGCAGAGAGGCCCCACGCCCTTCCTGATGCGTCCTCCAAGAAGGCAGACTTCTGGGAAGGGGGTGGGGAGCCCGGGAAGCACTTCACACTGCAGTGGGGGCAACCCAGGGCGTCTTCAGAACTACTTCCACCCTTTTCCTTTTAAGCCCAAACGCCCCGGAGAAGACATTTAAGGGTATTTTCAGAACTGGAATACCTACCTTTATACATTCCCCTAAACGACCCCACAGATCAGGCAGGGAGTGGAATGTTGGGGAATGGACACTATCTTATTCCACAACAGGCCTGGGGGCCCTTCGGAAATAGAGTGTGGTCCACTCAGCTGCCCCATCAGGAGACCTACCAGGCCTCTCGATGACCAGGCCAACTTGGAGTGAGCCATAGGAAAGTTTGGGGATCTTGCTTAATACTGATGTTCTTTCCAGCTAGACAGGTATATGCTTTATGACAAAGGAGTGATAGAAATATTTGGAAATAATCTAGAGTAGATAGAAAAATAAAATCACGGAGGAGATCAAACTGAGCTTGAAATGTGGAAGACGGGTGTAAAGTTAGGGAAGGAGGCCATCCCATTCCGGACTGGGAGAACTTGGGCTCACACAAGTAGCAGAAAGTGTTGCCCCCCGGGGCTCCTGCTGATGGCCTTGGCAAGGTGGGCCCTTGAATGCCATCTCAGGAATTGGTATATTTTCCTGAAATTTGAGCGCATTTAGCTACTGTGGATTTTCAAGCAGGGAATAGCTTGGATGTTTTCTCTTACCACAGAGGAAAATTCTACCACTAGCAAAGAAGCATCAATAACGAATTTATAAAATATATTTACACACCAAGGGAAAAAAAAATCGTTTCTTTTTTTTCTAACTCCACACACTGATGTCATCAATTGGTGTATAAAACTGTCTGTGATGTACCTTTAATTTTGAGTTTTTACCAGGTAGTCAGCGTTAGTCAAGACTCTCAAGCGAAGCCGACCGTGACTAGAACAATTTGAAATTAAAGCACAAGAACTCAAGGATAACTCAGGAATGTGTTAGTTTTCCTTCCAGAGGTATTGGCTACTTCTAGCCATAACATATCAATTTTCAAAGAAATGAAGAGTGCCCAGGACACTCCCTTGTGTCTGGGATTACTGTCAACTCAGTTGAAACAAATTCTAAGTTCTGCCTCTAATGCTTCTTTCACAGGCTTGAAAGATGCATTCTGGAGTTGTGCACTGCTGGACATCCAATTTACGTGCCTGTGAGGAGCTGCTAAGCAGTTTATCTTCTATCCATTTTAACAATCAAAACAGAATACCAATGAAACCCGTCTGCTGTTGGTATTGTGCCGTTTCATCCTGTGTGTTGACAAGGTGAAAATGGGCCAAATTTACAGCAGGCTTTATTAAATGGGGCTGCAAACAAACTGCTCTTCATAAAGCCCTGCAAGCGGAGTCACGCTCTGGGGGCACAAGCACGGTAAAAACGCGGGACCCGAAACCAGCCTGCCTACGTCGGGAGGTTCTGGTGATCACTGTCCTCAAACGGACCCCGCGAGCTAAGCCGCGCTAAGGGAGGACTCGGGCCTTGTATGACTTTGAAATTAATTTGCTTTCTTCTTTCCTGCTGCGACAGTGCCACCGACCACGGACTTGTTTTCTCCAGCCTCTAAAAGCAGCCAGGTTGGTGGTGGTTGTCGCCATGAACACCCAATGAATGATTCATTCTCACTCAAGTGGAACCCGTGGGAAATGTTGCCAACAACTTGGTTTATTTCTTATCTTCAGTTCTCAGCAGCCAACATATTCATCTATATTTTAACAAAGAGTCATAAATTTTTCAGCGTACAAATAATCACACTGTGTGATTCCACTTGGTCTCAGTCCTCGGGGCTTCGGGAGAACACAGGGCAAGGCCCGGCGCCTTGATCAACGGGGCGGACCGTGCTCTCTGCCGCCCGCTGGGAGGGCCCCATAGAGGGCGGTGGGGGGCGGGGGGCAGACAGAGGGCGAGGGGCACAGCGGCCAGTCCTCCGACGCCTCATCACCGAAGCAGCAGCGGGCGCTCAGTCAGATGACTCCCGTTGACTTACCCCGAGTCCAGGGAACCAGGGGCTCTGAGGGGTGCAAAGAACCCCCACAGTGGGGGGTTCAGCACTTCTGTGTGTGTGTGTGTGTGTATCTCTTTCACCTTGGGCCTATTACCTCATTCCAATGCAAAAAGGAGGAACTATCTTTCAAGGATCATTTTGAGGCTGAATTAAAATACTTCGTGAAAAGTGGCTAGCGCAGCACTTCCTACAGTAGACCCTTAGCAAATGTCACCTCTCAACCTTTTCTTCCAATGACAAAGACCTCATGGACGGCGGGCCCCCCCAGTGTCTCTGCTGCAGACTACAGACATTGCAACCACACTTGTCTGGCCCTGTGTCAACCCTGGCTTTGACACAAATTCGATCCCAGTGAAGGCAACCCCAGCAGTGCACAGAAACAGGGATCCAAGCTATGAAACATGCCTTAGTGGGATCTGGTATAAGCCTGCCTGAGTGGCCAGAAGGTAGTCTCTGCTGTAGGGTCTCCCGCAGAACAAAGAAGGGGCCCTACACTGCGTGGCCGGGAAGGGGAGCCAGCCATGGACGGGTGAGATCCCATCAGGGGTCTCGTCGAGCTCTTCTCCGCCCTGGGGAGCTGTGACACGCAGAGGCGTTACTTTTCAGTCCCCAAGGGTCACTGTTACAGAACCCAAACTCCCCTACAAGGCCCCTTCTCTGCCTCACTGTGGCCTTTTATCTGACCCACAAAGATCCCGGCACCCGCCCCTGCCACAGGAGGACGACGACAGCATCTCCTGCTTTTCCCTCCATTTGAAAGCTGGGGCAAAGCACACTTAGTGCAGCCGCCCTGAGCCTCCAGCCCCAGGCACCTCTCAGCTCTCCAATCAACCATTTCTCGGCATTACATGCATTTCAGTATTTTCTCCGTCTCAGATGAGAAAAGCATTCACTCTGCGGCACGTTTCTGAAGCAGTAAACAGCTCCCTTCTTTGCAGAGAAATAGGCAATTTTCGAGTAACCTTTGGAAGCATCTGAATAACCCACACATATTTATGGCTGACTGGCTCTTTGGATTGAAGAAACGTGAAGCTTTTGTTTGCAAAGATTTCCATTAACATCTTTGAGCCATCTCTCATCTCATCTAAGTTTTATCTAACCTCTCATCTCATCTTGAAAAACATCTCGGGTTTTCTTCTTTCTCCCTCCTTGCCCCGCTTGGCTTCCTAAGCAGATGTTTGATGTGTGAGCGCAACGCTGGTATCAGCTCCAAAGGCGAACCCTCACCCAGAGGTCTTGGGGTCCTGGGAGTGAAGGCGAGAGCTTCTGTGGTGTCCAGGGTCAGCCTTTTTGTCTCATTTTACATGAACTCCCCTTTTACCTCACCCCTACTCCTTCCTCCGCTCAAGAATAATTCCCCAAGGAAAAGGCAAAGGCCTCTCCCTCCTCCCCTCCCCCGCCCCCACGCTGCAGCAGAAATGCAGTTTTTAAAGGGTGTGTTCTCCAGAGAAAATGCCATAAGCTATATTTATCTCTCACTAATCCGCTCCTCTCTCTACTCCAAGATTAAGGAATTAATGACTGCTGCAGCTGCTGTTCTTAGCACATTAATTACTGCAAATTGGCTGCAGCCTCCAAAAAAAAAAAATCTACTCAATGACAAAAGTGAGAGGGCAAGTTTCTCTGCAAAGCATCAGGTACCAGTCCTAAATCACAGATCCGTGCGGCACCAAGCCCCGGAGATATACAACAGCTTGGGCACAGGGTGTCCCCCCACAGGCTGCAAGCACAGGGAAGCAGTAGAGGTGAGTGAGAGGGGGCAGAAATCCATTCTACAGACACAAAACTTGCCCCAAGTCCCAGGTCAGATCGAATACAAGGAACAACTACCCCCGCGTTCATGAAAGTCTGCATCATTTGTTGCAAGTCTTCTGTGGTCATTTTTCATTAGATGGGCTGTTTTCACATTTGCTGAAGTCCTTGCAGGTGGACACGGGGCATGCAGACGTTCTGAACCACCTGTCCGCCCTGGGGTCCTTGCAATCCCACGTGGAAGTCCCCACGCCAGGCCCGCACCCTGCCCTGGTCATCAGCGGTCTTCCACGTTCCATTTTCTGCGTCTGTGATACATCATCCCCTTTCCTGCCCCTCCGCCATCCAACCAAGTTTCCCTCATTCTTAGCCCCAACTCCCTGTCGGCTCCTCCAGGACACGGTTGAGTTCCCCTAGACCTTCCTGCGTACTCCAGGGGACCGATGTCTTTGTCCCCTTGACCTTCCTTGTTACGCGCTCACACCCAGCAGAGAGTCAGGCACAGGGAAGCTGGCTGAGTTGTGGCCTCATTCATCAGAACTCCACGTCTACAGGACCCATTTGGAGACCCTTTTCTCAGTCAGCCCAGGCCCGGGGAAGCAAGTTCCCCATTCCCACAGAACAAGAAGAGAGCCTTTGTTCCTTAAAGGGAGTTTCCCAGATAATAAATGTTTTCTGACTCTTTACTTGGAGTCAGATCTGCCACTTAGCTGATAATAGCTCCTAGTAGCTTTAACCAAAACAGCAATAATCTTTTGTAACTTCAGCCGGCTTGTTTGACCTCTTCTTAAAAGAGTTGCCTTGGGCTTTAGAACTCCAGAAGGAAATCAGATAAAAAGTGTAAACAGGACTAATGCAATAGTTTAGCGTTGGTGTAATGAAAATCGCCTCCAGATCGGCCCAGACTGAAGTCCACCTCTACGCTCTGCAGGTGCACATGTCCCTGGGCACGGAGTGTGGCTTCTGACCCCGGGAAGATGCGAACCGGAAGTCAGGTCTTTTTCGGAGAATCCAGGTTTCCCTCCTCATTACACTTTGAGATCTCTGTCTGCCTGTCTGTCTGTCTCTACCCACCCCCACACCTCTCCCTCCATTCCCCAATCAATCCCCCATTTGCCTTTCACTACTCAAGAAGGAAGGAAGGAAGGAAGGAAAGGAGGGAGGGAGGGAGGGAGGGAGGGAGGGAGGGAGGGAGGGAGGGAGGGAGGAAGGAAGGAAGGAAGGAAGGAAGGAAGGAAGGAAGGAAGGAAGGAAGGAAAAGAGGAAGGACCTTCTGAGTGCTGAACACTCAGGAAGGCTTTGTGGATGAACACATTCATTTGTCTGAAACAAGTAATAATACTTAGAGGTCTGTGGGCCTGTAAGGGACCAAAAATACACCTTTGAGGCTCTGAAAGTGAGACTCTACTGTGCCCCGGCGCTGGACACCAGCCACCCTCCCTTTGCCTTTGAGTCATCTCCACGGAAGACTCGGCAGCGGACCGCTGCTCAGACTCGCCTGTGTAAGCATCACTAAAGCGCTCGCTGCCCGTCCACACTTCTGGAACCCGCCCTGCGCACTGAATCCGAATCTGCGAGAGGGCTGCCTGGGAAGACGGTTTCCAGGAGTCCTCAGATGATCCTGATGAACTCACAAGTTTGGAAACCCTGTCCTGTGTGATCTCGGTTGGCTCTTTCCAAAGGGCGTTCCATTAAGGTAGGGGTGCTCACCTACCTTAGGTGAGCCGCACAGTGGGGTCACCTAGCCAGCTCCTCACTCAACCAGTGCCCTGCCCAGACCAGTTCCATGGGAACTGGGACCTGTGGGGCCCACACAGCCACCTTCATTCAGACCTGCAGGCACGGAGGGAAACCACGGTGCATGCGACGCCAGCCCTGGGAGACGCTCTGTGAGACTCGAGCGTTGGCAGTGAGGATAAACGCACGGGGTGGTAATCCCCTTGTTCCTCTCTGGGTCCCCAGTGCAAACTGTCACAGTGAAGCCTCTGGAAGCTCTGCAACAAAGAATCCAATTTAATTTTATTTAAATCTGCTTCAATTTATTTAAATTGTGCTTACATTTTAAATTGCAAACAGAACTTGTTTTGTTTGTTTGCTTGTTTGGTGGCTAGATGGTTGGTTTTTACAGAATACGAATGAGCATCCTGTATAATAGGAATGTACTTAAATAAAAGCTGCTGCCCTGGTTTCCGAGTGAAGAAAGAAACAGCCTCGCTCTTCCAATGAAGTGCATGGCAACTACTGTACTACAATTCTGCTTCCATGTAACTCCTTATTTCTATTTCTAGTTACTATTTATTATTTACTATTTTACGCTTATCTCTGGATTTCGTATTGGCACTGACTCTCTCGAACTTGATTGTAGGTTCTCCCTCAGGGAATTTAGCTGAGACAAACCTTTCTTACTCCTTTTCCTTCATTCAGCCTGACCTGGGGGGTCAGTCTGAAGAATTAGCCCTGCCCAAATGCAACAGCATGTCTCAAAAGCTTCATGAAAACGTATCATATCCACAGTTTTTAATACCATGATTTCTGGGTTATCCACTCCAAACAAGAAAGGAATGAAAAACAGGAAGGTAGACATCCCAGCATGCCCTGGGGCTGGTCCACGGGTGGGAGGGTCACCCGCAACCCCCACACCTACCCACTTCCCTAGGCTGGCGGTTTCCTATGGGGGGCCAAAGGAAGTCATTAAAATGCTTGAGGAAAACAAAGTGGAAAATAATGGACTCTCTCCTCAGAAAAAGGAGACGAAGAGAAAAAGAAACAGTGAATTTTAAATGATTTCACATTAAATTTCTCTCCCGCTGCGACAGTAGAAATAATCACTCGGACTCAGACTTGCACTGATCCGGGGTGGGATTTCTCCACGGCAGCGCCACTGGAGTGTGAGCCGCATAATTATTTGTCGGGTGCACTCTGGGGCAGTTAGTAGCTTCCCTGGGCTCTACCTACCGCGTGCCAACAGCCACGACGCCCAAGTTGTGACGATCAAAACCATCTCCAGACCCTGCCAAATGTCCCCAAGGACAAAGCTACCCCAGGGCAGGACCCACTGCTCTAAGGCATAATTCTCATGTGTAAAACATTATGAAACTGCAGCCTCCATTGAGGAGATAAGAAATTAAATCACACATCTTTTTTCAGGATTATTTCACTGTAATTATATAGCAAAACATGGATAAACATTTTCCAAAAAATTTCCCAAGATTTTCCCCCTATATTTAAAAAATATATGTTAATTACACTCTTTTAAACCTTCACTTGATTGGTAGGGAGCAGCATTTGAGAAGAAGGTAAATATCTAAGCTGAAGCTAGAATTTTTAAAAAATTACCAAGAGAGTTGGATGATGATAATTTTGCCCGTAAAAGTTTAAAATATTGTATGTGAAGAAAAAAATAACCCAAATAAAAAGGGAGGGAAACAAGCAAAACTTCAAAATACATGTAACAAAGATGAATGTCCAACATATGAAGAGTCTACTAAACCAATTCTGTAAAAAAAAAACCACTGAGATTGTGATAGATAAGCAGCCAGCAGACAAAGGAAAGAAGGCACTCAACAAGCAAATGATAATGAGCACTGAACATCTTTGTCTGTAAAACTCCTACCTTTTTAACTAAGAAGATTCTGCACTGGTAAGGGTGAGATGAAAAAGGTGCATTCACACACTGACAGAAGAACTTTTTAAAACTAATTTGGCAAAATTTATTATGAGCTTTAAAAATATTCACTCTGCATAATCATCCCTAAGAAATTAATCCTAATTACTGGCAAAGCTCAAAGATGCTCATTATACCTTATCTAAAATACTGAAAAATGGCGCACCACCTAAATGCCCAAGTAAATGTGTTGCAGAGGTTACTCGTAGCAAACTCACTGCAGTATTATGAAGCCATTAAAAAGTTGCCTAAGAAAAAAACAGGTATAAAGATCACACTAAAAGTATGATTACACGTCTACACATTTTCTCAAGGGGGATGGATAGATACGAACTGAAAGGCTGGCCCTGTTTGCCTTTGATTAGCTGGAACACAGGCAAAAATTTTTCGCTCCATCTATTTTGTTTCTGAAATTTTGTAATGAGCGTGTATGACTTCTACAAGGGAAAAAGTAAACTCCATAAAAATGATTCACTTTTCCAACACTGCAGCTCAGTATAGTTTATGCATTAAAATAGACTGGTTTCTTAGTCATGTTTTCTTCGGCTTGAGCTATTTTGAAAACATTCTCATCACATGAAAGTTGATTGAGGCCAAAGGAACCTAATTTGCTCTCATTTGAGGGCCATCAACCTCAACCACACCGGGGAGACAGATTCTGGAAAAACCTTGAAGAAGCCGCAAGACATTCTCTTCCCCTCTCTACCCACGATTTTTCACCGAACACACCCAGCTGGATCCTCTCCACGCATCGGCAGGGAACAGTAACATCAAGCCCATTTATTTGCCAAGATCACGAAAACTCTACATAAATAAATAATCAAGTAAATCACGGATACTCAGTGTATCCCCTTCCTCACTGTTGAAGCCTGGTCAATAATATCATTACTCTGTTCCCTTTATTACATCAGATTCATGAGACATAAGAAAAATTTTTAAAAAAACATGAAAAGAACGCCATTCTGAAACAGCGATACAATCGGGAAATAGAGAAAATACAGACAGACGGATAGATGATAGATAATCATTTATTCTCTAACAATGCAGGTCAGAAATCCACAGAATTTAGGAACTGGGATGCGTTTTAAATGCCAGTCCCACCTCTACATGTTGTATATGCTCTTGCGTCAACACGGAGGGTGCCACAGGCAGTCACCGCGGATAAAGCAGGCACAGTGGTTTGAGGGCCCTTAGAATGGTTCCAGATCACATTAAGAAATTAAAGCAAGCAATTGCAATGGTAGTGTGGTGCCATTAGCCATCCAAGGCAGGATTTTTCTCTATATCCCTGAGAGAGGGTCACCTAGATGACGTCAGAATCCTTTAAAAATTATCATTGCCACCTTTATCCCCACACCAAATTCCAGGGCAAATTTTCCTTTGAAAATATCTCTTGCGTCCATTCTGCCCTTTCTCATCAAACCAGATGAGAAACAGCAAGAAAAGCATGGCCTCCATCCAGGCAGGGAATGAAAATCGGGGCTTAAGACGGTGGCAGAGGGTGGAGCAGGGGAGAGACGAGACGCGTTTTAAAAGAAAGTACCGGAAGGGGCTGATGGCTGATCAGGTATAAACAAAGCTGGCACGTTTTCTGAACCTGATAAAGAACGGTGTACGTGACCTGACATTCTCGGGAGTACCTCTGAGTTCAATAGGACAGAAGGTTTGCTCTCAGGACCAACTCGGAAAATCCATACAGAGGAAGGTTTTTTCAAAGTGAGCCTGGCTGGGAGTTATACCACTGGAGTCGGGATGAAAGAGTGGGCAAAGCCAGCGATAGGTAGAAAAGGAGGCCCTCTCGAAGCTTTAAGGACTAGGTTATTTTCTTTTTCTATTCAAGCACGTTCTCCTCTGCGAGAAAATGCTTTGTTCAACTGATCCGAGGTCGTTCCCATCCTCGTGAGAAATCTAATGCAGTATTTCATCCCAAACATTATAAAGCTTGGCATTAAAAGCTTCCCAGAGTCTATTTTCCCCTGGAGTCAGGGACCGTTTGTCTCCGGCTCAAACCCTCCTGCTGGCAGACCGCTTTCCGGGGGTTCCCATGGGCAGTGAGGGGCTGGAGAGCACCCCTCGCACGTGGCTCCCCGCCGAGTCCAGAGGCCAGAGGACACGAGTGAAAACCCACGCACCCCGTCATGGCTTTCTAATGGACCCCTGGGTTTGGAATGGACCACTGAAAAACAAAACTTGAAACCTGAAAATGAGTTCGATATCCAAGTGCTCATCCCCAGGATTCCAAGTCCCGTTGGTTCTGGGTCCTTGCCCAGGCCTCTGTGTCCCAGAGCGGCAGGGAACGGGGAGGACACGCTCAAGGTGAAGACAGAAGGAGTGCCGAAAAGGCACAGGGGCGGTATTGTAACCATAAGTATGATGATCACATTTTCTGGGGGAAAAAATATGATTTATGGTGAAAAACATTTTTTATATTCAATACAATGGAGGCCAACAGAAAAGTATTTTTGAGATTAAAACTGAAAAATTCAAGATACTGGTCACCATAGCTGGAGAGTCATACAGAGAACAGACTCGTTTTTTAACCTTTGATGACAGGGTATTTTTTAAACCCCACATTTTTAAATTTGGAAGGAATAAAGGATGGAGGTGGGCATCAGAATATTTATCTTGCTAATTACATTAGCGAACTGCAGCTGTCCATTTTTGTAAATAGGGTATGCCATCTAGAAGAGACATTTTTTGGTCCACAACACAGCTCTCTAACATACTTTTAACCTACAGCCCAAAATGAGTATTGGATACAACCCCTGCTGGGAGCTGCGGCAAGAGTACAGAGAACACATTTTTTCCTACCCTGTAACAGGGGGTAGTAGAGGTGGACAAGCACAGAGACACCCGAAGAACAAAGCGCGCTGCATGGGCAGTTTGAGGGCAGCGGGGCCCTGGGGGTGGCATCTCACCAGGAGCGGGCGTGCCCAGGAGCCGTTACAAGCACACCGCTATGCAGGCTCTCCAGTGGGTACTTCGTGAATGTGAAATGAAGTCTCTAGTATCTATTAATGTTATGGATTAAACCACGATGCTTTTATATATTCAGAATGTAGTCTATGTTTGAAATTTCTCTTTTAAGTAAAGACTTTCTGTACCTTTGGGCTCTGCATGGGTAGTCGAAATTTTCTTCTGCTCCAGGGGAGTCACGCTGTACAAAAGGCTCCCACTGCTGGGCGCCAACCGCGGGGATCCGGGGCCACTGGGACAGGTCTTGGGGGTAGTTAAAGCCATACCTGCTTGACCTCTAACACGCGTGTCTCTCCAGGTGGCCCCTGTGTGGTGACCAGCTTCCCCTGGGGAAGGTAAGCCAGGTACCAGGGCTCCCATGTCCACAGCCCTAACAGACCTCTGGAACTCCGTGGTCGGAGTTTGGACACAGGGAACGGTCTTGCCTATCACACACAATGACCTTATGACTTCAAGAAAAGGAATTCTTAGCTGGAACTCAAGTACCGAGGTTGCCGAGCTGAGGTCCTGCCTGACTCTACCTGTCTAACACCGATGCCCTTTCGCCACCAACATTCTCAAGGTGTCCAAATACCAGGCAAGGTCTTACAGGAAGCCAGTGTCACACCGCACCATGGCCATCGGGGTTGTGTCTATGCACAGACAGCCTTGCTTTGCTTGGCTAGCTCATGTAACGACCCATAGAGCATATTCCAGAAACCCTGCCCCTTGCCTTTGGTCCATATTTAAATTACCACAAACATAAATATCCACAGGTGTAAACTTTCTGGAAGACAACATGGCAAAGGCTTCCTGTGTAGGAATTTTTCCTGAAAAAAAAAAAAGCATGGATTTATGCAAAGCTTTAGCTGTAAGTATATTCAACCTGTATTTGTTTATAGTAACCAAAAACAACCAAATGCCCAGCACTAGAGGACGGAATACACTCTAGTATATCAGTATAAAATGCTATGTAGCATTGAGAAGTAGCACTATGAAAGAATATTTGATGACATCCATGTTAACTGAACAAAAGAGATTCTAACACAATATGAACAGGGGGGTTCCATTAGACAAGGTACCACAAGCAAAAATAAGCAAAATTACAAAAATCAAACTCAGTGACTTACTATTTTGGGACATTGTTTTGTACAATGAATATGGGCTATTTAAAATAAAAACAAAGTTTTTAATTACTACCTTAACATTTCAAACCATTAAATACTAATTATCACCACAGCTGTCGGAAAAGAAGAAAGAAGGAAGGAGAGAGTTAATATGAGTTGTTTTCACATGTTATTTCTTACTCAATTTCATTTAAATGTAGGGTCATCCTAACCTGAATTGTCCCCTTCTGGCAGATATGGAAGATAATTAGAACGTATATTTTTCTACTGAAAACGCAGGAGGGAAATGCCTTGCTTTTCCTCCAAATCCTTTATTATTGAAACCCTGTGATTAATACTTCCATTTGCTGAACCGGGTGAATTCTAAAGTTCTTCCTTTTCCCCAGGTGAGGGTGTTCATTTGCATAACCTCTGATTACTCAGTCAGAAGCACCAGCCAGGTTGGCATCTGCTCGACATTATGCAGTGAACTGTTGATTATCTGTGGAGACAAGGACAGTCCAAATAATAAAAATCCACAGAGAATAGCCAAACTTCATTTTAGCCAGAAGTGTCAACAGTTTGCCAGAGTCATTAGCAGGGAACAAAGCTGACTGCGGTTTTATCTCCCAACTCCCTCCAGCGTGCTGGAAGATTATGCTAATAAGGACTGGAAGGACCAGCTGCAGAGCCGGCCCTGGGCCTGTCCCAGGCACAGGGACTGGTTTCTGGTTCACCAAGATGTGGCTGAATTAGAGCACAGACATACCACCGTCTCCCAATAAGGACCCTAAGTGTTCTTTAAATATTCATCCTCTACAGAAATTCCATCCTACCTGACAACGCATGTCCTGGAGTTCCTTTCCCTTACCAGGCTCAGCCCATGTGATGCCCCATTTCCGCCCTACCCGAACCCTCCGTGCACAGGACGAACGATGAACTCATTTCTTTGTCATACTTCCTTACTAAACTATCCAATTAAAATGTCTAAATGTGGGGTATTTATAGCCATTACAATTCCCCACATCAGATCAATCCACTTAGGCAATATGCAATTATCCTCCAATTCAACGGCCTAAAATTATTAGGTTTCTGAGTCTTGGAAGAAAAACATGTCCTTCCGTGACCTTCCTTTGGCCGGTACAATCTACCGAAATGCTATACGCCCACATATTTACACACACAGATAAACCCTAGCAATGGCCTTGATTTGATTTCACAGATGCCTCTCCCACTCCATCTGTCCACACATCTCGTTTTCAATTTGAAATTAAGAAAGTTAAGACAGGCCTTTTCAGACCTTATGGGAAAAATCGTCTCTCTGAAACCGCTTTATTTTGAGGGAGTGTCATAAATTGATTGACAGGGATGTTAACTGCATTAACTTGTTAAGATCCTTTCAAGCCTCTGTCTTTGTGAAATAACTCTACATTTAGATTAGTGGCTCCTAGGGCTTTTTTCCCCCATGACAAATACGGGCAAGATACATTGAACTAAAACTCTTTTATGCTTTATTGAATAACAGCCAGTAATAAAGCAGGCCCGGAGAGCAGGTCCTAACATCCCACGCACGGCGTGGCTGCAGCTGTCTTCAGCCGCTCTGGAGGACGGCGGAGAATCTGTCTCTTCACCGGGAGATCCTAATTGCTTCCTCCAGACTTATCGACGAGAACTTTTGGGTCTGTCTTTTTGCAAAGGGATAAGACTTTATTTCAATTTTAAATCCCAGTTCGTACACAATCTGTGCCCCCTCCAGGAAAATGTTCCATTTTCACCACAACCTAAGAAAATAAGAGGCATTCTGAAGGGAAAGTGATTTATGACTTGCTGGTTTTCAATTCCCTTTATTGGAAATATGGTGAAGCATTGTCACCAATGAAATAAATACAAGGATATTTATGAATATTCATATGTACTCATGAATATGAAATATTATGAGATATACAAATACAATAAACCATAACAACAAAAGGCAAACCTGCGCAATCATCCTCAGTGATCCCTGTTTGTTTTAAATTCAAGAAACTTCTCAGCCAAGTGAAAAAGGGATTGGGGCGGCGGGGAAGAAAGACTCACGGACACAGACAAACGTGGTGATTCCAGAGGGAAGGGGGGTGAGGGAGGGAGAAGAAGGTGAAGGAGGGATACATGGTGCCCTAAGGAGACCTGACTTGGGGTGGTGACACACAATACACCGTACGGATGGTGGTCTGCAGAACTGTACACCTGAACCCGACATAATTTCATTAATCAATGTCATCCCAATTAAAAAATAAATGAATGAATGAAGTTTAACATTAATTTGTGTTAAAATGGATTTCAGAAAAAAAGTGACCAGGGTCCATCTGTCTTGGCCCACACATTTGCTTTCTGACTCTGACTTTCTTCCTTTGAATGCGTGGGCCTCTGCCCCCGGGGTCCGGACGCACCGCAGCTTCCTTCCGTGTGTGTGGCCGCTTCCCATCAGATCTCGCAGTCGCTGCCCCGGCGTGTCCCCCAGGAGGCACACGGAGGCAGGACCGATGCACCAAATCCCTGCACTCCGATTCCCGACATTCACCTCCTGGTTTGGGGAAAACTTTTTCACAAATGTTATTAATTTTTTAAAGTATAAATGTATATTTTCTGGCTAGAGATAATTGAATCAATGTTATTACAGAATATCTACATCCCATGAAATTCAGCTTCATTTATTTATTTATCAACACATATTGATCTTTCAGGGCCCCAGAAGTCTGTTATTTTTCAAGAATAAAACTTTCAAGAAGGAAGGTTGAAAAAAAATAGCATCCACCTAAATATGAATGAAGGTGCCATATATAAACTACATATTCATCAGGCATTCAATAATTGCTTACTTTAAGTAAGACAAATTCTAGTGGTAATGGTAGGGAAAATTATGTTTTCTATGATAAAAATATGATGCCATTAGATGACGCAGATTTTTCCAGAACTGGCAACGTTCTTTTTTTTATTATTATTTTTAACACTTTCCTTACTCTTTTACCCCATTTCAACTTGGTGCAGTGGTCCTAAGCATTGAAAGCTCAAACTCCAAAGGGACCACATGCTTATCCCAGCACCAACGTGAACTCAGGGCCAGGCGGAAGGCTGATTCTCACACACACACGCACAAGGACGCCCAGGTCCCCAGATGGCCATTCGCTTCTCCCATACCTTGTTCTAAAAATTAACTACTGATTGTTTTTCTCAATTGTGTCGGGGGTGAGGGGACAGGGGAGAGCTATGTTTATTCCCCTAACACAACCCAGTGTCTGAAAAGCCTTCCGTTGCGAGAA
Source organism: Phyllostomus hastatus (assembly GCF_019186645.2). Lineage (NCBI taxonomy): Eukaryota > Metazoa > Chordata > Mammalia > Chiroptera > Phyllostomidae > Phyllostomus > Phyllostomus hastatus. Next base: position 30,815,473 of record NW_025333640.1, on the reverse strand, counting down.
CTGAAAATCTTGTGTAATTCAATAATAAAGAGTGAAAACATGGTATTTGTGGGTCTCATACTGACCTTCAAAAAGAGGTTAGAAATTATTTGTTTTAAAAATGAATGAATAAAATGCATTTCGTGTGTTCAAAGTCGCTCTTTGTACAACCAAATGTTACTTTAGGTTAAATGTCCACTGCTTCCCTGGTTCATATGTGAAGCTAAAGGCATTCCTATCACATGCAGTTGTTTTAAAGCAATGGTATTAGAGTAAACGAGGTCCTTGATCTCTGCTGCTCTTTAAAAATTCCAACATAGTCCAGAGAAAAGAGAAGGTAATTTTTATAGATTCCCTGTGAGGAATATTCCCCTTGAAAGACTGTATTACAGAGACGGGGAGAAATCTTCTGATTTCATTAATTGTGTTAGCTAGTTGAAAAATGCACACTAAATGGAGTCTGATTTTCCTTTAATGACAAGACTCTGGGGCCTGAGGAGTCTAGATATCCACTATTTGCTTTCCTTCCCATGAAAGCCTGGGCTGAAAACACTCCAGTTAGACATCTGTCATGTTCCCTTCCTCAAGTCAACTCCTGAAAAGAAAAATCCGAAGGGCTTCTTTGCTGCCTCTTCTCTCCTACACGCTGGACAACCCGCTTCTGTGCCCACTGTCCCCTTCAACGGCTGCCTCTCACGGTTGCTCCCAGGGACCAACCAATTGCTAATGTTTTTCACTACCTTCCAGTCCGGATGCTCGTTTCATAGGCCTGCCCTTTCCCTGCCACTCAGTCCTCACGACTGCACACTGGAGAACGTCTCCATGAAGCTTTCCCCAGTGCATGCTGGCTGGGAGGGAGCGATGCGACCTTGGGCGTCCGGTCCTCTGGGCTCCTGGAGCAGCTCCGATGTCCTCGGAGCACTGCCACACCGCATGGTAGCCACGTGTCTGGCTGCTCCCAAGGCCAGGAGCAAACGCCGCACAGAAGACTGCAGCCGTATCTGTCGTTATACGCCCCCCCTCCCCGCCAGCATGCAGACTTGCTCTTTTTCTGTCTCAGGAAGGAGAGCAAGAAGCCCCGGCCGTGCCGATGGTAGTTCTATCCCATTAGGACCAACAGGTTCTGACTAATTCCTTTAGAGGCTCCCTTCTGCAAAGTTCATACTCATTTACTCCTCATCCCATGAGAAGAGGATCCTATCTCAGACCACCGCGGCAGCAAACACCTCCAGGCTCCTTCTGTTCCCGAAATGGAGCCTGGATGCAAGCGGAGGCCAGGTTAGGGCAAGGGCGCGGAGGACGGCCTAGGCAGTCTCCAAGGTGTATCCGTCCACCTTTGCTGCCTCCTTCTCCTTCCCTGTGCATTTTCGTCTCCTTCAGGAGCACTGACACCACCTAGCCATCTAATCAAGACAGATCTCTCAAGCGGCAATTAAACTACAGCGCACCTTCAAGGGGAACAGGAAAACAAAGGCCGAGAACAATGAGCTGACTGAGCTGACAGCAGGGTTCACCCCCCCACACCCTCCACCACCCCAGAGGCCCTCGTCCTCTCCCTCTCTCCCCTGCTTCCTTGAATGACTTGCTCTGAAGTATTTTCACAGGAAGGAAAACTCATTCTGCTCAAAGGTAAAAACCTGAACAGACACTTAGACTAGGAAATGGTTTAATTGAATTGCATATGAAAAAACGCTTAGGACTGTTTAAGGGAAACGCCAGGTTCCCTGCTCGGCAGGAACTGCATTAGGCGAGAATCTTGCTAATCTGTTATGGTCAGGTTAGAAGTGAATATTGCATTAGCATGCAAAAGGACACAGGCCGGCCATCCAGGGCGAGCCGAGCCTTCCCAGAGCGAAGACTCCAGCGCAGACAGGTACACTGGCCTAGTAATAACTCAGAAGCTGGAAAATGAACTTGTACCTCTTCAGGCTGTGTGTGCACCTTGATTACATTAGCACCACTTAAGGTATTATTCAGTGTATTCATTTTTATTGTACTAGTTTTTAAATAGTCTGCAAAAGGCCAGTGTTTCATTTGGCTCCCCGAGCCACCTGTCTCTCCTACAACATCTCCTACCAACCCATTTAAGTATGAGCGTGCTGGTTTCCTGAAATCTTTTAACTATTGATGGCTGCCAGCAGTCAAATTAAATTCAAAGGGTTTAGCGGAGCTTCAGGTTTTAGCTGTATAATTTACTAAGAATGCCCAAAGCACTTGCAATCTAATTTGCAGTTCAGCAATGAATACCATTTCCTCATGAAATCTGCTTGAAATTTCCTTTCAAGGCTCCAGAAAATATACACCGGTGACACCTGTGTGTCTTCCTTCTGGCGCTGACTCAAAAACACAAACACAAAAACAAAACAAAAAGGAAGCTGCCGAGAGAGAGAAAGATACACCTTGTGCAAGAAGGCACGGGAAAAGGTATCAAGGGAATGGATTTGCTTTTGTTGCCAGGTTATCTCAGCTAGTACAGCCACTCTCTCCGTTTTTTTTTAATTTGTTTTTTTTTCAATATCATCTAAGTCCAATATTAGCACTATATTCATTACAGCTTCACCAGCAACCAGCATAGGCTTATATCCCAAATCTTAGGGGTAGATGGAGAGAGAGACAGAGACAGATAGGTAGATAGATGGCTAGCACTGCACAAAACCCCAGATCTGATCATTTCCATGTCTCTAGAAAAGTAGATCTGGTCTATTTTCAGTGGCAGGTCAGTGTCAATTCCTAACCCTAATGCTAATTTCATTTCTATCACTTAATCCTGCAGCACATGGTTTACAATGTCCTTGTCCTCTCTTTCACCCCTGTATTCCAAGGGAAGAAAGCAGGGAGTGACTGCTAAAAGCCTATGGCGAACTGACACTTTTGGTTGGTCTTATAAAAAATGGCTTTCTTCAACCTGAGAATAAGGCATAAGGGCTCCTTGAAAAGTGCTTTGAGAGTCTTCTGTGGAGGCTGAGAATATAAAATGTGGTTTAATTTTATTTTTAAATTTAGTCTCCCCTCCGGGTACATAGGATTTCCGATTCCTGGCCGCACTAACAAAGCAGTGAAGAAAAATGCTCCCGACAATCGCCGCGGAAAATCCAAAACCTCATAAATGTTCCCCGTCGCGGAGAGGGCACTCACCACAACAGGAAGCCATAGAAATAAAGTCAACAGCCCTGGCTGGTGTGGCTCAGTGGATTGAGCACGGGCCTGTGAACCAAAGGGTCGCTGGCTTGCTTCCCAGTCAGGGCACATGCCGGGGTTGAGAGCCAGATCCCCAGTAGGGGGCGCTTGAGAGACAACCACAAGCTTCAGCATCAACCACCTTAATGTTTCTCTTCCTTTCTCCTTCCCTTCCCCCTCTCTAAAAATAAATAAGTAAAATAAAATCTTTAAAAAAAAAGAGATAAAGTCATCAGCCTGAATTAACTTAACTAATACATGGCATGATTTAGAAGCCCACCAGAGAAGTCAGAGAGGCTGTTACATCCACGGCAGTGTTCACCACTCACCATCAACCGACTAAATGTAACCCCGGGAATCGAACCACTGAAGTGCACATTGAAAGAAGCCACGTTCCCAAAGATGCTAATGACCTAAATCTAAGTGCCGATCCCCGCCTCCCACGCCCAGTCAGGAACCCCTATGCATCCTCCAGTAAACTAGAGTTTATGACATTTGAAAATACTCAAATGCATTTGAAGCATGCATTGGGAAGCATTTTGTTATGTTTTTAAAGCCTACCAACATACCAGCCCTCAAAACGAAACAGAGGCATCCCAAGGCAAAGGGAGCAGACCCCTGAGCCTGGATGAGCCCCCGTGCCCCAGCTTACCACCCCCTTCCTAAACCTTGCCCCCCCCCCCGCCACAGATTTGAAGGGCGCTTCCTGGCATCCACGATTCTGGCAGAAAATGCAACAAAAGCGAATGCCCACCCTCTTCGGCTCATAACAAGAAACTGTATTTATTTGCAGAGCACCAGAGAGAAAATTAATGTAGTCAGCCATTCACTTTCAAATTAATTTAGTGAAGCAGCAACTAAATAATCCAATTCTATCAAGCCTGGACATAAAAATATCAGCTGCATAGCACTTTCTGGAAACAGGAGGAGGAAGAGAAGTATCCGGCATTTTTTAAATACCTTCTCTGCTGGGCACTTTTGCTAGGCCCTTGCACATGTTATTTCATTTCCATCCTTACAAGAACCCTGAAGGAAAGGCATTATTATTTTATATAAACTCTCCCTACATCAAAAATTTAAATAGCTTCCCAAAGATCACAGCAGCAGTGTGTGGCAAAGCTGGGATGGTATCCAAGTTCTCTCTGACTCCCATGTTATTCATGACGAACATGAATAACAAAGAGATGATACTTCATGTCTAAGTCTACAGTAGATGAGGGTCTATCATTGATACCATTAATAATTCCATTCCTTTTTGCTTTAATTTCTCTTGGCCATCGCCTTATTGTCTAATTCTTATAGTCCTTTTTACTTCTTGACAAACAGCTTCATCTGCGTGCCCTCCCTTCCCTGCCTTCATCCTCATCTTCTCCTTTCTCCACTGACTTGCTCACGTCCCCCGAAGATCCAAGGCAAGGTGACAGAGAGAATAACTCGATGGGAGCTCGTGATGTTTGCTTCATGTAACATTAATTCTGAATCCAGACTGTTACATTCTATGAATCCTTCCCATGCACTTTTCTGATTGGAATGACTTTGTGGAGGATTGGGTTCCAACGAAACCCCCCCATGATGTACAGTGTATGTGTCAGACATCGAAGAATCCTTGATCGAGCAATCACACCGACAGCCGTCTGGTAATAAACCCGAACGGACAGCCACGGCACAGGCTGCGTTTCCTCCTGGCGCCCCCGCCCGCCTGACTGTGGGCTCGGCAGTCTCTGCGAGACTCTCAGCAAAAGAACAGATGTTCTGCTCTGGGTTGAGAAATCAACAGTTACCATTCATATGTTCCAAAAATTCAAGGGCCTGGCGCTGCTGTTTTCAGGATGCTAATTAATTCGAGCGCTTCTGCTCCAATATTCTAGCCGTTTCCATCCAGTCTATTCTCACAGGACTCCAGGCCCGGGGTCCCTGTTGAAAGCCTACGGGGAAACACAGCGAGGAAACATACACTTCACCGACCCAGGGGCGGAGACAGGATCCATCTCATATGCTCTGAGTTTGTCTGTTCCTCATAGCCTCCTCCTCGCCATCCTCTCTGGGTTGATCTGAGCAGGTAGGCACGGCCCAGATGACACATTTAATTGAATCGATGCCTAGAGACAACTTTGTCACATATATTTTTTTATGTATTGGTAATTCCAACACAGACTCATTCTGGAAGCAGCATAGAAAGAGCTATTTCCGGACCTGTTCCTGTCTTGTGGGGGAGGGGTGTGCGTTTGCTGGCTCTGACACCTAGTGTGGACTGTGCACCACACCCAGCCGAGGGCCTGGTGAGGATGCAGCTTCCCGGCCCTCGAAGCGCACGCCCCCCTCAGCGGGTCTGTGAAGGTCACAGGGTATAAGCGATCTTTAAATACATGTTCCATCTGAGGCAGATGGTCCGAGCACCTCAGGAAATGCTGTGCTCACCCAAGGACACTCCTGAACGCGGGTGTTTGCCGTCTGCGTCCCCTTGGCCCCAGAGGAGAGAGCTCAGGCAGAGCCAGCGTGTGGGTCTAGCGTGGTGTGGGGTCTTCATTCCATGCGCCTGAACAGACCCTGCTCTGGCCCCGACCCCAGAGACACCCGTCACACCAGTTTCCCACAGGGGTCTGAATCACCTGGGGGTGACGACAGTCGCTGGGACCCGGGGTGGTGTCCCGGGACTTGCTTTATTGACCAGCGGCCGTGTGAACCTTACGCACCCTGAAGTTGGCTGAGCTGCTACCGAACCCGGGAACACGTTTGCGCAGGGGAAGAGCCTCGGGCGAGGGGCCCGCCAGCCCTGCGTGGGGGCCCAAGACGTTTCGCTTCCAACCGCCTGACATGAACAAGTTCTTTAACCTTGACTTAGTTCTCTGAGCTTTAGTCCCCTTGTTGCTAAATTTGCAATAATAGTGATACCTTTCAAACTGTTGCGAGAATTACATATGATCATGTATGTCAACATAGGTGGCACGGAGTGGGAATGCGAAAGCAGGAGGAGCGAGGGGTCTCACGTTTGGGTGTCCCCCGCTGGTCTGAGGAAGAGGGCCCGGGACCCTCCCCAACAACTGTCTGCACACGCCAACACAGATTCATGCGGCATCTTGCAGAAGAAGGGTCAGATGTCGCGGTCAGAAGATGTCTCTTTTTGTTTTCGGGGAGTTCGGGAGGGGGCTGGGAGGAAGGAGGAGAAATGAAGAGCACAGAGAAGGTAATAATGCAACACGTTCCCCTCCTGCCACGTGGCTTCACAGTGGGCCCCGAGCCAGGGGGGAGTTAGGGCCAGGGTCTGTAGGAGCTGATTTCTGACGAGACGTTTGGTGGCTGGACACCCAAGAAATGATGTTTTAGGGCCCAAGTCACAAAGTGAGGCAAAGAAATGGGAAGAGGTCCGCTCTCCATTTCCGGGTGGGACAAGTGTCACTCAGAAACCTGAAGCGGGCATCACGAGAAGAATTCAAGACAGCTCTTGGCGCACGTATACCCGCCACCGTCACCCATGGCAATGGAAAAGGCTCCTCCCAGTGGCTTTGAGGGCTGGGGGTTATGGGGTCACCACAAGAAGCAAGCACAGCAGTCCAGCACTGTTAGTTCCTACCGCTGGTAGGAATCCAGTAGTGGGTGCATGCCAGACCTCACTCGGGAGCCCACACACCCCCGGAGAGGCCTTTGCAGGAAAGCTCCACGCCCTGCAGAGAGAGAAGAGACGGCTGCAGGGACGCGGGGCCCCTGATAGCGCAGCACCTGCTTCGCACCTGCAGACAGGTGAGTAGTCACAGTAACGCTCCGAATTAGAAATGCCTGTTACTGGTGCCAGGAGGGACCAGCCAAGCTACAGCAGAGAGAAATAAATGTTCTCCCTTTGCCAGAACTAAATTTCAAAAAAAAAATCTCACACAGCGGTAACAGCCACTTTCACATGGGCTTCGTTGTCACCGACGTCAAATAAACTATTTTAACTTCCCTATGGTACGGTCTCTCATCCACGAGCCTACTTAACAGAGGCTCCCAGGGTTTGCTATATTGGGATCAAAAGAGACCACGGTGATGGGTAGAGAACATAGAATAGAGTAAAAAAGTTAAGGGTTTGGTCTCCATCTGATGGTCAAATAATAAAGCCATCTGTGAACTGCATCGTATTCAGACAGGTGGTAGGAAGAGTGCAGAAACTCTCCGTGGGTTTGCTCTGCCAATAACAAGCTGAGTGACCTTGAGCAAGTCCTTTAAACTCTGCAAGCTGCGCTGTCCTCCTCTGCAAAGAAGAGAGGTCTGTAAGGTCTATGTGTCCCTAGAGCTCCAAGAACATGTCAAGTCTGAAGAAGAGCAACTAAAAATACAATCTCCTTGTGAGGCCAAGGGAGTTACATCACTCCGCACTCGCAAGAATCCAAATGTTGACTGAGATCTTCTGTAAGCAAAAAAAAAAAAAAGCAAAAAACGCTGAAAAGCCTTGTCAGGCGTTCGCAGTCGCTGGGCAATGCAGATTTGAACGTGTCCGTCAGGAGCGTGCCCAGATGTTTGTATCACTGGGACGCGGCTTTACAAAGTTAATGTTTCACATAATGAGATGCATCCAGACCTTTTTCTGGCATTAAGGCCACAGTGAAGAGGGAAAGAACAAGACAGCCTGTCTCACAGAGAGAATGGCACCCTGTGGTCAGCAGCTTAGCGACCACACTGGCCATTCGAGTTCGACCCTCCGTGTTCCTTCCTTGCTTCATGAACAAATATTTACTCCGTTACTTCCCCAAGTGAGGCACTGTGCAAAGACGTGGACAATGCAAAGATACCACACCTGCCTCCCCGGGATGTGAAATCTAATTTGAAGAGATGGGTATCTGAGCATAGTAATAAATGATAACGATAAATAAACAACTAATAATAACATGAGATAGTGTATCATAAGTATCACATGATTCCAGGCAGTAAGTGCCATTTATCTACTAGATTTTAAGTGCATTCAATATCTTCCTTCAGCCGATCCAAACATCAATGTTAGATGGAGTCCTCCAAGGTCGCTCCAGGGAGTCCACGTGGACTCTGAGCTGGAATGGAGTGTATGAGGGGAAAGGGAGCCACAGGCTGGAGGAGGCTCATTCCAGGCCGGGAAATCGGCATAAAGAAAGGCACTCAACTGGGGAATGCCAAAGCAGCCAGAACAGAACGGGCTAAATCTTGCACGGTTGCGCAGGATGTCAACCACCTACAGCCTCCCACACACTCTTTCCACACCGCACAAAGTGGACCCCATCACTCCAACCATTATAAACAGCTCCCTGACTCAAAGCATCTGTTTCTTTAACCAGAATTACTCATTTCATTACTGATGGACTATAGTGTAGAGATCGCTAGATCCAATCTTTTCGCTAACACAAGGAGAAAAAATAGACCTTCCCGTTTTTGCTCACATCTAGTAAGAATAGACGTGTGCCCACCCTACCCTGCACCCTCCTAACCCAGTAATGTTTAATCCATAAGAAAGCCACCAGGACGCATCAGCAGTGTAGTCGCAGAAAGATGAACCATGGGGCTTCCTCGTGGACAACATGCTGATAAATATTGCAGACATATTTGGTTTTAGCAGTAGTTCCGCAGAGCACATAAGAAATCCTGTTAGCCATTGGCCATCGGTGATACCGTGTGCCTACCAGGAGCTCTCTTTGCAAATCAGAAGGATCAAAAACGTGACCTCAGCAGCACCTGGTGCTGGGAAATAAACGCAGGGCTACCACCACCTGGAAACAGAGGCGTCAGGATAAATAAGTCTGCTCCCAGAAGGAGGTGGCCTTTGAGCGCACAGCTAGCCGTAACCTCTCTCTCAACCGAGCTGAATTCATCCTATCTCATAAGTGTTCACCTAAAATAATCCTCATTATTTTATCTCTTTTTCAGCACTTTGAGTACTTGAAATTACAAAAAGCTCTTCACAAATAAATTAGCTTCTTTGCAAGGTTTCCATTTCAGTGACCTTCTGGAGCGCAGCAGGTCATTATTTTAAGGTTTGGTGCTCTCTTCTGTGACACATTCCACCCTTGGACAAGTCGCTCTCAATTGGCAGTTTCTATTTATATTTCAACATATTAGTATAACAAATTTAAATAAAATTCTCCACTTGTATCATTAATTAGCATTTGGCAATGAGCCTGATTAAATGTCCTTGGCAGCAAAATGATTTCAGTATCTAAAAGGTTATTTTTATCACTTATTAAGAATGCCTGTTGGGGAACCATGGCCACCGACTTCTCAACAAGGGGGCTGCGCACAGTCTGGTGTGGCCCCTAACGCACCTCTCCAGGCTGGGCTGGGGGAACCGGCGGCCAGTGTGGTCAGCTGTTCTAACACATGAGGACAGCTTATCTGAATGAGAGGGAATTGAAAGGATTCTTTAAAAATTAAGTGTGAGTGATTAAAAGAATTCTCCTGCTAATCTATGCTGGGACTTCAGGAAACAAAGTGTTCTCCTCCGTAGTGTTCTGTGAAGCGGAATGAGCCTCTTCAAACACCAAAACTGAATCTGAGCTGCCCGGGTCCTGGAAAACCTGGGCTTTGTACCGGAACTCTCGTTCAGGGGGCTCCTGTTCACTGCGGAATGTCCAGCCACAGGCCCAGGGCGTGTACGTGCTCACTGAGGATGTGTTCTGGAATCAGGTGAAGGATATCAATTTCTGGGACGCCTGTCACAGGAGGGGATGGCATAAAAACAAGGGAGAGTGCCATGCTTTTTATTTGTTTGTGATCCCACTTAAACAAGATACAGCTCTAGGAAGTGAATAAAATGGAGAAGTATTTGGAGCAAGCAATACAGTGAATCTTGGAAATCAGCCACTATGACAGTATATTTTCCCCTTTCATGAAATGACCTAGATGAAGAAGGAAGGAAGGAAGGAAGGAAGGCTGGTAGGGAAAGGAAGGAGGGGAGCAAGAAAGGGAATTCATTCTTACTTAACATAGGAAAATATTGTACTTAAATATTATCACTTAAGTAATCTATTGGGTTTTCAAGATCTACAAATTAGTATATGTGCTGTATGAAATGAATCAAATATTCATTTGCTGTGACTTTTCCAAGTACAGCGTTTTGCAGTTTTCTAGCTCACCAGGAGAATTCGAAAAAACACCCCATGATGAGTAATGCTTTGATGACTATAATAAAGACTTGAACGTTGCAAATGGACAGTGTGGTTCACAAGAGACTTTCCTGGGCTTTGGGCATATGAATAAATATTTGTTGAGCAAAAGGATTTAAGACCAAAACATTTCCTACAAGAAACTTATAATCTGGGTTTCTTCAATAAGTGTCTTCGGAGGAGCCCTGGATGGTGTGGATTGGTTGGTTGGGCGTCGTCCCACAGAGCGGAGGGTCGCCGGTTCTATTCCCAGTTGGGACACATGCCTGGGTTGCAGGCCTGGTCCCCTCCCCCTCCTTGGGGAATGTACCAGAGGTGGCCATTTGATGTTTCTCCCCTCTCTTTCTCCCTCCCTTCCCCTCTCTAAAAATAAACAATAAATAAAATCTTTTAAAAAAAGAATCTTAGGCGGAAATAAAGAAAAATAGGGAGATAAAGGAGAATCTGCGTTTCAAGAGAAACCTCCAGAAAAGAAAAAGAACCCAGGAACTTCCAGGGCAAGATACAAGGGAAAGTACACGACCTGATGCATTTCACACTGAAAGGCCCTCGTACTCCAGGGGGGGGGAACGTTCAGAAATGTGACCCGCCCCCACCTGCAGCCAGAGATGCACTGTGACAACATTTTAGCAAAAGAGAAAAAAACCCAAGGATTGAATAAAAGGAATATAGATCTAAGCTATATTTTGAATAAAATATTTATCAGTCAAACAAACGTATAAGCAGAAGCTGGCTACTTTTCCAATATCATTCAACAGTGAATGAGGTGAATCCTCAGATCACGCGTGCAAAAGAGGCTTGAAAGGATTCTCTGAACATCGACACTAGGATTTCGTAAACACGGACAACACCCTCTGCACTTTATATTGGTCCCTTCCACCATGGGGAAGGTCCATCAGAGGTCCATCAGATTACTTGCAAATTCTTCATTTCCTTTCCTTAGGTTTCCTTAGTGCTACTAACAAGTACCGGCCCAGAAAAGGATGACTACCTTTCTCCATGGAACAGTTATGCTTGAAAGCACCTGAGAAATAGATTGGCTTCCATCGGCTTGCGCTGTGACAGAAGGGAGAAGGCTGAAGCAGGGTCTTTGCTGAGGGCCTGCCGTGAGCCGGAGGCTGCATTAAGCATATTACATGTATTATCTCTCTTAATCCTTACACCAACTCTGCAAATTAGTACTCATAGGAACCTTTTTTTTTTTTTTTTGCTATTTGGGAGGTCAAAGAATTGAGAACCAAAGAGATTTACCAGTTCTCACAATGCTGACCATTAGCGCAAATAGGATCCGAGCGCAGGTCAGCTGGGCGAAAGATAAAAGTCTGTGCTCATCCCGCCGTGCAGCATCCTTTACAAGAGGAAGCCTCAATAAAACGACCACATGCTCATTCCCGGCTGCAAATGCGCACTCGATCGTGTGTGACCTTCACTACACCCAGCTGGCGAGGGCGACCAGTGACCTCCCCTCGGCTTCTTCTGTAACCTGTGCCCTGGAAGTAATAGTCACACATCCATGTCATGCTATTTGGGGGTGCCTTTGTGGTAGCTCTCTTGTGAAACTAATATTCCCTGTTTCAATCAATTATATTTATTACTTACCACACGTTGCCCATGGCCTCCATCACCAACAGCAACATCAGACTGGGTCTTACCATCATCCACAGCCCCTAACGCAGGGACTTGCCAGCTGATAGTACATGGTCGCTGAGCTGAAGTGAAATACACTGAACGGAACCAGATGGTTCTGGATCATAGGATAAGGCGGCATAGCCCACATCATCTTTGATTCAAAGAATTGTTGAATGCCAACTGTGTGCCAGATGACACTGTATTTCGTGAGTGCCATCCTTGGCATTTAGTTTTTCTGCATCTCAGATAGTAAATGAGACCTCCTGTTTGTCGTGTCATCTTGGGCCCCCATAACCGGAGGTGTAACAGCACTTGCTGTCTTTACAGTTTGCCACTTAGAGCTGCGACAGTGCTTGGACAAGCCCCTGGCGTCTTTCTATGCGCCTCCCCCTCCCCCCCGCCCCCCGGGAAAGTGGGCATGTGACCACTTTATCCCAGAATCGTTTCAATTATAGAAATTCAATTCCTGAGCTTCGAGGGGCATTGCAGGTTTGCAGGAAGGTGAAAAATCTGACACAATATCAAGATGCTTTGTGATTTATCCCCTATCATGCTCAGTTTCTGCTGCGCCTTTGTTCAAGCTCTGAGAGCCACACTCCCCGAGTCATCGATCAGCTGATTTCTGACCCTTCTCCCTTCGTGGCCATTCTGGTGGCTCAGATATGCAAATCCTTGGGGATATAAGCAAGGAGGCCCTGAGATGCTTTCACCAAAGGACAGTTCACCTGCCCCAGCTCTGCGGCTGTTTCTGCAGGTTAACTGCTTGGCAGTCCTTGCATGTCCCGGAGTCAATCTGTATTTAAAGGATGGAGGTGAGTGGGCAGGACAGGGCAGTTTATCTCTGCCGCCTTCTCGTTTATTATCGCATTGCCCTCTTACTCCGCGCTCCCGCCGCTGATCGAATCAGGGGCCACAGATCAACAGAGTCGTTGGGATGAAAGGCAAAATACATTCTTTGTTCCATCTGCATAAGAGTCCTTAAAATAACCGTGGCAATAAATCAGGTGGAAATACCCAAACACAGAAATGGCTTATTCTGGAATGGGAATTACTTATTTTTTTTTTTTGCTAGCTTCCACAGCAGTCACAGACATCTTTCCAACCTACGAGTATGCTCAGTTATCAGATCAGCCTGTAAAATGGTGTCAGTCCCCACGCTCTGCCTGCCGCTCGGTGCATCTGCACTTGATTTCAAACAGGGAAATGGCCTCTTCTCCGCAGAAGTTCAAGTCTATTCTACTTCCTGCCATAAGGCCGTAACCCCTTGAAAGACTTCAGCATGAAGATGCGATACTAAAATAGCATCCATCCAACTTGTGCTTTCTCTCTCTGTCCTTCCTGAGATTCCACACAGTCAAAATTTATTGGGTGCCCATCACGTTCTGATGGGGTCAGAGTGAGAAGCCAAGAAAACAAGAATGGAAGAGACAGAGGCAAATGGATGAGTAGAAACGCAGCTCTGGAGGAAACCCTAAACATTTTTCAAAATAACCAGAAGTCAGACCACGGAAATCAAACAGAAGAAAAAATATGAGGACGCCAGTTTTCTCCTCCGGTGAAAAGTTGGCCGATGTAAACACGACAGCCCAGCAGCTTTCACACGGAAAACTTGAAGCAGAAGATCGGTGCCAGTGAGACAGAGGGAATTCATCACTCCTTTGGAGCTTCCTGGAGTGCACAAGGCTTTGCAAAGCGTCCCCCTGAACTATGAGGATAATATCATTTAACATGGTCATTCAATGCGAGAGCCATAACACGCACAACAGTACGCAGGTGACATCCGTCTGCTGAAGAATGTCCAGGGCATCTCAAATTTCTGCTAGAAGACTGAACCAAAAAAAAATTCTACAGGGATCCCACCAGTGCTGAAAAGTTGCCTATTCCATTGTAAGCTGTTGAGAAGAGACGCCAAGCGCTGGCTGATCATCACCGGATAGGCATGTGATTGGGAATGCCCCGGGAGAACGGCAACCCCTGTGCCAAGAGATTGGGCATGGGCCCCATTACACAGTGAAGGTGGGGTGCTGAGGGCAGTGGGGGAGGTTTAAGTGACATCTATTTTGAGCTGTGGCTTTGCTAGGGGTTCTGGCATAGTTTTGCTGCAACAAAACGTTAGCTCCAAAAAAGCCATGCCAGCACACAAGAGCATGAACCAACAGAGCTGGCAGCCCAAGGGAGGCCACCTCCTTACTCTGTTCTATTATGTGGCCAGTGGCCAGTGTTGCTATGACAACTTCTCCAAGTAGCTTTACTGGGGACCAAAAACAAACTCCTCCAAGCACAGATTATGTCTACAGGACATGAAGGAGCTGGTCAGTCCATGCAGAGTAAATGGCCAGCACAGCTCTGAAGCATGATAGAGAAACCCTCTGCACACACCCCCATGTAAAAAGTTGTCTGACATCTTCACTTATATCAACATGAATGTATAGAGAACTTTCTTTATAAGCCTTAATGTGATTAATACCCATGACCCCAAAAGGTTGTCCTTTCCAATTGCCACAATCCAAATGTAATTTCTGCTGTCCCAGTACAAGCTTCCCACATGGCAAGTATTTATCGCCCATGTGATACACCAGCCCCTGAGCATGGACGCTGATGCGGAGAACAAAGTGGAAAGGGAGACGAGAAAGTTCCCGTCCCACAGCGACGCCATGGTCAAGGGCAAGCAACCGAAACAACACAGATCACGAAGGACTTCCTCGTCTTCCAATTCTACCAAGAAAAAAAAATTACTTGCCTTTGTAATTATTTATTTTCCAATTTCCACCCGTGGTTCTCGTGATAATTGCTAACTTTGTGAAATGTTAGAACACCGACTCTTGTGTAAAGCAAAGTGCCTTTTGACATTTATGAAGTGCTGATTCTCTATAAATATAGAAAAGTACTAATCATCACAAGAACTACTCAATGAAATTGATCAATGGTGAAGACAAATATTCTTTCGCTGAAATTCAGAAGGCCAAAAAAAGGCCATTTTTAGCTCTCCGATAAACTAGCACATTCTGTGACTTGCCGAATAAGATTTCAGATCAAAGCTATGACACAGACACAGGGAGATTTTAGGAAGAAAGGAATCACAGGTTAACTCGGTCTATTTCCTCGGCCGGCGTAGCTCTATATATAGATGTCTGCGTGCGAACACCTTTGAGACAGAGCGGGCCAGTTATACTGTCACTCACCTGTGATCTCTTGTAAAAAAAATCACCAGTTGTGAGTAGCTTGTAACACAAAATAAGGAATGATATCTATCTCAAAATTGCTGGGAAAGCAGATAAGCTTCGAAGAGTGATTTGGGGAATATTAAGCGTAAATTGCGCTTCCGTTTGAGAGTGACATTTCTTTTCTCCAAAACGGCAAGAACAACGGGGAGAAAGCACAGCATCAGAGGACACCTCCGCAAAGAGCCAGGTGGCCCAAGTCAGAAGCTTCTCAAGGGGCAGGAGGTGGGCATCTGGGCTTATCTGCCAGTTCTAATCTTGTTAGGCCTGCCTGCCTGCCATCCGAGTGGAGACCAAAACCCCATGAGCCCACACCGCACCGGCAGAGGCTGGGCCGCCCTCCCCAACGCAACTGGGAATCTGCGTCCATGTTAGCACCGGCCCTTCTCACGAGGCCCTCTGACACTTCTTCCCGTCTCTCTTCACCACATTTTAATATTTAAAAAGATTGGGGATCTGACCACTATTCAGGAGGTTCCGATTCCCACGTAGGTGACACAGGCCTCTGAAAATGTGCCAAGTGGCACCATCCATTAATTGGACGGATGTTTACGGAGCACCTGCTCTGCAGGCGTCCACGGGAGCGTGTCACACAGCGGTCACAGGGTGGGCCCCGGAGCCCAGCTTCCCAGGGGGGATTTCTGGCTCTGCCGTTTGCTGGCTGGAGCGGCCTTGGACAAGTTAATTCTTAGTCACTCTGGGCCTCAGTGTCCTCATCTGTAAAATAGGGGTCCTACTAGTGCCCACTTTGTATGGGTCCTGTGAAGCTTAAGGAGTTAACCCACGTAAACTACCTCAACTGTGATGTCTGGCCAGACACATGCTGGTGTCCAGTAATGGGGTGAATTAGGAACACCTAGGTCCATAGGCCTGTCTGGTCTGTTCCGTTGGGGGTGCCGCTCCTTACCAAAGAAATAACTCAACTACAGCATTCTTGTATTCTTTCTTACCCTAAGGTATCCAACTAAGTGTCTAATAAACTGAATTCTGCCTCAATCTTTCCTAAGCTATTTACCATAATTAATCTCATAATCCATTAGGGTGAAATAAACAACAGTAGTGTGTTCTGAGTTTTAAAAGGAAACATCCTAACATTCCAATTTATTGTTAGGGATAGTACCTATCATTTACTGAGTACTTACTAAATGCTAGGTGTTATGTAAGCACTTTATAAACCTCACCTCTTTTAATCCTTACCAAAAAAGAAAAAAATCCCTGGAAGTGGGCATCAGTTGCCCCAGTTTACAGAGTGAGGAAAGTGAAGCTGATAAGGAAGGTGTACCTCGCCTAATATCACGAGCTGCTCTAACAGACTCCCGATCTCAGTGGCCTCACCAAGTACAAGGATCTTGGTCACGTCTCTCTCAGCCTGATGCAGCACAGCAATGAGGCGGGGGAGCGGGGATAGGGGTGGTGAGGGAGCTCATCAAGTAGGCTGAGCTACACCCAGTTGTTCAAGGACCCGGGCCACCCAGGCAACTGCCATCTTCTTGGTCCTCTTCCAAGTCTCCTGTCCCCCCAAATCTCTTCCAGCAGCTGCTGGGGGAGGGGAGTGAGGACCACATAGGAAATGGTATACTTCTTGTCCATGCCTGAAAGCGGCACCCTCTGCCCCTGCAGCTCTCATCCCCTGTCGGCAGAGCTGAGGCACATGACCTGAACTGCAGGGGGAGCTTGGAGACATGGGCGACCCGGTGCTCATGCTCACCTCTGAGACACCCGCCGGGAAATGGCCAGGCCCTGCACCAGGCCCCCTGGGCCCCAGAGCCCTTGCTCTTACCCACAATGCCATTCGTCCCTGCACCACCTCTCAGGTCCCCAGCCTCACTCTGCCCGCGGGCTTCTCTGCAGACTGTATGGCTACCTGAATCTAAGATCATCCTGGTGAGATTTTTTTAAGTTGTATGTATAGCTAGTTGTATATAACTATTTATTTGACAGGGTTTATATAATCTCATCATGAACACAGTTAAGAATGCTATATGACTTTCATTGACCTACCTCTCACCAGCCTTCGGTTTCTTAAACAGGGGCCACCTCCAACTGAAGCTGCACAACCTCTGTGGGGATTCCAAATTACCGCTGCCTCCTCCAAGACCATATCCAAACACCACCGCTACTAAGTGTAAGTGTGCGACCCACGAGATTCCAGTCACGGGACTGACTTCTGTGTAATCATTTTTGTGCGCATATTCATTGAATTCCTGCCCTTCAACTAAGGAAATAAAAGGCACATTAATGACCCACCTTATCAATGTGATAAATTTCGTGATCTGATATGTGGATGCTACACTCAACCAAAAAATCCATGCCAGACTTAGTAAAGATTATTATAGTCAATGCAATCTACAAAATGATTGATCGTTAGAGAAGGCTTGAGCCATACACACAATAGCATCATAGAAATCTTACAAACTGTTTAAATATAATGTAAGGGTCTTGAATCTGATTGGTTAATTCCACTACTTGAGCAGCTCACTATTGAAAATCAATTGAAAAAAACCTATCAATTTCTAAAACTAGCAGCCTTTATGGTCAACAACTGGAAAATTTTTATTAACATCATTTCCTTCCACTAAATACTTTCAGCCTCCTGTCTCTTTAACGCGGGGTGGGATCCATCCCTCTGCCCTGTCTGGAGTCAGGCATGACCATGTGATTTGCTCTGGTTTGCGAAATGTGAGTCAAAGTGACCATTGTCAAGTCCTGGCAAAAGATCTAAGAATAGGTACATGATTTGCCACAATCCTATTTTCCTGCTGTGGAGGATTACAAAAGTGGCCATAAATTCTGAGTGGCTTCTTCCGTCAGGAGGTGGAGTCTTTCCTCTCCTTTTAAATCCGAGCTGGCACGCTGATTTGCTTGGACCAGTAGGACGTGGTGAAACGGACCACATAAGCACTGTCCTCAAGAAGACTTGGAACTTTGCCTCTCATTCTTTCTTGAAACGAGGAAGCCCAAGCTAGACTCCTCGGAGATGAGAGACCAGGTCATCTCTCTTAGAGAGCTCCAGCCAGCTCCTCTGAGCCCCAGACACGTGAGCAAGGCCAGCCAGCAGCCGACAATCTCCAGCCAACCCACCAGCTCACTGCAGCTGGCCAAGCAACCCCAGACACGGAGAGCAGACCTGCCCAGCGAAGCCCACCCAAGCTGCAAAATAGTGAGCAAGTAAATGGCCATTGCTTTCAGCCACTAAGTTTTAGAGTTGTATGTTACACAGCAGTAGGCGATGAAGACACCACCATGGGCCACAGCAGAAGCAGACAGGGAGCTTCCTTCAGCTCGGATCGCTGGGCAAGGAGGACACAGCGGGGTCTCCCAGTGTGTCATAGGAGTGTTCATTTGTCCTTGAAGCCACTGCAATTTTGGAATTACTAGAGCATAACCTAGTCAACCCTGGCTGATTCAGAAATTGGGACCAACAAGTCTCCTTTTCTTTCTCCCAGAAAAAAACTAAAAATGTGTGGTCGGAGAGCGGACAGAGAAGAAGCCACGATCCCAGGCTGCGAGGACGACATCCCCGCGGCCCAGCTCTGCGACAGTTACTACCATGTCCCCCTGTGTGAGCACCGGAGGCGACGGTGCAAGCGAGCGTGGAGCTCTGGGGCGGAGCGAACACGACTGAGCAAAGCCCCGGCAGCCGCCCTGCAATGGACCCCGAGCGTGCACAGGAGCAGACACCCGCTCTTACGACACGACCACGTTTGTGGGTGACCATTCCACAGCACGTCCCGACTGACACACCTGTGGGCCATTCTGAACACTGAAATAGTGTCTGTCGACATGGAAAGGGGAGAAAAACGACGAGTCACTGCTCTACTGTGGCCAGTAGAGAGCCTTCCCAGCAAAGTAAACAGGAGACATATTGAAGCAGCACACAGAGCATTTGGCTCTGGGATGCCGGAAAGTGAAAACAGTGGCCAAACGTTCAAAACAACCCGACTTTCTTGAGTGACAGCATTAGGTAGCTTGTAGAGCTCAGGGCTGCACACAGAGAGAAGCCCAGTGGATGTGTAGAAAGGGGTTTCTTTGCGATTCTCTGCCCTCTTACCACCCTTACGCCCTGATGCCTGGGAGTTCGTTTGTTATAAGTGACAACAGTGGGGAAGACCTGACTTAAAAAAAAAAAGAGTAATTCTCTAATTTTTTATCAATCTATAGGACTGATACACATACGTAGTGAGGGTATTAGGTAGAATGTGACTCAGGATAAAAGAGATGGTTTTGTTTTTTTATTTGGAGTTAGAGCTCCTTTTGAGAAATACGGTTTCTGCAAAACTGCAGGACATAGAAGAGCTGGTTAAAAAAATACAGTGATTTGAGACCTACCAAGCTCTCCTCTGATATTTTTACAGACCTGACCTCCACTCAACCTTCCTTCCTTCTGAGACGGCAACCGCCACGCCCGGAGTGTGCAAAGGACGACTCCGGTCGCAGCAGGAACTCCGGGTGGGGAGGTGAGATTTCGGTGCAGCTGGTATCAGGCATCAGATGAGTCTCAGCCGAGGGAATGAGGCTGCCCCTGCTCCAGCAGCAGGCTCTCGCGTGGCCCATCCAGGGCTGGCAGACGTGTGCTGCTGTTTCCCGTGCACCCAGGTGACCGCACCCGCTCAGCCTGGCAGAGCGGCGGTTCTCAACGGACGTCCCCAACTGAGGGAGAAGAGCAAAAAGTGCTTCTAACAAGTGGGGCTCATCACCGGAATCAATACCCCTGAGCCCCACTGACTGAGCAGAGCCAGGCCAGCCCCAGGGGGCCCAGGACTTCATGGGCCCCACTTCATGCAAAAAAAAAAAAAAGGAAAATCCCCCAAAAGTCCTGCTGATTCTCAAGGAAACATGCATCCCAATATCAATGCCATCTGGGCAGCTAATCAAGCGAATATCAGTTACCCAAGAAGGCCATTAGCATTGGCCACGAGTAGGAGAAAGAACCAAGAGTCCAGGGAACACATCCAGGAAGGAAAAACGGAATGCTTGGGAAGCACTATGAGCAGACGAGGTCATGCTAAACTATTTGATCATTTAACTGGGAAAGAGTTGGACACAAGATGAGTGCAGTTTGAAAAATGGTGGATTTGTGATTCCAAAGTAGATTTTTTTTTCCCAACAAAATGGGCACCAACACAGAATCCTAAATTTTCCAATAAATACAGATTTTTAAAATACCTTTTGCTTTTTTTTAACAGGGCTTGCTTCAGGCACCCACTGGCCCCTCTTCAACAACCTCTGCCGCTGAGCGAGGTGGGGTTGGCGGATGCTGTGTCGTTTCGACGTGTGAGGCAGCGGATGCTGTTCCTCGCCGCAGCCCGTGGGGACCAAACACAGTCGTGACCTTCTGGCACCCACGTCCTCCCCACAGGTGAGTCTGGACATAAACACACAACCCAACACCTGCCACCACCTCCACGTTCAAGAACATGGGAACGGCAGGTCCAGGGAACTCGTAGGCTCAGTGAAAAAGAGAATTCTCCATCATCATTCCCAGGGAAGGGCTACGGCTTTCTGTCCAAAGGCCCGAGGCCCATAAAGTAAAAGTAAGTCGCCATGAAACAAGTCTCTGTTTGTTTTTATATTTACACAGATTTTTCTTCCAGCTTTATGGAGATATAACTGACATTCCACATGGGATAAGTTTAAGGTGTGACTACAGTGATGCAATATACGTATATGTTGTGAATCGCTTAGCGCAATAAGGTGAGTTCACACACCCGCTGCCTTGAAAAAAGACTCTAAGTATGTCGGTCCTCCACAAAAAGGAGTCGATGAGGAATTAGACAAAACCATCTTTAATATCAAACCAAATCATGTGACCACCTTTTAATTCCTTAGCTTGGTATTATTTAGGCATAGACTGTGTGGATGATAACATCTCAAAGGAACCTTTTTTGCCCAAGTTTTGCGCTCTGTGCTCTTTGCACCGTGGTTGACGCCCATCCCGACAGGCAAACGTCCAAGCCGCCGGGGCTCACCACCTGGTCACCAGGGGGGCACAAACACTCCCCTCTCACCCAGGCCCTGCGGCCTCTCACCCCGCAGGCCCCCTTACCAGTCCCTCCTCATTCGCCGCGATCCTGCCTCACGCCCCACCTGACGCTTCCCAAACGTGCCAGACCCTTCCACACCTGCCTGTGCTGCTCTCCACAGGAGAAACGCCCTCTCCCCTGTCCTCAGTGTGGTCCCACCCTCCTCAGACGCAGCACCAGCTTCTCAACGCGACTCCCCCTGCAACACCCCCCCCCCCCCGGCCTGCGGAGGCCTCCCCTCCCCACCCCCGAGACATCGTTCACAAAGCCACTGGGGAGAGCACCCCAGGACTTCTGCTGCCAAGGAAGAAGTCATTCTTAGCCATCGTCACATCCTAATCGTCTCACCCGGCGCTGTGTTAGTTACGGGCTGCTGAAAAAAATACTACCCCGAAACGTAGTGGCTTCAAGCATCAGTAATTATTTCACAGTTTCCGGGGGCAGGGACATAGGCGAGGCTCCCGCTCTGGGTCTGTGGCAGGCTGGCAGGCTGTAACCGAGGCGGTGGCCCGGACGGAGTCTCAGCCGAGGTCTCAGCGGGGAGGGACCTGCGTTCCAAGCTCACTCCAGTGGTGTTGGCGGGTGTGGCAGCGCCACATCAGCTGTGCACACAGACCCTCCTCGGTCCCTTGCCACCTGGGCTCCTCCGACACGGAGAGGACCCAGTGGGCTCCACAGGAGCAAGCGAGAAGGCAAGAGAGAGTGGCCCCAAGAGAGGACACTTGCAGGACGGAACTGCAGCAGCCTCTTAGCACAGCACTGAGGTCCAGCCGTTGGGTAAAAGTGAGTCACTGGGTGCGGCCCACACTCCAGGGCAGGGTGTTGCTGCACGAGGGCGAGGGTGTGAGCACCAGGAGTCGGCGCATCGAGAGCTGAGTCAGAAGCTGCCTCAGTAAACGCCTGACATGGGAACATTCAGTAAGGGTCTGTTTATAAAAGGAGAAAAGCAATGTGACATTTTCTTCAAAGAGCTTTAGTTGTCTGACCAACTCCATGAGTTTTAAGGTTATGTAATAATGGAAATTGTACCAAGCCCGTGTTCAGACACACATTTTCAAAATAAGCACCTGTGTGCAAATAATTGATTTAGAAGGTTGGAGGGGGTGTTTGCTCATTCTACAAAATCATCTCAACCATAAAATTTTGGAGCAAAACTTTACAGATCTTGGTGTCTGTGACTTATTTGCAAAGGTTCAAGAGAAGAAAAAAATAGATAGCTAAATGGAAAAGATACTGAAAAGATGGCAAAAAAATGAACCACCAGTTAGTCCAGATGAAGGATACCTAAGTGACCATTGTTTAATTCTTTCAATGTTTCTATAGGTTTTGACATTTTTCAAAATAAAAACTTGAGGGAGGATTTCACAGAATGGTTTTACATGGCCCCTTATAAGCTCACGAGAGTAACTCAAAGGTAATGGGACCCTGTACCGAGCCGTCCCTGCTGCTGTGACTAACACACCCGACAACTCACTGGCTCCGTATGATAAAGGTTTATTTCTCACCTTTGTCACAGCGGAGGGCAGCTTTCCGAAACGGCTGTCATCCACGCGGGGTGCCACTGCCACCTCCAGCACACCGCAGGAGGGGAAGGCACGTGCATCATCGTCAAAGGAACTTTATGACCGGAGCTGAAAATGCCGTCCATCACAGCCCATGGAGCAGAACCAGGACGGGGCCCCAACCCCACTGTAAGCGAGGCTGGAAATGCGGTCTTTCTCGGGGCCCCGGAAACAGAAGCAGACTGGAGAATATCTAGCTAGTCTCTGGTCGGACGGTTGCTATCCTTATAGAGAAAGAACCAAGGCTTCTTAAATAAAGATCACACTACCAACAAGTTCCTGGCAGTAATAAACAAGCAGGTATACCAGCGCTCAGATCAGTACTTTGACAGTGATTTCCACGTCCTAGTTCTCTTAAGGGTCAAGCTGGTAGTTTAAATTAAGTTGCATCAAGTTTTCAATGCACTGTATTTGACCAATTACAACTAGACCTGAACAGCAGCACTGTCAGATAAGAGATGTGTAGGATTCCATGAAGAACCTAGTTTTCAAGCAAATCTTTCATGCTTATAGTGGCTAGAAATATTTAGTAAAGCCAAACGAGAAAAAGTAACCATTACTTGCATTCTAGGTCCGAACTTTCTCTTATCTGTACCATAAAGGAGCCGAGTGGAGCGCGATGCGGGGATCGGGGCGGGGACTGTGAAAGGCAGCACGCAGAAGAAGAATCGGAAGGCCCATCTGAGTTTCTACCCGTCTGTCAGCTGCTGGGTGGTCATTCCAGTGCAGGTATGTTCAAGAGATTCAAAAAATTTAGAATCCCCATGTGAGAGGGACAGGAGGAGTGTGAAAGTATTGCACTATATCTCTTTACACACTTGCAGTTGAAATAGTCAAAGCAAAGAAGCGTGAGTGTGTGTGTGTGTGTGTGTGTGTGTGTGTGTGGGTAGGTGTGGGTGCACAACGGGAGGAACCCTGTCTGATGACACTGAACAGACTGGTATAAAAAGAAGGGCCTGTGGACAAGCACCCTCCCTTGTGGGTGGTCCGCATTAGCACAGCAAGGGGGAGGGAATGGAGAGCGAAACCGGGCCTCGGTGTCATGAAAAATGCATGCAGTGTTCAGGGCAATGCAATCTCTCCCTCATTGTTAGTATCTCTTTCACGAATAGAAATATCAGAGACTGAAACTCGAGGACTTAATCAGCACATATTTCATTACACATGGAGGAGTGTGGGGAGGCCAAGGGTGCTATGAAAGAATTAACTCTGCTTGAACCTCCTCAGCATCCCGGTCACAAGACGGGCGAGTTGAGGGTAAGGACAACTCTAATGCCTGCCGCGCCGCTGCGTTACAGGGGAACATGAATTCTTCATGACCGTCTAGGTAGGACGCCTTGGGTTATGGGCTCGAACACCAAGAAGTTCCCAAAGATCAAGAAGCAATTATTGCTTCTCTATGTTTCCGTGCGAAGCATACACTGGTTTTATCTTGCTATAATTCAGCAATCCTTTAATGTGGTAGGAGAACAAAAATAAGTAGCTTTCTGTTCAGATGAGATTATAATTATACTCATTGTATTTATGCCTCGTTACATAGGAAAGAAGGTGCGTCGTTAAAAAGATCTAAGTAAGACTCTGAGACATTAAAATCTGGGCCACTTGGACTCCCCCTGGATGTGATTTTAAATCACAGGGAAGGTCCCATGCCCTCAGCAGTTCTCCCATGAAGCTCCACTTCATCCTTATGCGTCCCAAATTCCATTTACAACAGCGTGGCTTTGTAAATCCATGAATGGCCCGAAATTGTAAACAGAAGTGTGTGATTTTTGTATGGGCTTGCGGCATTTCCCAGAGGGGAGAACCTGGGGCTCTGATCAGACACCCCAGGGATCTCTGGGCACACTAAAACTAAGGTCCTGGGCCTGGCTGGCGTAGCTCAGTGGATTGAGCGCGGGCTGCGAACCAAAGTGTCGCAGGTTCGATTACCAGTCAGGGCACATGCCTGGGTTGCAGGCCACAGCCCCCAGCAACCGCACATTGATGTTTCTCTCTCTCTCTTTCTCCCTCCCTTCTCTCTCTAAAAAATAAATAAATAAAATCTTAAAAAAAAAAAAAACTAAGGTCCCGGATTCATCCTTGGTTGTGCAGCTCTTCAAATGCAAATCACCCTTGGAAGCTTAGTGATGCCTTTTCCACACACAGTTCCCAGAGGCCGCCCTGCGTGCAGAAAGCTGGGCCATGCATGCAGAGATGTTGGCCAGTCTGAAGCCTCCCTCGGAGGCAAATTCCTGGTGACTCCAGGTTACATAAATGGTGGTGCGCAGGCCGCCTGTGTCTGCAGAGGCTGCGTGGTGCTTGCTCTGGGGGCTCTTCTCAGAACATCCTTGCACCCGGGCCCTGCTCACACCTGATGCTCTCGGGCTTCCCCCCACTCTTGCAGAATGAGCCTTTGGAAAGGGCTCCGTGGGAACGCAATGGGCAACCTGAGGGCTAGCATTCCCAGGATCTTCTTCGTTCATCCAGAACATTTCAAGATGAGTGAACAGGTTATAAAACATAGCTACGGTTTTGTCAAAATCCAGTGTGTGAATTTGGTATCTGACAATGATTATGCTAAAAAAAAAAAGTTTCAGATCAAGTTAGATAATCAGGATCTCTTGAAGTAGATTGCTCTTTTGACAGTTTCTCATGTAAAATTAAAATGAAAATGAAGGCTGTAATTTTATTGAGTTCTTTTAAAAGTGTATCTTACTTTTTTTAAAAAGTATGGCAGTGTGAAGCTGCCAACCATCTTCTTTTAGATTGGATTCTCTTTTATTGTAAGATTCTACCTATCCTCATTTAAAGGTATTAAACTGTCCTTTACTTTATAAAAGAAAAGAATGGCAATAGAAATTGAGTAGAAATCATGGTAATTCAAAATTTTCTAAATTTCTCTTATTCATAAAACCCAAAAGCCTAGCGTTGGTTTATACCATACTGTGAATTCCCTCGTCAGCTTGATTCTCTGCTTGGAGAGGGCCGAAGGCACTGAGAGAAACAGGGTGCAGGCGAGAAAGAACAGGACGAGGAGAAGAAACGCCCAGAGGAGTGGATGCCTCCTACAGAGCACTCTTGGGGGACTCTGGAGAGGTCAAAGGCAGTATGAGGGATCAGGGGACCTAGGTGCTGAACAGGAAAGTGGAAAGCACCCCCCCACAAGCAAATTTTATCTCTTTCGTCTTGTTACCAATGACTTGCCCTGGCTGTCAGGATACCTTTGTGAGTATCACTGCCTAACCAGGCCGACAGCCGATGCCTCCATGGGGAAGACATGCTGGAGGTGCATTATGTTTTATGTAAATCAAAAAGTGGTCCTCGAAAAGATCATTTGAGCCCTGACTGGTGTAGCTCAGTGGATTGAGCGAGGGCTGCAAATCAGGCATCGCAGGTTCGATTCCCAGTCAGGGCACATGCCTGGGTTGCAGGCCACAACCCCCAGCAACCATAAATTGATGTTTCTCTCTCTTTCTCCCTCCCTTCCCTCTCTAAAAATAAATAAATAAAATCTTTAAAAAAAATTTTTAAATAAAAATAAAAAGATCATTTGATATGTTTATTTAGAAACATTTCTGGGGGAAAAAATTGTGTGTTGCTTTATTCGCGGAGGTCTGTGCCGCGGGGGCGCTGTAAGGTCCGTGGAGGAGCAGAGAGACGCCGCCAGAGCCCAGTCAGACCGAACGGAGCCCAGGGCCTCGTCAGTGCCTCGCACCGAGACACGTATGCGGCCACATTGCAAGGAAACTCCCCGAGCAGGGGCCGGTCCTGCTGCTTGAAGGGTTTCTCCACCGTGCCTTCATTCCTCCAGCAAATATTTGTTTGGAATGAGTCAGATCTTTCCACCCACCCAATTCGACTGACGAATATTCACCAGTCAAAGGAGACAAGCGTGTCAGATCTTTAAATATCAAAGGCCGCGTCTATATTCAGAGGAATTTTTTTTTTAATTTCTAAAAGCTCTGGCAGAAACCCAGCTTTTTGAAAGAATTGTGACATTCGTCTGGAAAACGACAGCTCACCCAGTGGCCTGCTGCTGGAATCTCTCTGGGATACTCAGCGCCCTCGGTTCACAACAAAGAAAGGCTCGTTCTGCAGCTACATGAAAGGATCGTCTAATAAAAAAGCCTCTTCCCCGTCTCAAAGGAATATCAGGAGGGTGGATTAGATAATGCCTTCAAAAAGGTGCGTACTCCTAAACGGTGCTCAGAAAACGGAAGGTGCTACCACGACTGTCATTTGTTAGAGACAATGTTCCTTGTTGTTCTTGGAAAAACTGCCTTCCATTAAAAAAAAAAAGCCAAAAAGCAAGGATACTTTAAACAGCCATTTTCTGGACTTAGAAATGTATTTGTGACTAGATTGACATTTTCCTCCTCGCTCCCTCCCCTCCCCTCCAGCCCAAGCAACCCTGAGGGGCCCAAGATTTCTATAGTCAAGGTTGAGAGAACAGACAGGCGACAGCAGTACATAAGCAGAACATGGTGGAGAATAAAATTACAGAAACCTCAGAAAGGTTGACAGGGAGCAATCCAAACTCTTGGCGATGCCAGCGGAAGACTTTGACCCGGAAAGGCTAAGCAACATTCCAAACGTCCCACTGCTGGTTGGGAACGCAGGGGTGGACAGTTCCGAAACACAACCAAATGGCTGGGAGCAGACAAGAACATCTCTCATCCCTGTCTCAGCATCGCCGTGCAAGGACCCAGGACGTGTCTCCCGCTCAAGTTCAAGAAGAGATCGTCCGAGCTCCAAGACTCTTCAGCAAGGGGCTTAGGAGTCAGGCCCCCTGAGCCTGGTTGATGGGGCTCCTTCCTCACCCCACGCCACTCCCTGGCTGGGTGACTTTGGACAAATAATCTCCCCAGGCTTAATTTCCCCCAGCTGTAAAAGTAGATATTATCAGTCCATAAGGCGGCTGAGAGGATTCAATGAGCCTACACAGTGTTTAGCACAATGTCTAATGATAATTGTTGCTTTTAGTGTCTCCAGATCACAAAATCAAATGAGGGTTAAATGAGAAAATGCATACAAAGTGCTCAGCACAATGCCTGACACCATAGTAAGTGCTCAGCAAACACTGGGAAGTATTCCTGCTTCACCTTCCCACACACGCAGCCACTTAACTAATGTCTGCTGGGCCCTTCCAAAGTGCCAGGAACCGTGGTCTGTCCTGGGGACCCCACTCCCGGGTTCAGTCTGCTGACAGTCAAGTGGGAGAGACAGACACGTGGC
Organism: Phyllostomus hastatus; assembly: GCF_019186645.2. Classification (NCBI taxonomy): domain Eukaryota; kingdom Metazoa; phylum Chordata; class Mammalia; order Chiroptera; family Phyllostomidae; genus Phyllostomus; species Phyllostomus hastatus. The sequence goes on along the minus strand of NW_025333640.1, from coordinate 30,787,568 downwards.
CCAATAAACGCTCTAAGTCAGGGGCGAACGAACTAAGCCCACAGGTTCAGACCCAGCCTGTTTGGGTACGGTCCAGGAGCTAAGAATGGTTTTCACATCTGTGAAGGTTTTGGGGGGGAAAGCAAATAAAGAATATTTCATGGACATATGAAGAACATATGAATTCCAAATCTTGGTGTCTGTAATTAAATGTCATCGGTGGACGGCACACTTGTGCATTTAGACATTGTCTGTGACTGCTTACATCCTCCCACAGCCAAGTTGAATGGCTGCTCAGAGACTGTGTATCTGGCGAAGCCAAAGTTGCTTCCTCTCTGCCCCTTTGCAGGCAAACCTACCAGCCCTCGCCCTCTCCCGAACGATATCACCATGCACACAAGCGCTAAAGGGTGCTGCAAGCAGTGGTCAGGGGTGGGCACCTAACACTAGAAGGTGGTGGAAGCTCTGCTAAGGAGCTAAGCCTTAAAAACTGAGTAGGAATTGGCCAGATGGGAAATGAGACACAGATGTAGAAATCAGGTCAAAGCCAAAGATGCTGGGAAAGTAACAAGACACTGGGTGGTTCTGTAAACCAGCTCCGACCTCCTTTTCCTAGCAACACCCATCCATGCCGTCCCTACGTGGTCCCTAGTGGGCACACGCGAGGTTTTCAGCAGTCTGGTGACCTCCGGAATGTTTTCTTTAAGGCCAGAACAATTCTCTTCTCTCACAAACATCACATAGAACTTTGACGCCTCTGCGGTTTGCAAATTTCTGATGAAAGTGCGATGTGAGGGCCCATTATGAACACGCCCCGTCCCCGTGTCCAGGTCCGGTTTCCTTAGCGTGTGTCGCAGCATCCGTCTGCAGCTGGGACTGGTTCTCACTGCATCCTGGGCCCTGCAGGTGCAAGGGGCACTGAGACGCGCGCTTCACAGATAACAGGAGCGGAGAAACAAGAAAACAAACAAGAGGCAAGCAGGGCTTAGCAGGTGGCACCCGAGTGACACCTGGAAATAGGGAACAGCTGGCAAAAAGGTGTCTCTCGATCCCGGGGTCAGAAGATGAGCAGCCCTGGCAACCCGGGACGTTCCTGACACCCGTGGCATGGAGGAGGAACACGTGGTAAATGCTCACGTGACTTCAGTCACCGAGGCTGGTGACGTGGCCCAGGCTCCACTCGGTGACATCGATCCAGGACTCTGCTGTCGTCAACTCAGAGGGTGCCGCAAAGGTGCAGCCACGTGACAAGAACTCAGACAGAATCCAGATGTGATAAATATGCTCAAAAAAGAAAAGAAAAACAATATCCATTTACCTTCTCCTGACTCGGAAGGGCGGGTTAATGGCCGGCCAACCGCCCAGAGCAGCTCCACGCCCCAGGCCGTCTCGCTTCCGCACAGCACACAGCAGCTCACCCCGGCTCCGCCAGGCACCCCAGGGCAGCCGGGAGCCGGACTTCATTCTTCACCCAGACGTCATCCGTCCCGCTGCTGACCGAGCTCCTCCGTGAGGCAAGCCTGGGCTCAGTGCTGGTGATGGAGTGGGGACCAGACGGCCGTCCCGGCTCTCACGGGGCTTTCTGCAGGCGGGTGTGAGGGCCAACCAGCTGCAGGCTCTAGGAGGAGACGATCGGGGGCCTGACGGAGCCCAGCTGGGCAGTGGTCCACAGTGATGAGGAAGGGAGACTGGACACCCGCCTCTGTGGACAGTCCCTTTAAGTCCTCTGCACAGCATGACTGGTGTCCTGGTGTTAGGAGGTGCTGGGGAAACACACCTGGCTTTCTCTTACAGCCACGAGGGCAGTGGGACCATGCCAAGGGGGCACCCACAAGCCACACGCAGTACACACTACTCAAGGCATCTGCACCTGCACCCAAATCCACCTCTTCATGGTGGGCTCCTCCCGCCCCCAAGATGGGTGCTCTCCCAAAGTCTCCTTGGTGCCCCTGCAAATAGACTTTGAGGGGCACCCCCACCAGGTCAGCAGAGATGCCCAGACATGCCCGCACGCCAGCAGGGGACACCGCTGTGTTCTTTCCCGGGAACCCACACAGCACTGGAGAAAGTAGGTGGGAAACTTGGATTCATCCAGCTGCCGGTTCATTAGCCACGTGAGCCATGCCCGAACCATGCATAGAGCACGCGGTAGCCCAGCTACAGGCACACAAATACCATGTACTGCGTGGCCCTGGATGGGACGGAGTGGTGCAGTTTGAATCGCTGAGGTCAAAACTGAATCCACACGGCGTATTTACCATCCCCCAAACAATATCCACACCATAAATCAAGCTCTGGCGCTTGGTAGAAATGCTTTGAGGTACAAAGTACCTCATTGTTATGTTCTTCACCCACCAACAGTGTATTTTCTTAAATACAAAGCCAAAGGCAGCAAACCATTCAACTAAATAGGGAAATGCTCTTAATACAAGTATTCTCTGTGCTGCCAGACTCCAATAAAGGCAGAAGGAAATGCACCCGCTTTGTGCTCAGTAAAGAGAATGCGTGGAAGTTGGAGAAAGGCTGAGGGGCCCACTTATAACCTTGCTCTCACAACAGCAATCGAACAAACCACCTGCTCTTTGTCAGGAACGACTGCACACAAACCTCAATCAAAATGAGTAGCACTGTTATTTTAGCATTTGTACGCGTGCCCGATGTATACACAGCCTTACACGATAAATAACACTGCCCCGAACACACTGCAAAGTCTCTGCCCTGAGGACCTGACAATCACATGGGTAAATAAAACGAGAAGGAAACCTCCCGGAGCCCGAGCCGGAGCTGGGAACCGGCGTCAGAGGCAGGACGCTTCGGTCCATGTGCGGGCTGCCTATCGTCTCAGGGAGGCCCGAGGACACGCTGTCTGAGAAAGCAGAACAAAGGAGAGAACAGAAAGGAGAAGGGAGGCAGGGGCCAGTGGGAAAGCGGAATGCTGTTGCACCCCCGGCCCCGTCGTGCGGGCTGGTGTTCAACAGAGACCCCTTCACAGGGTGACCCCCGGCAAGCAGCAGAGGGGGCTGGCTGTCGGTGGGGGCTGAGCGCCCGGTCCCGTGAGAGCATCCTTGCTCTCACGGACATGTGGCTGGGACGGACGTTCTTAATCGCCTCTTCAAGACTGGCTTCCTTGTCGGTCAGGTGGGGCAACGCTGGTACAGTAGTCCTGAGACTCATCAGCTCTCAGGAAGAGGAAATTAAATGTTGAAGAAAGCACACTATACAAAAATAAAAGCCCTGAATAAATCTCATCAATCCCACTTTTCAGATAAACATATTGGCCCTCCTCTTAAAGACCAAAGGAAGTGGTGGAATGGAGTGGCTGGGACCTGAAAGGGACTTGGATGCGGCGTGAGCAGCAGACAAGTCATCTGGCCCCACAAACATTAGGCTCACCTGCCCTAAAGCTCCCTTAGATCCTTAAAATAATGCATGAGATTAAAACCAGGAAGCTCTATCTAAATGCCAAAATGCCAAGCACCACGTGGGCTCTCTCGCTCTCTGCAACCTCGATTCAGCGTTGCCACAAATCGAATCGTGTCTCCTGAGACACCGCTGACAAATTTAGACTAGAGTGTGGGTGTCTGTCCTGTTCCCAGACAAGAGCTCCGACAAGGGGGCTCTTTTGTTGTCATCCTTCAGCATCAGGCCCGAGAAGCCCGGGCTCTCTGTGTTCTGACCCTGGCACTTCTCCAGGGACGAGGTGGCAACCGTCACCTTTTACCTCTGGAAAAAGTGCCCCCAGGCCAGGAATTAAGGAATTATACCCAATTTACCTTGTGACATTTCCCCAAATCTCGTACCACTGAAAAGAAAAGGACAACCCCAGGCTCGCTCCGGCAGCACAGGAACTACAATCGGAATGCCACAGAGAAGACCAGCATGGGCCCTGAGTGAGGATGAGATGCAAAGTCATGGAGTCTTTGTGTTTTTAAATGTTAAAGGGACTTATTTAAGAAAAAGGTGATCAAAACTATGAATGATAAATTGGCAAAAATACATCTCTATCAACAGTTGAATGTAAAAAAAACAAGCAAACAAGATGAGCAGAGACAGAACCATGGATGCAGAGAGTGCTTTGATGGTTGCCAGATAAGAAGGAGGTGTGGGGGAATGGGTGAAGAAGTGAGGGGGTTAAGAAGTACAAATAGGTAGTTACAGGATAGCCATTGGGACATGAAGTACAGTATAGGAGATGGAGTAGCCAAAGAACTTACACTCATGACCCGTGGACATGAACAATTGTGGGAGGGCTACCTGAGGGGGTGGGGGATGCTGGGTGGAGGAGGGGCAAAGGGGGAACATCAGGACAACTGTAATAGCATAGTCAATCAAATATAATTTTAAAAAATACAGTGCTTACTCTGCACAACAAAAATGAGACTGAAAATGCATGAGTCATTGCCGTAAAAGGCATCAGGGGTACGTATCATTTCTAGGAAAATGTTTGACAAGGGTGGATTTCAGAAGCCTGGGGTTGTTTGAGGGCGTGCAGCAATTTCAGAACACCTCCTCATTCACGTCTCCCTGAGCCATCCGTGCAATGCAATCCCCTCGCTCTTCGGATAAGGGCTAGATACCGCTTGGTTTCCTTAGGATTTCTTTATCATTTTTTATTCATGTTTGAATACCGTTGTCTCCATTTTCCCACCACCACTTTGAAAGCCCTGTAACAAAGGGAGATATGAAACGGATGCACGAGGTTTATCGAAAATCCAATTGTGCCTCGCAGCAATGCTGCTTAGAGAAATCCCCCTGCATAAGATCGCGTGTGATAGATTTACACGGCAGTGTGCGGAAGCCACAATAAACGGCGTGAGTGATTACTTAAGCTGCGGGTATTACTGTTGTCTTCATCTCCCTCTCCTCCAGCTACTCCAGCCCCTTTTCAGCACGGCTCATTTCCACGTAATCCTCGTCCCTTTGCCGGAATGCGCTGCGGCTCTCACATGTAAATTCAACTAAATCCCCTAATGGCTGAAGACAGTGCACAATCCCAGAGAATGCCAATTCTGCGTGTTTCCCCTGTTGCTTGTAATAGATGTTGATTTTTGTTCCATTCCAGGTGCTGAAGAGCAAGTCCAATTTTTGAGATACAATGTAGAAAATACAAATAGTTGCGTCATACTGTATTTTATCATAGTGACCAGCTGATTGGATCGCATGATATTGGCAAAAAAGAAAAAAAAGACATGGGTTTAAGTCAGAAAGTCTGGGTTTCCATCCCGGCTCCCCAGGATTGGAAGTCGGGAGGGTGGCTCTGAGGTCTGTGTTTAAGAACCTGCCTCCTTTCCCCAAAGGCGTTCGCCACCCAAAACTAGTTCTGGAAGAGCCATAAACAGGAACATGGAGGAGAGGGTAGCATGGAAACCTTCGGTCGCTCACAGTTTTCTTGCTCTCAGTTGGGTCTCATCCACGGAGAGCTAACCAATTATGGGAACGTGACAGCAACACTGATCAGAGGGAGGAGCAAGAGTCAGTCCCCCCAAATGCTCCTCTACCCCTCTAATAACACATTTGAATTACGTACATATACTATGAGCACTTAGCAGATATCTGGGATTTATTTCTGGTTACCCTGAAAGCCTTGATTGAAAAAAAAAAAGTCTAGGCCATCCCATAGCTTGCCATTAAATACTGTAAGCTTCTCCCAGGAAACTGTGTTTAAGACATTCTCTGTGATGCACATGAAAACCACAATGAGGTATCACCTCCTGCCTGCTGGAACGGCTGCCGTCAAGAAAGGACCAAATGGCACGTGCTGGCGAGGATGGGCAGCAGAGGGCACCCTCGTGCACTGTTGGTGGGAGTGCAGACGGGTGCCGCCACTGTCAGCAGCAGTATGGGGCTTCCTCAAAAAATTAAAAATGGAACTGCCTTTTGACTCAGTGATTCCACTTCTGGTCGTTTATCCAAAGAACCTCGAAACACTAATTTGAAAGAATATATGCCCCCCCCTGTGTTCAACTGTAGCATTATTCACAACAGCCAAGATCCAGAAGCAGCTCCCGTCCCATCAGTCGGCAGTGAGTGGATAAGAAAGCCGTGGCACCTTTACACAATGGAGTACGACTCGGCCGTAAAAAAAAAGGAAATCTTACCCTTTGGGACAGCATGGGTGGACCTGGAGAACATTCAGCTAAGTGAAATAAGCCAGTCAGAGAAAGACAAATGCCATATGATTTCACTGGTATGTGATATCGAATAAACAAAGCAAAGTAACAACCAAAGTAGAAACTGACTCACAGAGAACAGACGGACGGCCGTCAGAGGGGAGCGGGTGTCAGGTGGCTGGGTGAAACGGTGAAGGGATTAAGCAAAAATAATAATAATAATAATAATAATAATAATAATAATAATAATAATAAAACAGACACAGACAAACGTATGGTGATTGCCAGAGGGAAAGGGGGGCAGGAGGAGGTGGAAGGGGCACCGGGGGCATAAATGGGGACGGAGAGAGACTTGACTCTGGGTGGTGAGCACACGATGCAGTGAGCGGATGGTGTGTTACAGACTTGAATATGTGAACCCTGTATGATTTTATTAAACAGCGCCACCCCAATAAATTCAATAAATAATAATAATGTTCCCGCCACGGTGGATACAGCCTATCGTATGAGCCCACGGAGACAACTTGTCTCAGCTCCGACACCAGGCGTCGGTGCGTTACTACCAAGAAAAAGGCATCACGAAGGTGGGGGTCTTGTTCCTCTTTTCCCATCGGCTTCCAGAGAACTCACAGACAACTGAGTTGCCTCCCTCCACCGGACCCCTCGGCAAACTCCATGTACAATGCCTCACCTCGTCTTCATTTTACTTTCCTGCCATTATTTTCTCTTTGCTCCGATTTTCCCCATTTTTAAATCGCCCTGTTTGCGTGTGTTTTGCTAAGCTGCCTTAAACACAGTGAGACATCGACTTTAAAATAAGAAACCAGACAACCCATGCAATAGGAAATACATTTAGTAAAAAAAAAAAAATACCGACAGTATAAGCCTCACAAGTAAACCAAGAAGCGCATATTAAACCATGGCACCACTGTTTCCTTAAAACTCAGCGCCTAGTCCTTCACTAGCACTGTGGATTATTCAGATGATTTGCTTTCCCTTGGCCGGGGACAGGGGTCGGGTACTGGTGGTGGGCTCAGTACCTCTGTGTGTACCTGGGAGAAATGTAAACTCGCACAATTGTTTTCATCAAATAATTTGATGATGCTTATTAAACCCCATGCATTTTGATCCAGCAGAACCTCTTCTGGGTTCTAGAATAAGGAAATAATCCAGATTTTGGGAAATCCATGTTAGGACACACGTGTTTCCTATAGGCATTAGGACCTCATCTCAGCTCATCTTTTTTTAAAAACTAGATGAAATACATATACATTGCACTTGCTATTTTAACCATTTTTAGGTGTATCATGCAGTGGCATTAAGTACATTCATGTTGTTATACAGTCATCAGCATTATCCACCATCCATCTCCAGAACTTTTTCATCATTCTCGACATATACTCCAGACCCATTAAATAACAACTCCCCAGTCCTCCCTGCCCCAGCCCCTGGTAATGACTATTCTATTTTCTGTACCTATAAATTTTACTATTCCAGGCACTTCATATAGTAGAATCATATACTATTTGTCCAAATTATGTCCAGGTGCTTCATACAACATGCACACACATCAGTCTTCTAAGATAATGAATAAGTATCTAATATTCTAAAATGCCAGCGCTAGTCAAGATTTAATAGCCATAATATAGCTAACCCACTCTTAAATCTTGAATAAACTGATTTTTAGGAATATAGATCAGTAAATCCCAAGTCTCATGCAGTCTAGGTCCTCCCTCTTTTCCTTTAATACCACATCCTCTTGAAAGGTGAGTCAGACCTTTATGCAATGCCACTTCCTCCAGGAGGCCTTCCGTGATCCACCCCTTTCAGGAGCCCACCCATCATTCTCTGTCACCTCCTCTTCACGTCACTGATTACCAACTAATATGCCGTGTATTTATTTTGTGTTCATTTTAAAGGTATGCTCCTTGAAGGCAAAAGCTTTTATTCACCGAGTGCCTGGAGCAGCATCTAGAACATAGTAGCAATTCAATAAAAAATTGTTAAATAAATACACATGTAAACTAAATTAAACAATGCAATTATATACAAATACGCCAAAATTAACAATGACATCAAAACTGTCACATTGGTGGGATTGTGGCTGGGTTTTTTCTGTATTCTAAATGCTCCAATGTAATACAGCATCGCCCTTGTTGGTGGGCCTCACACCTAGGAAGGGTGCCATCAAGGCGGACAGTCTGCTACCAAGAACTCTCGTGTTGGCACTCCAGTGAGTTCACGGAGCTCTAGAATCTTTGACTCAACTTTGCAAGATCAAATCACTGATTTTTTTCTTTCACAACCCGAGAGCAGATCATTCATTCTTCTCCGGATGCACTTACGTCTTGCCTACCAAAGCTAATATATAAGACTAACTACAAATTGTGGTTTTAAAACAAACAAAAAAACTTAACAGCCAAGGGGACCTCAGTTTTAACCTGCTGACTCAGTGATCATGGAATCAGACCAACAGTATTCGGCTTTAAAAGTCTGGCATTTAATGGCATCGATTGTCCCGTCTGTGGGCTTGGTGGTTGTGTCATCTCAGCAGAGCTGTTCTGTCCCCAGACAGATGAGGTCTGCTGACCAGAACTCCTGGTCAGAACTGCTGGTGCCACTGCGGCGCCGTGACAAATCTGCCTTGTCACTTTGCCAACTTCCATCACTGCCCATCCACCTCCTTTTCTGATTGATATGCTTCTCCTTATGACATGTTTACTTAACTTCTAATAGCTCTTTGATGTGCTAATGTAGCCGGCTTTGCCCTTTACTTCCTGCCTCTGGACCTGCGCAATATTTATATTTATCATGTTCTGCATGTACCTAAATCATTCTTACGCTTCGCTGTTACAGATAATCCCCCGAGACACGGAGGACCTTCTTTTCACTTGCACCTTCTTTCGAATTATAAAATCAATTTCTACAGTCAGGACACTAAATAGCCCACATTAGGAAAAGTTCCTTTTTAAGTCATATTTTTTAAAAATATAAATGCTTCTGAACTTGTCACAGGGTCCCAGCAGGAATCTAAGCTATGGTCTCCTAAAAATGTGGCCTATCTGGATGTTGCAAAGGCACTGGTGGGACAGGCTCACAGGGGATCCAATTTAATGATGATCAAGATTCTTTGAAGAAAAGAACTCATCCCAGGCACAGCGTCCACAGCCGCGACTTGGAAGGGAGAAGTGAATGCGAGCATAGCATGTTTCCAGGCTGTTACCCAGGGCGCCCACGACGAGACGAGGTCTGTGTACGCCCACTCCCCCACCAACATCGTTCGTTATTCAGGAGAACGGTTCTCTTGTTGGAATCAGAAATTTCTTGGGCAAAAAACACATCCACAGGATACAGATGAGGTCAGGTGTTCCTTGTTCGGCATCTCAAGCCTAGAAAGATGAGTTGATTCTTGAAGGAAACAACAACATTGACCTTGTATCGGATTCAGCTGCTTTGATTCGGCAAGCCACGACAGTCAAAACCAGGGATATCAGAAAGTCTGGGGATGGTGTCTAGTTTTCTGAAAAAGCAAGAGTTCCTCAGGCTGGTGAATAAGATCGAAGCTGTCCAGCTATAGAAACAGCAGTATAACGAATGATTCCTCAGACTTAAGTGTGATATTTTAACAATGCAATAAGAGCCATGCATTGAAGGGGGAAAAAAGAGCATAGAATGTGACTGTCACTCAGACCCTTCCTGCAGCCTGTACCCATGGCAGGACGTGCTGGCGGGAGCCAGAACACCTCTTTCTCTGGAGCCTGCCTGGGACTTTCAGGCTATGAAACATCCGCAACACTGGCGCCTGTGATGGCCAGGTGGTGGTGGTGGTGGCGGCGGCTTTGTGCACAATGTCACCAAGGGTGCTGCCTGTTTGCATGCTCTGGATGTCAAGGGCACAGCCGCCAGGGCCCCCGTGGCATCAGGTAACTGCAGTGTGACACTACTGGCCTGGGTGAGTGGACCGTCTGTGGTAACGGGAATCGTCATACCAGCGAGCCCAGGCGTCTGCAGGCCCAGGCGCTTCGCAGAGAGGGCTGGACTGCCTACCGATCAAATGCGGACAGACAGGCAGAAATGCTCTTCGTGCCTGATGTGCACGCCCTCCCACACCGAGGTCTGGGAGACACGGTTTGCGTACTTGGAAGTTAAGTTTCCGTTGGAGGGCATTATTTCTCTTATAGAAAATAACTCATTCTCAGGTGACAAAAAAACAGTCATCGCCATTATTTTTATTAAAATCAAGCTACATCCAGCTTTAAAATGGTTATTTTTAAAATTTGGGTTGGGGGGAATGTTTAAGACAGAAGCGACGAATGACATCATAAATACTCACTTCCGCCCCTCCAAACGAACGTGCGGTCCTACGGGCTTCAGATCTTTATCTTCAAAGAAACAAAGTGTCACCACAGTCGAGGGTTCTGTCTCCACATTCTGTTCCCCACTGGCACTCCCAGCCCTCACCCTCCACCCCAGGAAGAAACCACGGGTGCAATTTTTAAATACACAACACATAATACATAACGTATTGTTTATGGACCCACAAATACAAAGCAGAAATACAAAGACAAGGACTAGGTATACACAAAGGTAAGATCATTCTAAAATCAGAGATGGGAGGAAAATGCTTTACTCTTCTTATAAATACTGCCCGCAGTCAAGAACCTGATTTCTTTTGAGTTCAAGGAAAAGCAATCAAGGAAGGTGAAAGACTTTGCAGAAAGTACTGCATAGCCACAGTCTCACTCTTCCTTTTCAGGTGAATTCAGGAAAACGATAGGAGAAGGTTGGGAGCTGGGAACCAGAGATAAGATAGTGTTTCTTCCTCCCAGCGCGTCTTCCTTTTCAGACATGAATGGAACGAGGCGGCGAGGAGGATGGACCCACAGGCGTCTCGGAGCAGCGAGTAGCTGGAGGTGCCATGACCCCAGCCAGGCTTAAAGGATAAAGCAAATCCTTGGACCCGGCTTCTGATTCCAACCTAAGACATTCAAGGTAGGCTACAAAAAGCATTCTAATCAGGGCCCACATATGGTGGATTACAATAAACAGCGTACCTATAAAATTAGCTTAACAGCTCCCCAATCTTTCCAGAATCTTTCCATAGTCTTTATTGGCTCTAAGAGTAACTATAAAGCTTTGTTTAAGTACAATAGTCATTAAAAGTATTTCAATGAGGTTTTCAATTGGAAAACAAAAATAATGCACACATTGGGGATATCTTAGGGTCAGATTTCTAATTAAAGAAGAAGATTAAACCTGTTATTTATCTCTGCTCCTTCCTGGAATCCAACCAATATTAATATTAAAGAATAAAAATGCACTAGCCCCCAAGTGCTCAGAGCACAGGCGGGAGGAGAAGGCAAGTCTTCCAGGAAGCAAACCACGGGGAACGAGAAAATGGACAAGAGCAGGCCAGGGGCATCGGCAAAGCCCTGGGAGCTAGGAAAGGGCTGAGCCTGAGATGGCTGAGTCGGTCAGCTCAGGCTACAGAGTGCCATAGTCAAGGGTATGCAGATGCAGACAAGCACTAACCTCTGCAGACCATAGAATTCCAGAAAGACTCAGTATTCGGAAGTGCCGGGAGATAAGCTGACTGATGAATGACATCCCCCTGTTTTCTCAACCGAGTACACAACCAATTAAGACATAAATGCAGGGGCTGGACAGTAGAGATCAAACTGTCACCTGTAATATGGAATCCTGGATTGGATCCTGGCACGGAAGAAAATTTGTCGAAAAACTGATGAAATTCAGTTAAACCTCTTCCCCTGGACCCCATTCTCAGCGTGTACAACCAGGTCACTATCTCCCTCCCCACGCCAGCAATTCACTGAGAGGCTAAACCCGGACAAGCTCCAGCCTCAGGGACCCAGGCCGGAGCTGAGGAACGCCCCTCTGACCCAGGGAAACCCGGTGAACTCACGCACGGGTGTGTTGAGATCCCCCCACCCCCCTGCCCCACTGAGCTCTCAGAATCCTGGCAGCCTGGTTTGGTATCCGTCCCCCAACACATGCGCCCTAAGCAAGAGATTGGGTCATTTTTCTCTGAGGAAACCGAACAACTCAAGGAAAGGACCTATAAATACGGAGAGTCGGGACATCCATCAGTGAAACAGCACCAACCAATTACCCTAAATTAAAGCCCACGTCCTGACCAGCCCCGCCTCTGCACACACAGCTCCAACCCGCTCCTCATGCATCACTCTGCGTGCTAACCGGCAGCCCAAGATCACCAAGCCAGACACTCTCAGAAAGCATCCAATGCGGGGGAGAGAGAGACAAAATGATAGAATGACAGGGACAACGCTTTTAAAAAAGAGAATATTCATCAAAAAATGAAGGACGTCTTGGAAGTCAAAAATGTAAGGGCAGAAAATTAAAAATCAGTCGAAGTTTTGGAGGATAAAGCTGAGCAAATATCTCGGAAAGTAGGTCAAAGGAAAAACGGGTAGGATATAGAAAACAACACTAAGGAAACCAGAGAATCAATACAGGTTACATAGGTAATATAGATGACCCCAGAAAAAGATAACTAAGAAAAATATTGAATGAATAAATACAAAAACATCACAGAATTGAAGGGCCTGAGTTTCCAGGTCGGAAGTGTCCCACACACACCCGGGAAAACGCATGCACACTCGAAGGAAAAAGAACCCACCGCACGTTGACATGAAACTCCAGAACACAGGCAGTATAGGGAGGAGCCTAAACCTTTCAGGACCCTTTTCAAAAGAACAGGAAACCTGTGGCAATGAAGGTTCCGAACTGTGGAATCGACCTGGAAGTGGAGCAATGCCTTCAACACTCTAAAGAAAAATGATATCCTCCTGGAACTCAAAACCCAAACCATCCTTCAGGGAGGAGGACGGATGAAAGGTGTGTTCACGAACCCAAAACCTGCAGAAAGATGACTTCCCAGGCGAGCTCTTTCAGGATGCTACTAGGAAATGTGGTCCACCAAAAATAAGCAGTCAACGAAGAAGGGACAAAAAAAATAAAAACCACCATGGAATCCAAATGAGAAGATTCTCCCAGTCTTCGAGATGCATGCAAATGAGCCCCTCCCCCTGGCATCCATACCCTTGAACTGCTTCCTCCCGTGCCGGCAAGGCCTGGGCTGTGTGGCCAAGGGGAAGAAGGCAGAAGTGACAATCTGCCATGTCTGGAATCAGGTTATAAGAGACATAGAGCCTTCTGTCTCGGTCTCTGCCTTGTGCTCCTTCTTGAGTCCCTCACCGTGGGGAAGCCAGCTGTCAGGGTGTGAGCAGCCCCGTGGAGGCGCCCATGGGGTGAGGCACCAGCTCCTCCAGCCAGGCGGCGCATGGCTGAGCTTCAAAGCAGATTCTGCAGCCAAACTTCAAAAGACTGTAGCCTCGTGAGGAACACTGAACCAAAACCATCCATCTGAACTGTTCCCGGATCCATGGCTCCCAGGAACTCTGAGAAATGTGAGAAAATAAATGTTGATTGTTTTAAGCTGCTAAGTTTGGGGGGTGACTTGTTACACAGCAATAGACAGCTACTACACAGGGGGGCCCAATAACGAGAGAAGTGAAAGAAATTCCCCGGATCAGGAAGCCCCTGGGCAACGGCCACGGGGCAATCGTAGCCCCAGATGCATCGCAGCCCAGATGCGGGCAGGAAGACAGAGGACCCTGGGCAGGATGTCTCCCCGAAACAGCGGAACTGAGAGACTATTTTATGGGTTCTGTGGTAGAGGAAAGTTGCATTTACTTCCTTCCAATGAGAACGTGCACTTCGTTCCATTCACAAACACTTCCATCTCCAGATGGAAGTGTCAGCAAGTACACAGAAAGCCACGCAGAATTAAAATGGAATCATTATCGACTCTAGAAAAAAATATTGTTCAAGAAAGGTAGTATTACTAAAGTACATAGATAGCCCAACTATAAACCATACAGGTATTTATAAAACCACCATAACCAGACACTGGATACTGATGTACCCCAAAATTCTAATAATCCTGAGAGTTTGAAGAAACCAAAGTGTGTGCAGCAGGGAGGGGGTGGTGGTAGGGAGCGCACTTTGGGAAAGCCGAATCTTAGCTTCTGCCATAGGAACCAATGGATGACGTAGAAAATGTAAAGATCAAGAACTGTGGTACAAGTGTGTTGGTGAGAAACTCAAAGGTTAGAAACAGGGTAAGAGCTGGAAGAACTGAAAGTGTGGACAAGGGGAGCAGAAATTGAGGGCGGGGATGAACGGGGCCACAGAGTACTCTGCCATGGCCCTATCCTTCTCTCTGTCTTGAAAACAAACACCTTGGTTAAATTAGGGTTTTAATTCAGCAGTGTTTACCTATCACAGGACAAAATCAACAGACAATGTGTCCAATTAATAAATCACAAAACAGAAAATTTCTTTAGATATTTACCAATAGCCACCAGAAGATATCCAAACTAGAAATGGCCCGTGTGGTTTCCTGTGGGAGTCGGGCCTGGGGACGGGGTCCTGATTGCTGTGTTACGAACCACCCGGAGGCTTAGCGGCTTAAAACAGAAAGAATCGGGACTTAAACCAGAACAAGACAGGGCCAGATAGGAGCGGTTTGTCTCTGGCCCACGCACAGGCAGCTGGGATAGCTCGGCTGGGTGTAAGCGACACTCACGCCAGCCTTTGTGCCACAGCGATGCAGTATCCGAGTGCCAGGTCTTCATTGCTGACTCCTGCGCATGGGCCAGTGCTCTGCGGCCTCCCGCCCACACTGAATTTCTAACGTGACTTTATTCATTCACGCTGTTTTTCAAACTTGCCATCAGCCCCCAGGAACAGAAGGAAAATCATCAAGACAAAAGCAGAGCTAAGGGTCACAGGACACATCTGGAGCCCAACCTGGGGGGCTCCGCTCTGCCCAGAGCCGACGTCTGGAAGCCCCTGGAGACTGGCAACGTGTCCTGTCCGAGACGGTTCCCCAGCCCGAGGTGGCCCTCCTTGGAGCTCTGGGTTCCTTCTGGAGTCAGCGGAGATGGGTGATTGACACACCTCGGACGATACTGTACATGAGGCAGTGGTTTCCTAGGTTTCTCCTGCAGGCTTTCGAAGAAAAAGAACCAGTCGCCTGGTCTACCTCGTCTCTGCAAGACCCAAGTCGCATGCTGGACCGGCCAGCAGGGTGACCGCAGGGGCCCGCCCAAAGACCAGCGGCTCTACATCAAATCAACTCCAGACAGAGTTTTGACACAATCCCAAGACAGAAGCTCGCTCCCTTTGTGTCTAACATCAAGTGACTGAATCAGGTGGGACGACTCTTAAGGAGGGACATGGGTGACCTTTGAAGGGCGGCCTCCGAGAACACCCCCTGCTCTGGCTCAGGGCAGCCGTGAAGGGGAGAAGGACTCGGCTCCAGCAGCAGCGGCCGGGCTTCCGCGCTGAGGAAAGAGCCTTCTCTACAGTAGTGGTACTTCCTGTGAGCTACAGCATCTGTGAAAGCTTTTATTTTTATTTCTTTTTGCTCCGCTTTACTTTTTGCTTTTGTCTGAAATTCCACTATAGTAATAGAGTAAATGAGGCTAGAGCTTCTCTGTGCCCTGTGTGAGTCACGATTAGCAGCTACAGCCAGGGAGAAACACGGCAAGAATACAGGTAATATCGAGACCCTGGCCTGGGCTTACTAACAGTCTTTCTGTCGAAGACATTTACATGTAATGAATGACCAAAAACTGACAAAAAAGCCACTTGTTTAAGCTTCATCTTCCAGTTACCTTCCTTTATTCAGATCCTGCAAGCTGTCTACTGTTATATATGTGTACTTAAAAATCCAAAGGGCATTGCTAACCTGAAATTTCTAAATATACAGCGGGGTGTACAATACATACATTACTTAATCAAGAGTTGTCATTGGGTCGCAAAAGGGAAAAAGAACCCAGCATACTTTCCACCAAGAAACCTTTGGCCACGGGGACGACCATGGACTTGGCTCTCAGTGAGACGGGAAGCCATGAGGGCTCTTTCATAGGGAAATGGCAAAGTGGACTTGCATTTTAATAGGCTCACTCTGGCTGCTGTGTGGCAAACCGGAACACAGCAGCCAGACCTCAGATGACAGTGGGACACCAGCTTAGAGACACGCAGGTCATCTAGGCGTGAGGCGATGGTGCCTCGGACGCGGTACTAGCAGTGGGGGTGGTGAGAAGTGGGCAGGTTCCGATGCTAAAAACATCTAGCGCCTTTTTTTAGCATTCAGATAATGTCCTGTTATTTATTGATCTAAAAATTAAAACCTCGGCTTAAATAATAAATGCGGAAGGGTAAAAGTGCACCAGTCATCGTGAGGCTGCCCACCGCAAGCACATTTCCCTTTAACGTAGCACTGTGGGTTATCGCAAACACATTGAAAAGTGTCTCCTCCCTCCTGTGACATAGTCTAGTCCCCGTAGCCAATGTGAAAGGCAAAATTAAAGCTATCATCACTTAGGCCAGAAAACGTTTGATGGAAATATCTAGGCAATTGGAGAGAGAGTGGGAGGGGTCCATGTGCCCTCTAGGTAACGACCTGAAATCCCCATGTCCCTTTGCACAGGCGGGTAACCGTCACAGCTGGGATGAAACTCATGGGTAAGAGAAATGTCACCCCTGTGAGGCAGATGGCTGCCTGCAGCATGAGAAAGTCAGTCACTCTTCGGGGTCCTAGGCGCCCTAAAGGAGGTCACTGCCACCTGCACGTCAGAGCACTTCATTCCCATGGAGCTTCGCGTTCATGTCGGCTCATTGACCACACAGTCGGGAAGTTCCGGCAGCTCTTAACAGATTATGGGTTATTTTCTGATTGTGTTTGCTAAGTGGTGGAGTGTCTAATCATTGTTATCATGTAGGGGAATTTCATGAGGTCTCTCCGGCCTCACCAAATCCCCAAACAGGATTCTCTGTGTATTCCCTTACGCCCCAAGAGTCGGTTGAGCCAATTAAGGAGTGCATAATAAGCCAATTACTTGTTCCCTACTTTTCCTAATGAGAGCATAAGGTGCACCTGCTCAAGTACAGCTCACTTGGTAAGGTGAGGTTCTTCGCTCCATTACCTCCACCATTTGTCATTATTTCACTTCTTTCGGTATCAATGGCAGCATCAACCTAGTAGCTGAGGTTCTCCTTTGAGATTCCCTGGGATGTGAGCTTGTCCTCGTGAGATAGTCATTCACCCTTCAAGCCCAGCATCAGGACAAGCCATTGGAACCGCTGCAAAACCAAGCTGAAGCCACACCACACCCTGAAAAAGAGGCGCTTCCTCGGGCAATCAGCTGACACTTCAGACAGAAGGGTCGGGCCCCGTATTTCCAAACCTACAGCTACCACCTTGCAGCCCCCAGAGATTCATCCCGGGCTCAGTTAGGCTCTTTCTGCCCTGATCCTCCACCTACATCGAGCGTGTGAAGTGAGCAAAACCCACCCAAGATCAAGACCCTATCCCTGCATTGTGGAAAAAGAGAAACTCTCAGGTTATTGTAAGACAGACAGCTCTAGTATCCAAACGGAGAACAACAATCTTAAAAAGAAGATACAGAATAGAATCAGAAAACTTTGAAACTTCGTCAACATTTATTTTCACCAAACAACTCATTAAATCACTGTAAAAGTCAACGCATATGGTCGGATAGGACGGTTTCAATTCCAGAAAGAGTTACAAGTCAAGTTAAATTCATAATACATAATGTAGTCTGGTGTCTCATCCTTGAGTTATAACGTTTTTATTACATCCCAGCTGTAAATTACCGACTTGTTCCTGTCCAGCCAATCTCTTGATTAAATAGGGGGACCGTTAGGCATTATGAATACATATCATGGGCAAGGATAACTCCGTCATTTGTCTCCTTATTTCAATATCCCACTTAAACCTTCATCACTAGAGCAGCTGGCCCAAACAGCATTGGTGATTTAGCAACTGATAGCAGAAATGAAATAGAAAAAAAAATTTTGGCCAAAATGGCCCATGTCCCATAGTCATTATCTTGCTGTAGCTCATCGTATCATTCTCTAATACCCGTGTGCCCTCAGTACTTTGGGTGTCCATTTTGATCACTTCAGTTTCTTCTCTTCAAAGCTATTCTTGTTTTACAGGCCTTATTCCCATGGGTCCAACTGAAGGGCATTTTATTCTGTGTCTTACGCTGATAATGGGGCCATAACTTGTACCCATCAAGTTCTCCCATAAAATGGTTTAATGCCTTGAAGCAGGGGTAGTATGTCAGCTCTGGTGGGGAATGAAGTAGGTATCATTTCACAGACAGAGACCCACGGGGCATTAGCTCCTCACAGGGAACTTACTTAAAAATTAGCCTCTTTTAGAAGCTTACATGCTAAAACTTTATAAAGGACAGATATTTCAAAAATAAATAATAAGTACCTTTATTATAGGTACTTTATAAAGGACAGATATTTCAAAATATAAATAATAAGTACCTACCTATTCATCACTTTAATTATTTTTATTTGTATTTATTTTAAAGTGGTTTATTTACTTTTTTCCAGTTGCATATACATGGTCATTATAAAAAGTTTTTGAAAATATGAAGTCCTAAATAAAGAAAACAACAATCACCCACAACCCTAACACCCAAAGACAGGGAGTGGTAACATTTTCTAATTCTCATGGAGAAAACCATTTTTGTTTAGGGACATAACTAAATAGACATGTTTGATTTTAAACTCAAAATCCATATTTGGCTCAGGTTAAATCTTCTGTAAGACAAGATAAAGAATATCTAACAACTTCCCCCCCAGATGGACAGGAATCATAACCTAGGGGGAGAAAGGAGGAATTAAAGGAGAGAGGGGTACCCTTGGCACGGCAGAAGAAGATGAGCCGTAGTTTTTAAGGCAGGTCTACCTGGAGGGCAGAACGGGAATGTCTAATATGTTTTTAATAGAAGCAATAAGCACAGACCCTCCGACCCTCCAGACCAGCCACCTTCAACCCTCAGATCTTCAGTGAAGTCGGCAACACGCAGCGTCTTAAATCGGCGGGGCTGCGGGGAGGAAGACATCGCGATGGTCAGAGCAACACGCGCGGGACGCCATCGTGCAGGGGAAGAAAGAAAACAGAATCTAAGAGAGCAGAGTGCAGACTGGAAACCACACATGGAACCAAGGCAGGACCTCACAGCCAGCAGGGATTGTAAAAAACGTCGCTTCCTGGGAAGCCTAGAGATAATGGAAGAAACACTAAGCTTCCCACTGGAAATGGGTACATACACTAAGTTTCATTTAAACATCAAGGACACACATGACCCCCAGCAAGCTGGAAGTTTTAGACCTGATCTGGGTTATACCTTCAAGAAAATACTAGAAGCCTTAGGTGACGGCGATGATGATGACGATGCTGATGATGACAGTGCAGCTAACATACTTAACGGTGGAGGTGGTGAAGGAGACTGTGGAAGTATCGGAAAAGACTGTTCAGTCAATGACGTAGCCAAACGAAACTCCAGTGTCTGCCAAGCACTTCCAGAGACAGTTCGCTCCAGTGCATGGAGCGCAACCCTGACTGCATCCAGATTCCAGATCTGGTCCCACTAACAGCTTCCGAGCCCCTCCCCCTACCCACAGCTCCCTCTCGGCACCGTCTGTGGCACCGGTTACATGCGCGGCAGTGAGGCGGGAGTGCCGAGGGCAGTGGAGAATGGGCCTGATGAGTATGAAACTATCTGCATTATCACCATGAGCTCTGCCCTGAGAGCAGGCAGAAGGGACTAAGGCACGCCACTGTTAGTTTCCACATAAAACCACGTGGGTGGCACCAACTACAGCTCAGCGCTCGGCGAGGGGAAGTCACCAGAAGGCAGAAGCATCAGGGATATTTGGGCACTTAAGCTAGACTTTAAGGAATGTAAGCGTGTCGATGTTTAAAAAGAAAGAAAAGGAGGAAGGAAAGATGAGGGAACACCGTTCCAGGATGGACAAGGGTTGTTACGGCACGGCGGGTGGAGACAGAGAAGACAGCAGCCCAGTTACACAGCAGTGCCAGCCCCGGGTGGGAACCTAGAGGCAGGTCAGAGTTCGAACGCTGAAAGGAAGACAGAGTCTCCGTTTGCCAGGAAACGGGGCGGCTGGAGCGGATCCCTGGTCACGATCAGAGTGGCATGTGGGCAGGAGCCGTCTGACCTAGTTAGAGGGACAGATGAAAGTACGGGAACACAGAGAAGGTCGCTGCAGGAACCCCGGTCCACAGTGATGAGGCCTGCGACCAAAGGGGCTTGGGAGTGCGGCCTTCCTGTGCGACAGCGGCTGTGTTCACTGGGTGCCTGAGAGCAGTTCCACAAGGGAGCAGGGTTTCAGTGCATGCCTGTTTCTGTTCTATTGTCTGCAGTTCCAAAGGACTGACAGGACAGACAGGCCCCACAGCACACGGGGACGGGGACGTGGAGAGAAGAGGGAGCCGGTGGGGAGTCCTGTGGAACAGAGGTTAGGAAGAGAAACAAGCACCCCTGGGGTGCCCATTTCCTGTTGCTGCAATCATAAGTTATCAAGACCTCCTGGCATGAGTAACACAGATGCATCACCTCCGGATCCGGAAGCCCAGAAACAGCATCCTGTGCTCGATCCTTGGCCAGAACTTTGTCACGTGGCCACACCGAGGGGACGGTGGGGGGGGGGTGAAGGGCTGTGCACCTGAGATGGGCCGGCAGCCAGTGGTGTCCGTCACATCCCACAAAACGACTTCCTCAGTGGAAATGGGAAGCTTTTAAATGGGAAAATATCACTGCTTCACAACCAGGCACCAAGAATGAGGGAAAGGGAGGAGAGGAGAGGAGGAGGGAACAGTGTTTCCTCCTGGAGAGCGATTTCTTGATATTTGATAGCATTTATGGGACATCAGAAACGATATCCCAGTAAGGTGGGGGCATGTTCTCCCTGGACACATGTAAGGATTTTCGATCACAATCAAGTGGATGGAAATGTTTTATAATCTAGCCCTGGCTGGCGTAGCTCAGTGGATGGAGCGCGGGCTGGGAACCAAAGTGTCCCAGGTTCGATTCCCAGCCAGGGTACATGCCTGGGTTGCAGGCCATTACCCCCAGCAACCGCACATTGATGTTTCTCTCTCTCTCTCCCTTCCTTCCCTCTCTAAAAATAAATAAATAAAATCTTTAAAAAAAAAGTGTTAAAAAAAAAATGAAATGTTTTATAATCTCTCTCCTACTAGAAAGCAAGGAAATAAACAAGAAAGTCCCCTGAATTGCCATTTAATCCCGGTCTGTGCTCCTGAAATACTGTGTTTCTCTCTCCTCAGAACTGTTCGGGAAGGTGTTCCTGGCAATAATGTAGAGCATCCAAGTACAGGAAGGAGGCCAAGAACAAAACAGGCCCGATATTTTAAAAATAAAGATGTGGAGCATTCTCGGGAATATGTCACTGTAGTGAATGACTTGATATTATGTCACAAAAATCACAAAACCTTTCAAGAATATAGTCCCTTAAGAGAAGATATTACCATTTCAAATATTTCAGGGAACACTATGCAATTGAGAGAGAGAGAGAGAGATTCAGAGAGAGGGGGGAGGGAGAGAGAGCATGCAAGCCCAACGGAGTGGGGGGAGGGAAAGCAAAGGGGAGGGAGGGACATAAAAAGAAATTGAAGTGCTTGTTGGAAATGAAACCCTAGAAAACACTGCAGAAAACTGAGAGCAATGTTATTTCGCTGACCCAGCAAGGTATTTCGTTGGCACACCTGACTACATGAGAACACACTGTCAAATTACTTCACTTGTTAATAGCATCAAAAGACAGAGGCTCTTGGCGGCCTCTTGGCTCTGGAGACACATGTCTCTCCTGGTCCTGAGCTCTTCCTGCGGCTGCCGTTCCCCCTCCTCCCTGACCGGGCAGGCCTCCCTCTTCCCACCCCTGGCTCCAAGTCCCAGTTCGCCCACTTCCCTCTGTCCAAGGACCTGCCGTATAGTCCTGCAGTCTCCTTCGTACTTGTCCGGGCTGAATATGTACAAGTGGTTCCCCCCCATCATCCCATACAATTTATGAAACGGAACTTTGCGAAGGTTTAAATGTAGTCTGTGCCATATTCAATTTAATTCAATAAATACTTATCAAGTGCCTGCCTGGAACTACGCTGTGCACCACGTGGACTATAAAAGAAATATATTGCACAGTCCCCTCCCCCCCGTCAAGGAGTTTGCAATATTCCCGGGAATAAAACTTGAATGCCCAAGTAATTACGGGATGCCAGATAGTATAGAGCAACACAATAACGTTATGTAACCAGGACCAAAATGTAAGGTGCAGACAGCATTCTGTCTGGTCAGGGCAGGCAGGATGGAGCCATTGGGAATAGTTCGTACAGGATGTGGAACTTGAGCTTGTCCGTGAGAGGCGCACGGACTTGGCTGGGCGCGGCGGTGGCCGCGAAGGGCACTTGGGCAGTGAAAAGCGCGTGAGTAAAAGCAGAGACAGGAGCCGCAGGCGGGAGGTGTGACAGGGAACGGGGAGAGGCCAGCCCCAGAGGAGAGGAGGCGCCCAGGGGTCACAGGGCTATGTTAGAAAAAGCTGGATGGGAAGAATATTTTGAAATGCCAGTAAGCCTTGAAGGGCACAGTAACGAATTTGGACTTGAACCATATGCTCTTAATCTCTCAATACGCCTTCCTTGACGTTGCTTCTTCCACTGTCCTCAGAGAAGTCATTTCACCGGCAGCCAGCGTGACGTTTGACACGAACCTGGGCTACAGAGTGAGAAAAGCTCTGAGCCAGCCTCCTAGTGACCTTGGCAGAGTCACTTAACTGCTCGAGCTTCAGTTTCCTCGACTGTGATCATTTAAGGTTGCTGTGGAAAGTGAGATAACGTGTATAATGCACCTGGTGAGGACAAACAGCTGGGATCCTTTATGAGTTTCACTCATTCGATAACTATTTGTTGAGTGTCTTCTCTGTGCCGAACACTGTATTCAGCTCAAGGAAAAGAAAAACAACAACACACAGTGCTTATTCTCAAGACACGAGCAGGTACAGTTTAAACGAATGGAAAGAGCAGCAGCTTAGGGTCACATAACTTGGAGTTGAAGCCCATTCCCAGCATTTACTAGGTGTGTCAATTTGGGGACACTGTTTACTCAGTCTGAGCCTCAGGTTCATCATCTATAAAACTGGTCTAATAGTGTCTGCCTTATAGACTGATATGAGAATGAAATACAATATGTCAAAAATAAAGCCCTGCCTGGTGTGGCTCAGTAGATTGAGCACTGGCCTGCAAACCAAAGGGTCTCTGGTTCGATTCCCAGACAGGGCACATGCCTGGGTTGCAAGCCAGGTCCCCAGTAGGGGGCACACCAGAGGCAACCACACACTGATGTTTCTCTCCCTCTCTTTCTCCCTCCCTTACCCTCTCTCTAAAAATAAATAAAATCTTAAAAAAAAAAACTAATATACCACCTGACAAATGGAGGCACTCGAAAACTGGTATTTGTTTTATAGTAGAGAGGCAGGCATGAAAAATAATCTGATAATAAGAAGCAAATGCCTGAAAGAGAGTTAGAGAAGTTCCCACAGATGACACAGTGACAGATGAAATTTAAATAATAAACAGGATTTTCTGAGTGAGCCAGTATTGGGAGAACTTTCCCATAAGAGGGAGGAGCGTGTGAAAAGGTACAGAGACATTAAAGGGACGGACAGCTCCTCAGACCTGCGGGTACCTCTGTGTCGCTAAACCGGACCTGCGGGCACCTCTGTGTCGCTAAACCGTAAGTCCAAGGCAGAGAGTGCGGGAGGTGAAAGGGGCGGGACAGACAAGAGCCCAGCTCTGAAGACTCTGGAAGGTCTCGCAAGAAGCAGAGCCTAGCCAGCCGGCAGTGGGAGTCACTGCGACGCGCTGAGCAGTAACACGGCGTGACCAGCTCCCTGCCCCTAAAGGGAGAGGGGCAGGAAGGGGACGCTATTGACAACCTCCGGGTGGAACCAGGAGATGGAGAAGATGGGAAAATCACGGAAGATGTTTAGGAGTTGCTCCCAACAGAATCTGGTTTGGGCGGGATTTCAGAGGAGGGTGACGATGGGCACAGGGTCGAGGAAACCTCTCCTAGTCCTGCTGGAAGGCGGGGGGAGCATTCTTGGTTTTACAACACAGATGAGAAGCGGGTTTAGGGGAAAGATATCTCCTGCCTGGGGCACGGTGACGTTGGGGTGTCTGGGGAGCATCCCGGGAGAGAGGGGGCGGTAGGGCTTGGGAATGGGTGGTGGGGAACGGAGCGGGCTGCCGACGGACGCCCAGGAACCGCTGGCCTGTGTGGACGGAGGTCCGCCGGCCTGTGTGGACGGACTCCCCGGGAACAAACCAGCGGACAGGCGGCGCTCAGGTCAGGCCCCTGCCGTCTCGCCTGAATCCCTGAGCTGCTCCGGCAGACGAGGCCCGAGTCCTCTAGGAAAACAAGATAAACCTCCGGAGCAGAGGACGCGCAGGTGTGCCCAAGGTCGAAGAAATCGCCTTTCCGGCCCACCTTTCCTCTGCGTCACGTCAGTCTCACCCGTCTACAAGAAGCGAGGGGGGCTGCCGACAGGCTGACAATTACAAACACGCCGTCTCCAGAAAAGCACTTCATTTACAAAGCAGATTTGACAGCTCCAGTGGCTTTTTTGGCGGCGCACTCCGGCCCGGCCCCTGTGCCACCTGGTGAGCTTCGATCCCAGCCTCGACGCTGGCTCGGCCAAGGAGACCCCCTAAAAGGGGAGTGATGGATGAGGCCCTGTCAGGCTCCATTCCCCAGGTGGCCTTGAATCTCTGCTGTTATCTGTTACCCTGCCAGCGCTGACAGTGACGAACACGAGGCAGGCAGCTAGCGACACCCCAATTCATTACTAAAAAGAAGGGAGAGCAGAAACCCAGGGAAGGCGGCGGCCACGCGGCAGCGTCTCTCACGCCAGTGCCGCCTTCCTCCCACGGGCCGGGACGGCAAAGACGCGATGGAGCCCATTTGTCCCGAACACGGGCCCTGATGACACTCAGACTGAGCCCCGGCGAAGCTCGCCGGAGAACCGCACGCGGGGCCTCTCCGTGGCAACGCTCCTCCTGAGCCAAACAAACGAGCAGAGATATTCTCAGGACCTGATTCCATTTTTTTTTTTTAGCCCACTCGTATTCTAGAAAAACACTTAAAAAAATCAGAGACACATAAAATCATCCGTCGGTACTGCTTGCCCACGCTACATTGCCATTGACTCCGGGCCAGTGCGTGGTTTCTCTCTGGAAGGTTGCAGCAAGCCTGGGGTTCTGCAGGAGCGACCGTGCCAGGCTGCCCTGACCACGGCTTCCCACGACGGACATGTGTGTCTTCAGGGGCTGCCTGCCCCCCTCCCTGAGCAATATTTCAGCAAGATTTCTGTTTCAGCCAGTTTTTGTCCGACCTCAGGGGAAATACAAGCTTTTGCTACATGGTCGCCTTTTTCATGTTAATGGGACTTCCTGTGGTACCTGAAGATACTGTGCCTGTTCAGTGAATGCCTCTTGAGTTTAATGCCCAGGGAAGACAGGGTTTTTTCCATCTTAATCCAGGCTGTTAATCAAAGCACTGGTTCTGTGGGGCATTAAGAGGAAGAAAGTTTAAATTAAAAAAAAAGAAAAGGAAGATGGGAGAAGGTCTCAGGCAGGGGTGTCAAACTCACTTTCACCAGGGGCCACATCAGCCTCACAGTTGCCTTCAAAGGGACAAACGTAACTTTAGGACTGTATACATGTAACTGCCCCTAACAGTTAAGCAAGAAAGAGTTCAGCACTGCTGCCAGGTAGAAACAAGGTGCCAGGCTGGACAAAGCCAGGTAAAGGGCCGGATTCAGCCCACAGGCCTTGTGCTTGCCACCTGCGAGCTATGGTCAAATAGACTTCAAGTGCCCTGGGTTTCTTCCTTTCCTACAGCTTTCTTTTCCTACAGGGCTTTTCCAGAGTCTTCATGATATCAATGTGCATTTTGACTTCCCTAAAGCAAATGTCATCTGCAGCGTTTCTCAATCCATCTTCCCCGACCCAAGGTGCTTCTAGGGAATGTATATCCAGAGGAGTGTTACACAGAACCGCACTCCGGGGATGGCTGGGCTGAGCCTACCCACAAGCCCATCTCCTTACTCGCTTCTCCATCAGCAAAACCAGATGATCCTCAAGCTAGGTTCTAAGCATCTGGCAGAGTGAGACAGTCTGAGGGTAAAAGAAATGCCAAAAAAGATAGAAAAAAAGATCCTGCCCCCAAAGAATGCATATATCTTGCCCTGTATTCTGCTCTCGTATATCCTGCCTTCTGTCCTTATTTCCCCATCTAAAAAAAGGGAAAGAAACACGAGTTAATGAAGATGCTGACACAGAAGGAAAGGCAATGATCTTCCATTTCAGACGGAAGCAATGGGATGATTAATGCATGGATTCTTACCCTCACTTCTTGCTGAAGATCAAATCTTCTTTCTTAAAAAAAAAAAAGTAGCATAACACATTACCATTGATTTTGAAAGCATTTTTATATAAATATGAATGAAAATGATCAGACTTCAGAATACCTAAAAACTACAGCATAAGTTAAAACACCACAAAAGTGGCAAATCTGAGAGTAAATACAAAAGAATAATCATTTCACTCTTGCAAGACTTTTCTTGTTTCTTACTGTGTAAGACAAATACACATTAGCAGTGTTTTGCATGTTGGCTACTAGGTTTCTCTTGATAAAATAAAGCCACCAATCATATTCAAAATAGCTAAGAGGACCTGAAGTCTAGGCTTCAAGCAGAAACAAAATTTTAAAAGAGAAATAAACTAACCACCTTTGTTTGTGTTTGTTTGTTTGTTAAGCCACAGAGAAAAGAAAAACTATTTACAGCAAACTGGAATTTTCATCATTCAAAGACTTTTAGACTAGTATCATAAGCTGCGTGGAAGTTGAAAACTTGTAACAACTAGAAAGGGACTGGATGGCCTCCGTGATCCTTTTCATCTTTAAAAAGCAATCAGAACCCAGGCGGGGAGAGCCCATCACCCGAGCACTAAAGCAATGTCTGGGGGAGATGAGGCCATCGCCACAAATTAGAAGAGGCCCATCATTCATTTTCCGCTGCCTTCCCTCCAGGAGAAAGTGGACTCCCTGAAAAAGCTCACTGTGCTTCTCCCTCGTGTGCGCCAGGAATCCAACAGCCAATCACCATGTTTCCTAAATAAAGGACAAAGGGAAACACCCGCAGCTTTGTTTCCTCATTCCCAAATTATGTGGATGCCAACCTCATGGCATACCAGAGACGGGACAAATATAACGTTGTGGTTCACCCTTCCACCATACCCACGTAAAATTCTCTCTCTCCAGCTCCCTGCAGCCAGCCGCGGCCCCCCCGCCCCTTCTCCTGCAGAGATATCTATTTCTGCCTGGCCGGTCTGAATTTGTTCTGCTGCCTCGCTACCCACTGGTGACAAATACACTTCTTCGTCTCTAAGTTCTCTGAGCGCTGGAGGATTGATGGGCGTGAAGGGAGACCTGGGATCAACGGCGCGAGGAAGGAATTCATCTTATTAGTCTTTGATTCGAGTTAATCACCGGGGAGATAATATTTTAAACTTCGAAAGACTTCTTGGAAGTTTCCAGAATTTCTCCAGAGACACAGATCGATAGACCAGAATAATCAAGAAAAGGGAGCGAGCTCTCCAAATGCCACTCACTTGGTGTTTTACTTGATTAAGCAAAAGGCTTTGAATGGAATTGTTCCAACCCAGGGAAGAAAGGGCAAACCAGCCCCTTTGGGGGGCAGGGCCTCCAAATCGCAGCTCGAGATAAAAGGAAGAATGACATTTAATTCTAGTCTCTACCCCTCAGCTCGGGGGTGTCGGGGGCCCTGGTCTGTTACCTCGCTCGGTTGATGGAAGATTTCCCATCGCTTGGAGAAATCGATGCCCGCTGTCCACTCAAAATAATGTGCGGTGATAGGGGGCCCAGGGCCCCATAATTTTGCCCCTGACTCCTTCTCCTTCCGCTGGAAATGACTGAAAATGAAGTCTGCCTGATTGCGGGGAGGCCCCCGTGATTTGCTCAGATGTTTCAATGTCGGCACCGGGAACTCCCCTCGGCAAAGAGGGGCTGAGTTGTCTGCCCTGTTACCCCGAACCAGGCACAAAAATTCAAATGTTTTCAAACAAAGCCTAATGTTCAAAAGCAGCAACGAACTCACACGGGCTGGGATGTACAGTAAGGAGTGAGCTCCCCGCGCCCCAGAGCCCCCCCTAAAGCGGCTCCATCGCCCCCTGTTCAGTGTCCAGCACGCAGGCACCTGGGCATCCTCTCTCCGGGTGCCCGTCCCCTGGATACCCCAGCTCCGCCTCTCCCTTGGGCCGCAGCTCCTTCCCGGTCACCGTCACGTCTGCCATCGACTCCGTGGGCTATTCCTGTTTTCTCCTCCTTTCGCTCCTCTGCTCCATCCCTTTCTCCGTCCTCTTCACCCCTCTCCCTCTCCCTCTGGGTGCCTTTCTTCTCTGGTCAAGGCAGCCACCTAAGCGGCGTGGGTGCTCCGACCTGGCTCACCAGGCAGGGAGCCCCAGAGGCGGCTGCTGCCCAGGAGAAAGGCGGCCCAAAGAAAGTGTAAGAATCTGATGGGCAACGAAGCAGATCTTCTGCTCCAAGCCGAGACTATTTTCCTCAGCCCGTGCTCCAGGGGCCGTATTGTTAACGTCTATCAAAGGGGCTCTTATCTCAGGAATCACTGGAAAGTTTCGGACACGACTGACGGCCGGTCCAAAGAATGTCCACAGCGTGATGAGCCGCGGAAAGGGACTGTGCAGAGCCACTTGGGACGGGACGGCCTGGCTGTGCCTTTCAAACTCCTCCCGGGGCAATCGGCGAGTGCGAGCAGCGCAGGGTGAGAACAAGCCGGGGCTTTGTGGCATAGTCTTACGGCCGGTGCGCAACCCATACGGCCAGTGGGAGCAGCTGAGGACAAGAGATTTAAAGAAATGGAGACACAAGGACTGATTTTTTTTTTTTTGAAAGACAAACTCGGGGTGAGGGAGAACGAGAACAGAAGATTTACGTCGACCCACCGGGAGTTCCCTGGAAACCTCGCTGATGAGGGACTGAGGTTGCTTGGAAGGAGATGTTGTTGAGGCAGAAAGTCGGTGTGGTGCCCGGGGACTCGGGGGTGACCGAGTCACTTGTCTGCCTTCCCGACTTCGGGTCCCCTTTTCCTTGCAGATCCTGCATGAACCCAACTCCTCCATGCCGCTGTGCAAAAACATTCTCCTTCGGAAGGGGGGCCTTTTATTCAGCCTCAGTAATTACTAGAACCCCGACTGGTGGGGCATATGGTAAAAAGACAAGAACCCAGCGAAGAGAGCACGCTCACGCAAACACACCCAATATAACATGAAAAACCTTCACTGTTACGCACAGCTTTTCTCACCAGGGGTTTGGATTTCAGCTGCAACACGGCAGGGGAGCTGGGACGAGCCCAGTGAACGCCGTGGGGAGACAGAGCGGTTAGCAGTTCCCACCGACCGGTGGGGGAGTCGGGGCCGGGTGGGCGGATCAGGCTTCGGGAGCCAGCGGTAAAGCTGGCCTTCGCTGGAAGGGAAAGAAGGAAAACCACAGGGGTTCGAGCCGTCAGAGAAGATGCCTAGACCTGGGAACACGAAAGCTTCCCGTAAACAGAGCAAACCACCGGTCCAGCGACCCTGGAAGAAAGCCTTAACAGAAAAAGGTGTTTTTTTTTAAAAAATCAAGGAGCAGAAGAAACAAGCACCAGTGAGTACCATGATGGCTGGAATGACCCGCGGCTGACGGTCCAGGGCAAGCTGGAACTCCGGACCGCCCTTTCTCACACAGGCTGTCGACGAGAGCCGTGCTCAGGGTGTTCCCACCATCATCCCTTCTACCCTTCCTTGCTGTGGCCACAAAGCAATGAGGCTGGGTTTTTTTTTCCCCCTGATGGCCTAAAACCCCCTTTTTAAGGCAAAATGGGCTTATAACATGTGTCACATGGACACTGTAAGTTGACATGTCTGTACACAACCAAGTGATCACCACAGTCAGTCTCGTAACCATCTGTGTCCCATTCCAACCTGCCCCCCAAGTCCCCTTCCCCTCTGGTGTCCACCCATCTATCCTGTGTATCTCTGAGTCTTGTTTGGGTTTGTTAGTTTACTTCGCTTCTTGGTCTCCACATATCAGCAAGTCATAGGGTATTTGCCTCGGCGCGCAGTACCTTTACGGGCCATCCGGTACAGGAAGCCCCTGAGGCATCGCAGGGGACAGATTCGGGAAACTCTCCCAGGTGACTTTGCACTTGAGGACGAGTCACCGACGTCTCAGGAAAGCACCAAAAACTAAAGCGAAGAAGGTCGGCTCCTCTGCCAGGACTGGCCGACTCCTCTGATAAACCAGGTGATGCGTTCAGTTCAGCATCGGCAGCTCAGAAGACCGGGTGAAGCGGCAGTTGCTGTGCATCGTCTATTTTGCTCCAAAGACACGACAGCACAGCAACCCGGTGCGAGGGGAACCGTCTCCGCCATTTCTGCACGGGAATCGGTGGGGGACTCAGGGGTGCAGCGACCCATCCACTCACAGAGCTCGCGAGCAGCAGCGGATACAAGACCCCCGCCCCCGCCTGAGCTCTCTGGTGCCTACAGCCAAGAACTCCCCACCGGCCTGAGCCCAGCTCCGGTGGCACCCAGCGAGGTGTCCTGCTGTTGTGCGCGACACCCCCGTGCAGTCTACTCCGTGAAAATCCAATTGCACAAAATGAAGTTAGCAGGGTAGCACGACACTAATTAGGAAGAAACTCTATTTTAAAGATAAGTTGCCACTGAGGTCCGTTAACAAGGCGCTCCCCTGGAACACCCTCATGAATGAGAAGCCGTCACCGTGTGTTTGTATGAGTGGGGGGTCACCGGTGAGCCTCGCATCGCAAGTTTCCCACCCTGTCCACTCACCCTGCCCCTGCCGACACCACTGCCCACAGTCACAAGCGCTTATGAGAGGGCTGGTCCTCAGGGAACCATGGGACAAAGCGTCAAAACGGGTGGGAACAACTGATGAGTGTGAACTTGATAATAGTGATGGCACAGGGTGTATCTCCTCCACTCCAAGCTCGCCCGTGCCACCTCGTTCTGACGCCCTTTCCCCGCTGGAAAGCTACACAGCACCCATTTTTCAGGGTGGGGTGCTTATTAAGTTAAACATAATTTACTATATATACTCCGTGAGGCCAGGATCAGGCTGCAGACAAAACCTAATGTGCGGACAGCTCTTAAAGGCCCTCGGTTGCCATTCTGTCATTCTCACCGCCAGCCTGGTCCAGAAGCCCCATAACTTGTCCCCTCCGCAAGCGGCTTGGCTGGAAAGCGAGTTTAGAGCGGATAACGACCTCCCTGAAAGGAACCAGGGAGGCATTGAGAAAACAGGCTCCGCAGCAGATGTGGTCCACTGACTCCCAGAGCAGTCTCTCAGGACTTGTCTCCTTCCGCGTCGCCCTAATGATGCTGCTCACGGTCCACGGGGTGGAGAGCACTTCTCCCACACGCCCTGAGCTCTGCGACACCCCAGTGTTTTCTCTGCATCTGACGTGCAGGGGGAGCGGAAAGGATGGCAATGCCCAAGACCCTGCTCCTGGGTAATAGGGAGAATCTGGGATCACCCGGACAGGCTCCCTCTATTGCAAAGACCGTGTGGGAGGTAATGAGACCCGAAAGCTTGATCTGTTTTTGGGAAAAGCCTTTGCTAAACCACTCCAGACGAGACGCTAACTTATTTAAAGACCTCCTGAGGAAGGGGGTTCTCAGCTCTCCCCTACTGTACAGAAATGCCAAGAGAAATGGGAAGACAATTCAAATCAGCATATGTGAGTCAACATAATTGGCCAAACAAAATTGAATTCCATGACGCCAGGTAAATCACTCATAATGAAAGTCCTTTTCTATCCGTTCGCTATTTACAGGTCCTGAACCAAGGAAATCCGCCCAAATCCTTTCCTTGATCAGATTTCTCCATGGCTTCCTGCGATCGATCGAAGGAACTGTACGAGAAGGAGGCGGAAGAGAGAAACACCCTGTCAGGTGCCAGGCACACTTTCTCTCTGGGCCCCGCACTGTTCGTCCCCTCCCCTCCTGGGGGCTGCTGGCCAGCGTGCCTTTCTCACTGAGACCCACCCCTCCTGCCCCGTTTAAAGTGGCAGCCACCCGCCACACACGTGCTCTCACACACACACACCCTGTACCCCCTTCACACTTTTTCTCTACAGCACTTACCGCCATAAAACATACTGTGTAATTCATTTATTTTTTTTAATCACCTCTATTTTCCTATCAGAATGTAAGCACCATGAGGGAAAATACATTTTGGTCTGTTTTGTATCCTTCGTTATTAAAATAGAGTCTAGTACATAGTAGATCATCATTACATGGTTATTGAGAGAAACAAATGAACATGTAGCTTCCCACAAGCTTTAGGGTCTGAAATAAGCTAAGACATGATTGTTTTTCTCCCACAGAACAAGGACTAATGAATATGCAGCAGCTACTCCGAGTTAGGAGGTTAACTCAAGTTCCCCTGGAGAGTCGGGAACGGGGGTTTTCAACTGTGACCCCCAGGGCCTTGGCATTCCTCCAGATGCGTCTTCTTCTCCTCCCCCCTCTACCCCCAACCCCTGCCACAGAATCGTGAGACGGAAGAGCAAAAATTGGGCTTCTGGCTCCCTGATTCCTTTTTTTTTAACCCTCAGCCAAGGCCATATTCATTGATGAGAGAGAGAGAGAGAAACACGGATGCCCAAATAGGGACCGAACCCACAAGCCAGGCATGCACCTGACCGGGAATTTAGCCCGCGACCTTTCAGTACACTGGACGACACTCCAACTGATGGGGCCACATCAGCCAGGGCCTGGCTCCTTCAATGACACCAGCTGTTCTATTATCCATCTTAAGCACTGGGGCTTCCTGTAACTTGTTACTGGGGAGGAAACTGTCCCCTTGCTAAAATCATAGTGAGAAAAGCTGTAGCCTGGACCATGAGACAGAAAAGTATGAAAGAACACCAGACCGAGTGTCCTGGAAACAGAGGCTTCATTTATTCAGTGGGCGTTCACGGAGCATCCGCTGTGCGCCCAGGTTTGTGCCAGGAGCTGGGAATACACAGGCAAGCAGAGCACAGTCAGGCTCACGTTCAACCAAGTTCACATAACAAACGATTACAACACCCTTGGAAATGTGGGGAAACGCAGGAGAACTGAGGAAGGATGTCAGGGTGCATCTTCTGAGCAGCATCTGATGAGTCTTAAGGATAGTCATTAGGCAGGTGAGGCGTAAGAGTGACCTTCACTATGTGACATTGAAAAAGACCTTAACCTCTGTAGGACTCAGTTTCCCCCGCTATAATCAAATGCGCAGCTTGAAAGTTAGCCCATACGTATAGCTCCCCCTCCCCAATGCAAAACTATGTATGCAGATTTTCCAGTTTGCCCTACACCCAAATAACAGAAACCATTAGTTTCAAGTAATGTTGCTGAATATGGCATGTTTGGCCATTTCGTTTGGACATTAATAATGTATTTGGCACAGCCTGATGATCCGTGAGTCCCAGGGAGAGCCATTTAAATTAATTGATGCATTCTTCCCTATGTGAGAGATTTTTATTGCCCTGTCCAGATCCAGTTTCAATAATTCCATTCCAACTATGCTCAACACCAGAGGAGATCTTAAAATAAGTTACGGGTTTACAAAGTTTATTGCTCACTATTAGCATCAAGTTTGTTTTTTATATTTGAGACATTCTTCCTCATGCAGCCTGTGGAGTGAGGAAGCAAAGCTCTCTAAGTTCGTTGAACTTGGAACCAGACGATCTCCAGACACTCGGGGTCCTCTGTGCTTTCATACTAGAACTAACCCGTCGACCAGGGGTTTGCTCACTATCATCAGCTACCACACTGTTGAAAGCCAGCAGGTTAACACCGTGATCATAAGAGGGGTTCCGAAGTACTGGGTACGTGCCTGGGCTCTAGATATGTGCGTAAATCTCATCACACTTGTGGTGCCCAAGAACCCAATCCCTACCCTACCCAGGGCGACTCAAGAAAATGACTTCGCCTCCAAGGAACCAAGTTAATAGCAATATTCCTAAGCATAAATATAGGGGTGTCCTTAATTTTAAGAGGGAGCGAGCAGGAAGCAAAAGAATATGAAAAGAGACGTTCTTAAAATATAAAATGAACTGAACGTTTAAGAGCTTGCTCCCTGGCATTGTCGTCAGTTTGCTCAAATAAAGCTTTATTAACATTCTCTTAAAAAATGGCATGCACGCTGGACTTAACACCTGGGGTTCTGGCAGGGACTCGCTGTACGACTGTGAATAGATCTCTGGCGCTGTTATGACGGTCCCCTGACTTGTCAAACGAGGGTGATAAGACCTGTTAGAGTAGGGATAATCCAAATTCCCATCAGCTGACGAACAGGTGAACAAAATGCGGGATATACATTCAAGGAAGATTTTTTTGGCATTAATAAATTATAAAGCACTAATCCATGCTACAACCCAGACGAACCTTGAAAATAATATACTAAGTGAGATAAGCCAGTCACGAAAGACCACCTGTAGAACAGTTCCGTTTATATGACATCTCCAGGAAGGCAAATCTGTACAGGCAGAAAACAGAGCAACAGTTGCCTAGCACTGGGGGGTGGAGGGATGGCGAAGGGACCGCTAAGGGGTTAGTGATTTTTGGAGAAGTAAAAAAAAAAAAAAAAAATTCTCAAATTGATTGTGGTAACTATTTCACAAATCCAAGAATACGAAAAACCCATGCAACTGAACACTTCAAATAGGTGAGTTTAATGATGTTTGAATTATATCTTGATAAAGCTGTTATTTCACAATAACGCCAGTCAGGTTGGTTATGAGGATTAAGCAATGTGAGACATATGAAAGCTCTTTATTAATTCAAAACATCCCATGCAACATTAGCCGTATGAATTACATTTACAGTTCCCTTGAGAAAGATGGTCTTGACGCCACTCCGTCAATCCAATGGTGTCTAGAACAAACCTAAAACTATCAAACTAGCCATCACCCACCGCGTGCATCCCAGTGAGCAAGCCGAACGGTCTGGAGGCTGCACCGCGGAGGCCGGGAGTCTGTCTGTCTGTCCCATTAGGATCCCGTATTCCGTCGCCGTCGCCGAAATCAGGCAGCCGTCACTTCAGACCTTGTCAAACCTCCCATTGTCTCACTACCCGATCCCTTCCTCTGGACACATGCCAGCGAAGCAGACACGGACGAGGGTGCTGGCAGGGGTTTGGATGCAGGAAACCCACGGTGAAGACAGAGGGGGTGGGGTACGGAAAGCAGGAAAGTTGGGGAGAGTTTTCTATGTGACATAACCATGTTGATTCCAATTCTGAAACGCATTTTCCCCTGAATTTGGATGCCTCTCGGTGAACACAGCTTTCTCTTGTCTCCCTTAACCACTGTTGTTAAAATTTTGGTGACAGAATGAGAAAGCCATTCAATGAAGATTGCCAAATGTCTAATTAGGTGATGCTGAAAATCAGAGGGGAATCCAACCGCTCAATATAATCAGCTCAGGTGCAAAGTCACTGGGGAAAAGAGGAAGTGGCTCAGTCCCTTTGTTAAAAGGGGGCGCACGTACTGGACATTTTCGGCGACTCCCCGTTGATTAAGCACACGAGGAGTAGCTGTAGACTGCGCTTCAGCTCTGCGCTGGCTCCACAGCTGACCCAGCCGAGATCCAGAGTTGCTGTGAACTCATTGTAACTAGAGGGGAAAAGGGAACTAAATGTGTCTTTCTAAAATTAAAACAGTAAAAACACTAAAAGAAAACAAATACGTTTGATTACCGGAAAATGTGAAACTACTTTTAAACAACAACCTAAACAACATCCAAAGACAAAGAACCAGATTGTTAAAGGTCTGAAACCAATATGAAAGACAAAATGTTTGTGTCCAGAACATAGAAGGAACTTCTGCAAATGAATAAGAAAAAGACAATCCAACAGGAAAATAAGGAATATAATAGGCCATTGATGAAAGGGGAAATACAAATGGCTGAGAAACCTGTGGCAATAAGTTCACCCTCAAGCATAACCAGGGAAATGCAAATTAAATCACTAATAATGTTATGACCAATCTGAGAGGAAGAATGTTAATAGGTAACATTTGAAAACACCATGCTTTAGGAAGGCCTTCTAGAGAGAAGACTCCATTCACCCATAGTGGCTGTGTAAATAAGAACATATACTTTGCACCACCCAGTAAAATAAAAAATTCTACATTATTCCCCTGACCCAGCCTTTATACTTCTAGGGATCTCTTAAAAAAATAAATAAGCCCTGGCTGGCATAGCTCAGTGGATTGAGTGCGGGCTGCGAACCAAAGTGTCGCAGGTTCGATTCCCAGTCAGGGTACATGCCTGGGTTGTGGGCCATGACCCCCAGCAACCGCACATTGATGTTTCTCTCTCCCTCCCTCCCTTCTCTCTCTAAAAATAAATAAATAAAATCTTTTTAAATAAATAAATAACACTCTGTGCTAGAGTCTAGCATATGCAAAGATGTTTGTTGCAGTAAAAATCTTGGAATTGTTTTTTTAAATGTCATATATTCAAGAGGTGGCATATTTTATAGTAGATAAAAATGAATAAACTAGAGTATGAGTGTGTGGGAGGGTAGGTGGAGGGTTGTATCAACATAGACAGTTTTGTTTTAAAAGTAATTTTTATAGCCCTTGCTGGTGTGGCTCAGTGGATTGAGTGCCAACCTAGGAACCAAAAGGTGGCTGGTTCGATTCCCAGTCAGGGCACATGCCTGGGTTGTGAGCCAGGTCCCCAGGAGGGGACACATGAGAGACAACCACACATGGATATTTCCCTCTCTCCCTCCCTTCCCCTCTCTAAAAATAAATAACTAAAATCTTTAAAAATAAATAAAAGTAATTTTTATAAAGTATAATGCTTTTCATATTACAAAACAATAATATACATTCCATAGATATATATATATATACACACACAGGGGTGGGCAAAAGTAGGTGGTTTACAGTTGCGAGTACAACAAAACACAGTTTACTCTTGCATTATTTATTAATTAATGTATTATTTGTCTCATTGTTATTATTGTTATTATTTCATACCCTTATGTATGATTTCTCTGTTCAGGTGATGATGGCTGGTAATTTAACCAATGACCAACGAGAGTGGGTACCTAACCCTACTTGGCCCACTCCTGCACACGCAGGTCGGTGTGAGAACGAACTTCCGGAAGGACACGCAACACCGTCACCAGCAAGGGAGGGGCAGGGCCCCTGACAGGTGGGGGCCACGCTCAGACAGCAGCTGAAGAGACCTTCGGCTCTGCCTGAGACGTTCTAACCAAAAGAAGGAGAAAATACAGTTGTGTGTGACTTGCATCATTTTTTAAGTATACGTTTAGGAAAAATCCTAAATAGAAATCTATCGAATGTTCAAGTGACTTGCTTGCTGGTGGATGTAGCAGGGACGGTTATTCTCCCGAATGTGGGATGGGGGCAGTGAGTGTGGACGGGGGTGGGCGCACACGTAGGCGTTTTCCAAACCCCTAAAGCTGAGAAAAGTGGAAATGTGGCTACTACATGTTAATATTACTCATACAAAGGACGTATGAGTAATGCACTGTGAGAGTGGCCAGGCTCCCATGCAGTAAAGGCACCCTGTGTCCCAGGGAGGGGAACCCACTCACTAACCCACTACCATTCATTAGATTAAACACTAGATGAAAACTTTTATTAAGCTGTAGCCTTCACCTTGGAAATCAGAGAGCAGACCTTTGAAGAAATGAGCAGAAACAGTAGAATTTCGTGATTAAATGTTACCACATAATTTGTCCTAAACACTTTCCCTTTCTAGAATGTCAGGATAATTATATGTTAAATACTATGTTAATAAGCCCTGGAAATGCAGGTTTTAATTATAGAAACAGGAAACGGGAGCCTCTAGCCTCCCGTCGTTTACCTCTGGCCCCACGGAATCTGCAGGTTACGCCAGAATCCCTCATTACCTGGTTACACGCTAGTGAACAATATGACATTTTGCTTGGAAGTGATATAGGATAATATGATGGAAAATAACTGCACTTTGTCTATTGTGCTTCTCCTGTAAGGCCATAAATAAGCTGAACGGTGCGCCCTTGATTTATGATTATGACGATTATTACGATGATTTATGCTGGGCTGAGCCCGACGGCGGGCCGGGTGCAGCGCCAGACTCATAAGAAGAAATGGTTATGCCCCGGAGGCTTACACACCAAGACAAACAGTTCAGCCATAAAACCCACCAGCTAAGAGATGCTCAATCTCAGCAGCACAATGCTTCTTGGGGTTTATGTGCGGGTGGAGAAAACGTCCTCCTCCTCGGGGGAAGAAGGTTAACGCTCCTTGAAAGGTTCTCGGGGCCACTTTTCAGTCGAGATGTCACACGGGGGTGAAGAAACAGGGAGGTGCGCGGGCTTGGAGCACAGTCAAGGGGGTGGCCCCCTGAGGGCCCCCTGCAAAGAAGCAGTCTCGGATATTGAGGTGGGTATCGTAGGTACAAGGTCAACTATCTTCAAGGGCAAGCTCAACTATCATATTCCAGGTAGGTCCCATGTGCTGCTTTTCTGGTCTATTTTAAACATGCTCTGGAATACTACTGGCTGTGGACATCTGACTTTCTACACCAGTGTTCCAATATACATATTTCAAAGAGCGCAAGGCTTGGAGGTCGGTTTAGGTATGGCAGACTTTTTAAAAATCCGCAGACAAATAAACTTGAGAAACGCTGGCTTAAACAAAGAGAGAAAAGTATCTCTATCGCAAGAATCCTCAGCCATCAATCAGGCTGGGAACACTGAATCTCTGAGTTTGGCTGCAAAGTAATTTTTGGAAAGAGCACTTCACAGGGCTCGTGTGCCAGGAAACACGCACTGGAAACCACCAAGGCTACCAGGAGACAGAGCAAAGGGGAGAATAATTAAACTTCCAGGGGTTTTTTTTTTTTTAAGCATGACAGTTGTCAGAGTCCTTTTTTTCCCGATTCAAGTGCACAAGGGACATAATGTTCCCCAGTGTCCCTTCCAGCTGAGCCCAGTAAGGCATGGAAGGCATGGAGCCCAGCGGGGGTGGAAGGATGAGGAGGGCAGGAGGAGTGTACGCACTATAGTAGACAGCCCTCCCAGGTGACTCCCCAGTGACCCCCGCCTCCTGGTGCTCCTGCCCCGTGGGTGGTCCCCTCCCACAGCAAATAGGGCTGACTTGTGTAACCAACAGGATACTCTGAAAACAAGAGTATTACCTCCAAGGCTAGACCATCAAAGACACTGTCCTGGATCTCCTGCTCTGGGGAAAGCGGCCACCAGGTTCTGAGAACACTCAAGCAGCCCTGCGAACTTACAGAATGAAGACCAGAGCGCTTCTGTCTACGGCCATGCCAGTAAGCCCTCTTAGAAGCCCCAAGCAGAGCCCTCAGAGAACCAAAATCTCAGCCAACATCCAGCCTACCACCCACGAGAGACCCTGAGCCAGTACCACCGGGCGAAACAGCTCCCAAACTCCTGACCCACAAAAACCATGTGAAGTAAGAGATGTTTGTTGTTTTAATCCATTTAAATTGTGGGGTCATTTGTTACACAGCAATAGATAACTAAGACAACATTCTAGGGGGGTTTTTTAAGGTTTCAAATATTCTGTCCTGCACTTTATCCACGTGTCCTAATTTGGGGGTTCAAAGTATATGACTACCAGAAGAACTGCGTGCCTCAGGTACAGGGTTCCAGTCCCTGAATCCCAATCAGCAGGCAGACCAAAAGAGCCCTCAAAGAGAGACCTGCATGGCACTCCGCGAAAATACGACACCACCCAGTTCACCAAAAACTGTGAACTGGTAAAAGCATACAAGTCCCTTTTGGAAATCAGGCCCCAGGCCCTGACCAGGTCACTGAAAGCAGAAAGTGGCGTACACCTTGAAGACTGACACTGACATTGTCTGGACTCCACTCCAGGGTAAGGCAGAAGAATGGGCCTCTTACACTAACTGAGTGGAGGGGTCCAGGCGGCTCCAGCTGTGCCCTGTGCAATGGAGCTGTGCAGAGATGCGCAAACCTAGGCCAACGGGCCGGGAACCAAGGTGACGGGAGCCGGGCAGGGCGGGTCCAGAGAGGCCTGCCCTCAGCGTCAGGGGGAGCCCTGCAGGAGGGAGCGGTGAAGGAGGCCGAGCATCTCTGGAAAGAGGATGACCCAAGCCAGCGTGAAAACTTCCTGGATGATACAGGAGAAGCAGACCGACCAGGGAGGAATGGACATGCAGGTTGGGCAAGTTCATGGGGTTCACAGAGCTCCACCGGAGTGGCACGCTCAACAGAGGCTGAGCTACGACCTTGGGGTCACACAGAAAACAAGTGAGAGGGGCGAGGAAGATGGACAACGGAGAGAGGGAGGAAGGGGAGAGACAGAGAAGTGTGTGGGCTGCTCTATCACGGGGCCCACTCCTGACCAGGAGGTTTGGGAACCCCTGACCGGCCTGTCTAGCTGAGCCAGGAGGCCTGGATGGAGAGGAGCCACAGGGGAACCACCCAGGGCCATGTGGCCCACGGCTGCCTCCGACCTGAGAATGTGGGGTGCTGGCATGTGCCGTCAGTCTCCTTGGGCAACGCTGGCTACCTTGTCAGGCATTCTGCACAAATGAGTTTAATTATTTTCTCCCATTGCACCGAGTCCAGAAATAGTCCATGACCAATGATCCATTTCAGCCGCCGGTAGAAATAAATTCACTTGACACTTTGCAGCGGGCTCAATACACAGCCTCGCCCAGGGAAAGGCACGTAGCAGTGATCAGTATTCCTCCCTGGCCTCAACCAGACCTGGTGGGTGATTACAATTAAGCTTCAATGGATCAGCTGCCAGCGGGACAGTCGATGGTGAGTGGTATTCCACATCTCTACTTTTTCAGCAAATTCGGGCACGTGGGGGTTTTTTTCCTTCTCCGTGGAAAACAAGAAGAGTCATTTCCAGTTAATTCAGGAGACTGTCACGATCGCGGAGAATGGCAGCGTTCCCCACGGTAGAATGAATGAGTGACTCTCCTCATTGTCCTGGAAATGCAAGGGCCACTCCTGCTGCTCACCGAGCCCCTCGTCTACATTGTCTCAAGTAGGAGACGACCGGGGCGTCACTGCGAGTGGGAACTGCTGGGACGACCTCTCGGCCGTGTATTCTAGCCGGCGAATCTTCGGGGAGGGTCTGATGGAAGGCGAGACGGGAGAACAAGGCATGTTGGACCGGTGATAAATAAGAACAATCATCACAGTTATTACCCGGTAAATAATTTATGGTGATTTGCCATTACTCCCTCTCCAGCCACCTGCTGGATGGAAACACGGCCCAGAGGCCAGCTGGCTTCGGCTTGTCCCACGGGGCGTCAGAGACCCCCGTCTGGAGCGCACGAAGGAAGCGATTACCTGGGGTCTAAAGGGCTGTCACCGCACGCTTGATCGTTTTAATCAGCGCAGACAAATGAGGCTCCTTGTATAAATGGTGCATCCGTCTCCTTCTCTCTCGGCTTTAAGAAGAAAGAGGGGAAAACCTGTTCAAAGCCGTCTAGAATCTGTAGCTCAGCCCATAAGTGCCTGTGGTGTTTTTAAACCTTGTCTTCTGTCACTGCAGCACAGTCCTAATTCCAGGGCCCACAGACCATTACAATCGGGTAACTAAATGCTTCGCATCACTCCAAAATCCAGCGGGTGAGGATTAGCGGAGTCCACAAAAATGACACTACATTCTGGAGATCGGTGAGGAACGTGGCTTCTTCCACTGCACTCTCCTCGTTGGTCGTGTCAACAGGAAAGTACGGATTATTTCTAGCCCCGGTGCCAGATGAGCAATGCGGCCCTTGTGGACGACGTGCAAGTCCCTTACTGTAGTGACTTCACCCTGACCAGGGTCGGCGACCTGTAGGTCCATTAGTGCCACTTCTTCCCTTCGTGTTCTCAGGTCTGTCTCCATCGGGTCTCTCATCCAAAGATGGGGTTTCTACCTACTCTCTCTTTTGTAACTTTTGCTCCTTTTGGAAGATGAACTTTCTATGTAAATTACTTTGATTTTGTATTATTTCCCTCTGATCTTAAACATATGATCCATTCATTGTTAGGATTTCTTCTTCTCATGCTTTTTTTCCTCTCGACGTTTTTGGTCGCTGCTCTGCTACTGTTCACTCATTCATCTTATCTGCCAGTTCGGACGGACTGACTTCACGGGATTCTGGAACCCTCTTTTAGCCAACCCAGCAGCACCGTCAGGCTGAAGTCCCTGTATAGTTACTGGAAATGAACAAACTGGCATTGCCTGTTGCGTCTCCCCTGCGCGGGCATGAATGGAGAGACTGGAAATCAGTGTTCTCTCCTCTGCCTTCAGGTGTGGAAAGACATTAAAATATTCTTCAAGGTCTGCTGAGAATGTGATTGTTCAACTGTTGAAGCAATTTGACATCCTCAGAGTCGAGAAATTCCACCCCCTCGCTACGCCAATCCTCCCGGCTCAGTTTTAAATAGGACTCACTGGGAAACTCGCTGAACGCCCTGCTTTACCAACGAGGGAACGGGGGAAAGTGGACGCCATGCTGCCTTAGGGTCAGCGCACCCTCAGCGGTGCGTGGGGACATGGGGGATGCTGGGCTTCCAGCCGGCATTCCTGGCCCACAGTCAGAAAGTCTTTTATCCACTGTCACAAGGGGGGTCGAGATCTGCGGCACAGACCCCAACCAGATCGGCCCTGAACGGCCACGGCCCCACATGCTTCCCAGAGTAAAGCAGCAGAGTGGGGAAGCATGAGTGTCCTTCATGGCAACATAACTTCAAATAGTGGGTAAACTCCTAGATTATGCTCGCTGTTAAGGACCAGGCTATTCTTCCTAATTTCTAGCACATCATACACAAGCCCCAAAACCTCCCTCCACGTGGAATCACAGGCACTGTTTAAAGAAAGTTAAAAGGACCAGAAAAAAAAATTCTAGGCATCTATTTCTCGTGTCTGACATGAAAAATAGTTGTCGCCAATGCAGATCAGGACAACTGAAGGTCTCGTGATAAGGCAGCATTCAGTATTTTAATGCCAGCGTCGTGAGAATTCACAAAAGGGAAAATTTTTCTTTCTCCCTCCTATGTCTCTCCATTATTCATATGTATGTCTATGTATATATGTGTGTGGCCAGAACCACACAAATACAGCAGTGACAAAAAGAAGAAGGCACAAGAAAAGGAGTACTCTACTCTCTTCCAACCAAAATCAATATAAATTTCTTACAAGTGTGCTCCTCTTTTTAGAAGATAACCCACCTTGAAAACTGATAACCCAACCCTCCCCATCCAGAAGCTGGGGGAGGGGATGGTGTGTGTGGCGGGGGTGGGGGGGCGGATTAAGTGGATGGTGTTTGATCTACAAAGGCCAGCGGAATGCTCACGGGCACATCCTCCCATTTAAAGCAATTGCAGGAATGGCCCTTCTGTGAGGATGCCTGTGATGGAACATTCCAGCACTCCCCACCAAGCAGAGCAGAGCTCGCGGTTTCATGCATTCCCCACATCCTCAGGCCTCCTCAGTTACCACCTGCGGTTTGGATCTAAGCACACAGACACCTGACAGAGGAGGCCAGTCACCAGTGAATCTCTCAGGTGCCGGTCCACAAATACTAGGCGCCCAGGGAAATAACCAGGAAGGTCTTGATGTGACGCTACCGGAGAGGGAATTATGACCTGGTTGGCACCAGGGAACCTGTCGGGAGAAATCAAACGACTGAAATGTCAGCACTGAGGAATGCAATCTGTGAAGAGAGGACAAAGGGCTGAGGGAAGAGGGCTTGTGCTCTGGATCTGAAAGAGCCGGACTTGCAATGAAATACAGACGGATAAAGAAGGAAGCCGCGACGCTGAAGCTTTACGGAGTTAAGGTAAAAGAAAGCTATGAAACAGAGAGGAGTTAGCCGTGGGGGTCCTCGGTGCACTGTGCAATCAGGATGCACTCACTGGTAAATTACTGCAGAGGGGAAAAAAAAAACACAGAGCCACGCCCCCATACGTGAATATAATGTAGCGTGCGGTATAAA
The DNA here is from genome assembly GCF_019186645.2 of Phyllostomus hastatus. NCBI lineage: Eukaryota > Metazoa > Chordata > Mammalia > Chiroptera > Phyllostomidae > Phyllostomus > Phyllostomus hastatus. The sequence continues at coordinate 30,743,402 of NW_025333640.1, read as the reverse complement.
TCTTGGCAGCGCTGTCTCGCCTCTCCTGGCTGCTCCCTACTAAAGTGTGTCTGCATCTTTCTCCCCCTCTGACCCCCAGACAAGTGTGGGCACTCTCTGTCACTTCTCGCCTCTGAGTGCATGACGACATCCTTGCTTGGCGTCCTTCCGGCCCCGGGGGCAGACTCTGACCTCCCTGGGGTGTAGAGGCACAGGCTCAATAAACCCAGCAGAAGTAAAATGCTAAATGACAAGATCACAAGACTCGGTGACTCTGGATTTCAATTACTGAGACATTTCTTCAGGGATAATACAAGAGATCGGAATGCAGGTCACCCAGGAATTGTGAGAGCTGTGTGCCATTAGCTGCTCGCCTCAAAGAGCAGAAAGGGCAGCCCGAGGTGAGGCGGTGCGGGCCTGCTGGCGACGCACGGGGGGAAGAAATGACCGGCCACGGGGAGGTGAGGGGCGCCCGGGGGCACGGCCCGACTCCATTTGCCGGGCCGAGGGGAGCCTTCAGTGTGCGACTTCTCACAAGTACACAACGTGGGGGAAAGGTGAGGCCACAGGGGAGAATTCTACCCTGAGACTGAAAACTCACGAGGGAAAAATCCGTGAAGCGACATTACCCTGCGAAATGTCACTCTCTGAAGGGCTTACACAAGAAATGTGACATATGCTATTAGTCCGCAGAGCCAGGAGGGTGTGGGGAGGGTGTGGGGGACCCCATCGCTGCTCCGGTGTCTGTCGCCCAGCGAGTGCAGGGAGGCTGTTCCCAAGGGCTTTGAGGCTGCGGCCGCAGGGAGTCAGGCAGAACGGGAGACCCTTCCCGCTCACGGATGGCGTCAGATCATCCCTGTCTAGTCGTCCTCTCAGGCTTAAAGGCACCGCAAGGTCAGGACGAGCAAAGAAGGAATAAAGGTCAGAAAGGTCCAGAGGAAATCCACTCGAGAGCCAAAGGGAAATCAGCCTAACCCAATCTCCGAGGCCGATTTTCTTCAAGACCTCAGCAAACCAGCTGCGAGAGTCCCCCTCGTGTCACTCCAGGGCCGGGCAAAGGTGTCTGAGAGCGGCGAGCAGCTGCGCTTCTCACCCGGGTACAGACGAGAGAGCGTCTGAACAGCCAGAAACCGACGCCCTTGGGGACGGGGCCCAGGTATGTGATCGTGAAAAAGCTGTTACAAAATACACGTGTGCGTGCACAGGTAACGAGATGTATAAATAAATATCTACCACGGCCTGTCCTCGTGGCGGGGCAAAAGAGAAAGATTTTAATGTGTTGGAAGTGTCATTGCGAACTTTGTTTCCTATTTCATTTCAACCTCTGAAACGTCCACATTGTGTGTGTCGTGTATACTGTAGGGCTACGTGGTCCAAGTTGAAATCGAGCCTTCCCAGGCTGCGGCCCCCAGTGACGTTCTCCACAAAGGGCCCCAAAGGCAGAAAGATCCAGAATCCAACGGAGTGTCTTCCCCAAGGTGTCTCCGTGCACTCGAACGAGGAGCTGTGGGCGAGGCGCTGTCTCCCAGTGCACAAGGCCACTTCTGAGCATGTTTGTAAATCAAAGCGGCCACCAAAACCGAGACAGAAGCCCATCAGCTCCGAGCTGGTTGCCCAGGCAGGGATGCCGAAGTCCACCCTCGCAGGTCAGCATGGCTGACAGGGAAAGGTGCCAAGGGCACACAAATTATTTTTTTTTAAAGAGAGTTACAGAACGGTAAGCATAGTATGATGTCATTTTTGTTAAATCACACTCAAGTTACGAAGGGACCCATTTTACGACCACAGAACAAGATCTGAAACAATACACACAGATCTTGACAGTGTTTACTCTTGAGTGACAGTGAGGCTGGAGGGTGGACTTCGACTTCGACCTGATTGACTTCTGTATTGTTTTAATTTGTATCATGATGGTGTCTTGTTTTTGTAACTTGAAGAACCAACTGCAGCTTCAGAACTCAGACTTGGGACTTCCTAGCTGCCTTCTCTGGTTGCTTGTGCAGTACCATCTGTCCAGCCAACCTCGACGGAATCTCTCAGGGTCCAGCACTGACCTTCTCCGTGGAAGACAGAGAGACTGGGTCGGCGTGCTACGATAAGCAGACAAGAGACAGGACAACTGTATCCAACACTTGAGTCTGGTCTGGGTCTGGAGCAAAGACAAAAGTTGGTTTTGACTTGCTATGGAGGACAGCAGACAAAATCTGAGTAAAGTCCACAGACTCAATACTATGGTTCATGTAATGTCTTGGTGTTGAGAGCTGTGCTGTAGATCATATATGAGAAAACACCCTCAGAATACTCACTGCAGCACGTAAGCGTCGAGGGGCATCGAACTCGTCCTCCCCACACTCTCAGCCGGGCAGGAGAAGACAGGTGCGATGCACAGGTACAGACAGGGGAGGGCAGGTGTGCCAAAACGTTCACATCCGGACCACCCAGGTGGGGTTTTGTACGCCTGGTGGAAGTCTTTACACCATCCTTGCAACTTTTCCATAAATCTGAACTTATTTCAAAACAATTTTTAATTCAGAAAAAGAAGGAGAGAAAGGAAGGCAGGAAGGAAACCTGCCTTCCCTTCTACCCCTCTCCCACAAAGGATGCTCGGGCCACCTGCTCCGTCTTGTTTGTTCAGTCGGTTTCATGCATTTACAGAGTTGATCTTGTCCGTGGAAGCGGATCTCCCTTCAGAGGGAAAAATGAGTTTTCACAAATATTTGGGACGAATGTAGCTAATAAACACCTCGGGATATTCCACAAGCAAATATGGACAGCAGGTGTAATTAACTGGGCTCACCAACAGGTCAGAAGATTTCAGGAATTTGGACAAAGAATTAAGTCCGAGGCAGAACTGAAAATAAAAACCAAACTTTCTAGAAGCTCACTCGGTGTGATTTCTGCAGCAGTCGGAACTGTCAGGTGCCACGGCTGTTCCGTGGTGGGGAACTGTCCCCGGGGAGGCCCCAGGGTGCCCCCAGGGCTCATCAGCAGCAGAGGGCCAGGGTTCCCCGAGTGCTGTGGGGACACAGGTTGTGCCGCCATGCACCCCATAAATCCCAAATAATAATACCCTAATACCCTGAGGCATTCTGTTCTGTGTGGAAAGATAAGAACTCTGTGTTTGTTTCCAGAACCATTGCCCCTTTTCCGGCTTCACACGGCTCATGTAATTCAGAAGAGAGACTTCATTCAAAGGATGAAAGATAGGGGAGTCTGCGTCCTCACGCCTCTCTCCATCAACGCAGCAAGCTGCAGAACGTTACCTGCCTCGTAAGTAGCTCGGCTCCCTCTAACAAGATGAATTTCTCTCCTGAAACAGGTTTGCACTTAGGCCTTCCGCACCAGTGCCCTCAGCACCTCTGAGAAAAGAATGCATTGCCCTAAGAAGCCCAAATATGGATTTCATAGAGTGCAGGTGGAACTCACCTTTGGAAAGAGATACATAGCACTCACAAATAATGGGTCTCAGCAAAAGAGGGTGAGGAAACCGTTGTCTCCCTGAATCCTGGCAGAAACGGAGAGACAGGCGGAGCCCCCAAAGTCACTGACAAACTAAACGTGGCTCCCGAGACTCTGCAGGCAGCCCTGGTGGGGACCGCACCCTGGTGACTCCAAGTGCAGATGGGCAGTTTTGCCCCACCCCTACCTCCACCCCCAGGGGCTTTTGAGAAGTGCAGAACCACAGGCCCCTCCCTGGGGGTGTTGAATCCGTATGTATCCACATTTTAGCAAGATCCCCGGGAGATTCGACACACACTGGAGTCTGAGAAACACTGAACTGGAGAAAAGGGTGCACTAGACGGCTGGAGCCAAGGAGAAGCAGAGGGAAACCACACGAGCGTGCACACACACGCACACGCACACACACTGCTCTGAGGCAAATGACCGCAAGAGAAGACCCCCGTTCTGGTCGAGCCACCCACAGGCTCGCGTCGGCACTCTGCCACACCATCCCTCCGCCGCGCCCGTTCACCCATGCCTCCTGGGGCCTGCATCCGGGGCCTGCGTGCACCCCAGTGACGGACAGCCCCGGGGCCTGTCACCTCCGAAGGAGGGGCACATCATTTTGACTTTTCACCCCATGAGTGTGACGAATCACGTTCACTGACTTGCACACAACGAGCCATCCGTGCATGCACCAGGGGTGCAGCCCCCGTGACCGTGACGCCCCCACTGTAACAACCCTTCCCATGCGCTGCTGAATTCGGCTTGCTACTATTTTGTTGATAATTTGCGTGTTTATCCTCATCCAGGGTATTGGCTATCACTGTCTTTTTTGTATAGTCTGACTATTCTATTTCTAAATTGCCAAGGAAATGCCTTCCGTTTATTGAGTGACGGCTGTATACCAGACCCTGTGTCAGGCACTGCACATGCCCCACAGTCTGTCCAGAAAGTATCCAGCCAGGCACCGTGAAACATCGAGGCATTTTGCTGAAGAAGACACAAGATGCCAGAAACACTGCACAAGGGACAATGATGCCGCAGTTCCCTTCACAGTTCTGACCTTCTTGAGGACGTCTATGGCAGCTGTCTGGATCAAGTCATCAGCAACCACAGCACGATGTTCCTTCTGCTCTGGTAGCAGAAGCCACGGAATGAATTTTGCCAGGACACGTTTCATGCCAAGAACCTGTGTCAAAATCTCGGACACAGTGGTTTTTGGAATCCCCAGATCAGCTTCTAGTTCTCACACGGTCAGTCACCAGTCTGTGTTGATTGCAGCCTGTACACATTCAACAGTCTCAGGTGTTCTGCTTGTTGCAGGCCTTCCAGAATGTGAGTCACTTTCACCAGAGTCTCCACCATCTTTGAAGTACTTGTGCCACACTTCTATTTGTGCTGCACCCATTGCATTATCCTCAAAAGCCTTCTGAGACATCAGAATAGTTTCCACAGAGGAATAGTCTAGCTTAATGCAAAATTTGATGCAGAGTCATTGTTCTACTTGCTCAGTCATTTTGAATGTGACAGCCACACAGTACAGGTGCTCACCTAACGGCATCAATCACCCCCACGGACTAGTACAGTGAAGTCGTCATTGTTCACACATGCGCATTCCAGTCCCCTCTCCTTGGCTGCCAGGTTACATCAACATTGTACAAACCATTCTCATTATATTAACAATGGCTGGACTTTTTCTGGACAGAAATGGTCCAGAAAAAGTTCTGACCATTTAATGCTTGTAACAACCCTGTAGAGGTACTATCATTAGCTCCATTTTATTAATTAAAAAGCTGGGGCATTGCCCAAAATCATAGCAAGAGTATCTTTGAGCTGGTATCCCACTCCAGGTTCTGTTCTTCCCTCTGCACCACAGCTACACAGAAACTGCATTTTTTTAATCTTCTTATTTCTCAAAGGAAACAAAAAACAGTTCTATATGGCTCCACTTCCACAGGAAACTAGATTCTGTCCAAGGCAGAATCTCCAGTTTCAGCAAGGCCAAAATTGTTTGTGAGCCGTTACTGGAGATGGAAGGACATTCACGGAACACAAGGGAACCTCTGTCTGACAGCCTTCCACGGGCCCCCAGGGGTCATCCAGGCCTGGATCCACCCCGATCCGCCCCGATCCAAGCACTCCCCTGAAAGCACCAGCTCCAGTGGTGATGTGAGGAGAAACCCACTCCCCACCAGAAGCTGCCCCTTTTGTTGAGACACTTCACCCTCCAGTGAGCCTGAGGAGCTCCTGTTCTTCCTTGGAAACCACACAGCACAGCCCTGACCCCTCCCTTCAGCGGCCTCTCAAGAACCGGAGACAAAGAACAGGACACACACAGACGGAGAACTTCCCCTTTGCCATGACAGGGGACAGGTCTTTGATCTCTTCCTTGCGTGGCAGGGTTTTCCATCCCTCTTCCATCCCACTTTCGTCCCAGGTGCTCAGCCCTCTGCCCCAGCCCCGCCGCACGTGAACGCCCACAACGTGTCTCACAGTTCAGGCTGTGGGGCAGCTGCGGCCCAGTCACCGTCTCCCCTTTCTTTCGCCCCACCTGGCGCTTTCCAGCCTGATTGTTACTCCAGCCCCCAGCCCCGTACACAAGCTGATCCAAAATGTCATCCATCTACTAAAGGGCGACGCCGCTGATAACGACAGAAACGCATTAACTCTCCAAATGTCTCGCCCACCCACGCACCCACCTGCCTCCGAAGGCTCCCTCTGGAAGTGGGAATGTGATCCATCAAGTCAGTTCCACGGTGCACAGCCCACGCGGCACGGGGAAAAAATTAATGACGCCGACTGTTCTTGCTAGGGAAGCAACTCAACTAGACAGCAGCCTTCACAACAGGAAGGAACGCTTCACTTTGAGTCATCTTGCAAGACAAGAAAAAAAAACATATGCTTTTAAAACTATGTACAAGGCGGGGGGACCCAAAAAACGGAATTACCATATTTTGCCATATAATGCGCACCCACATTTTAGTTCTAATTCCCATGTACAAAGCAATTAGTACTACCCATGTGTAATGTGCATCCTTATTTTTCCCTCAAAAATTTGGGCAAAAAAAGTGTGGCTTATACATGGTAAAATATGGTACTTTCTGGATGGCGGGCCTCCTGTAGTATGGGGTTCCCCTGCTAGGTGAGTGTTCTAGGAGCCCATCTATGTCAGTGCACCAGCTGGTGTTGTTGTGAGAGGCTGCTTTCAGCTTCAGTGAATTTTTTGAAGACTCTCTAATGCATTTGCCCACTCCGTGATGGGTGATTTCCGAGCACACCTGCCCATGCCTCGCAGAGTGTTCAGCAGTTTTTGACTCAAAACAGCATGACCCCATGCCTCACCCTCCCTATTCACCCTGTCACATCCCAGCAACATTTTCTTTTTGTTTCCCCAGATGAAATAAAAGTCCTCAAAGGGAAACATTTTGCTGACATGGAAGAGGCGAAACAAAAAATGGCAGAAGCTCTAAAACACATCAAAACCAACAAGTTTAAAAACTGTTTTGAGCAGTGGAGAAAAAAACGTCTCAGTAGGTGTATTGCATGAAATGGAGAGTACTGTGAAGATGACTGACATTTAATCATGTAAGAAGAAGTACACACGTTTTTATAAATAAACCCTGGTTTGGGGACGTCCGCCCCCCATGCAGGAAGCATAACGCCATCTGCCCAGGGGCCGTAGGAGAGCCCATGCTCCACCGGCCTCAGTAAAGACGGGGCTCCCTTTGCTCTCGGTGCTCAAGCACCTTGCAGACGCCAAAGGCAGTGCAGTCAAAGGAACCTGACTTAGAGTCCCAACTCAGCCCCTGTGGTTTGCAGGCCGGGACTTCCAAACCAACCCCATGTGAACAGCCAAACAGCAAGGACGGGGAGACCCCTCCGCACCGTCCATCACCGGCTCCCCGCAGCTGGCTGGGCTCCGTCTCCGGCCCCCCAGGCCCAGGGCGCGAGGGCTGGTGCATCGCCCCCTCTCTCATTCTGTCTCCGCCTGCCCACCTCAGTCCTCAGTCTTGTCTCCAGGCCAGCCTCTCCATCACAAAACGCACAGCCATCCCTCCAACAGAGAGGGCCATGAAGTGTCGCAACTTCATCTGGTCAGCTTTCCACACCACTGCCAGGCCCAGCCTGTCTCCCTCTCCACCCTCTCCCGGGCCCTACCTGTCTCCCTCACCGTCCCCTCCCGGGCCCTACCTGTCTCCCTTACTGTCCTCTCCTGGGCCCAGGCTGTCTCCCTCACCATCCTCACCCTCAGAAGGAAATGGCCTCTCCGTATCCCCATGTCTCCTTACCCAGGCCTACTCAGGCTAGTACACGTTTAAACACGTTTCCTAATTTAGATGCCCCACCACCAGCTTTCTTTACAGGAAAGCAGAGAAGAGTGATTCGGAATTTGGACGTGGAGAACGCCCTTTGGAGCAATGGTTTCCCACCGTCTTCCACGGAGACCCAGGGCATGCCCGCACCTGCCCCGGGGAGCAAAGGGAAAGCCGGTGACAGCGCCTTAGACCCCCTCCCCCTTCTGGCTGTGATATGTAGGAATTTCATGCAGGATTTGTCTTTAACAGGAACACACTTCCCTTCAAAAAGAGGGGAAAAACAGCAACGTTACTACTGAAAACATTCCTTTCCCCACTTGTCACGCTGTGACCCTCTGACCGAAAAACACACAGAAGGATGCCCACCTTTCCCACCCGGGCCCTGAAGACACAAAGCAGAGAAAGATTGTGTTGTGCAGGAAAGAGCCGCAGGCAGGCGGCATGTTTACTGCTTTGGCGTCTCCCGGCGCTTCGAATGACACCCCGCCAGAGAACTCAGGCTCCCCCGGCCCCATGCGGGGTTGTCCAGATGCGAGAACGGACGCTCACCGAGAACAGGGGCTTTCTGGTTCACTGGAGCAAAGCCCCTCCCACAGTGCGCTTCTGCACTGTAGACACTCAAGCGTCGAAAGAACAAATGTTCCCATCATTAATTGGTTAATCTATGCCCATTTCGTTCCAGGAAAAAAAAAGTTCAGGTGGTTTTGCAAGAGACAAAAAAACAAAATAACAACAACAACCAAAAAAAAAAACCCCACAGAAGAATGGTATGTAATAGCAGTGAAATTGTCTTGAATTCAAGCTCTGCAAATGTGTTCGCAGCCGCCTCCTGTACTCAGAACTCTGAACATTTACATTCATGGCACTTTTCTCAGCTGTTCTAAATTTTAAGTGCTGAACGATTTTCTGCTTAGAACTTTAAATAACTGGTGAGAAGCCCGTGAGGACTGGCAGGCAGGGAGGTGTCTAGTGGGTGACGTATTTACCGACAGGATTCTGCCTCGATCTCACGAGGAGTCTGCCCTCTCTCGGGACTGGGCCTTTCTACCTTGCATTTGCTTTGAGACAACGGTCTCCAGCTGTGACGAAGAGCAGGCCACGCAGAGGGCTGACGGGCCACGTAGGTTCCAGGGGCTGGGTGGGCCTGGCCGTGGGGTGCAGGGCCCTACAGGAGAAGGCTCCAGTCTCACTTCTCCACCCTGCGCCCGGGAGGAGCAGCAGGGGGGTCGCCCAGGAGCTAGGCAGACGGGCAGAAGCTCAGTCCCACCCTGCCCTGCCCAGGCAGAATCTGCACTTCCACAAGAGTCCAGGTGACCTGAAGGCTCCCTGACCATTGAGGGAGAGCGGTGCACAGCCTCCTTCCACTGCCGGGTGAAGGCTCAAAACACACCACACGGTCGCCATGGGCACGTCAGTCGGGGGTGATTCAGGGAGGGAGCGGGGATTTTGGTTTAGTTTCTTGCTTGTTTTGTTCGCCTGTTTGTTTTCAGAGATGTTTGTCCTTGTTGCTATTCATGGAAAACACCAAGTCAAAGTCAAATGAGAAAGAGGTACTTTGGAGCCAAATTGATCAGTCATACTTTGGCACACACTGACAAAGATGTCCACCCCCGGGGGCATAATTGTTTTTGAGAAATGACTTTGTTGTAGAGGCAACTTGTGTGTCCAGAGGCCCAGGCTACACAGCATGGGCTGAAAGAGAAATATGGCAATAATCCAGCTCATTGCCTTGCTCTTCACAGGCAGGCAAACCAACCCAGGTAGCACGGGCTATAAAAAGAGAGTGGCCTGACACTGTCCCTGTCCTTCAGATGAACTGGATCTCAGCCAGACTTCACATCCTTTCGTGCTTTTAAATACAGTGCAAGGGGACCTGCCCCCGCAGACCCGAGAAGGGGCGGGGCGGGGCGGGGGTAGGCAATGCCAGGACCCAGCGGGCACCCGCCGGGGGTGACATTCGGCTCTGGCAGAGCTCCGGCCGCACTGTCCACAGAGCGGGTATCGCATGGAAGCAGGGCGGCGCGCCATAAAGCAGACACGGGGACCAGCCCAAGGAAAATTGCTGTAAATCCCATACGAGAGCGAAGACAGAGACGCCAGCAGAACTCGTCGCCCGGCTGGGCAGAAGCACCCACAGGGCTGCGGGGTAGAGCCGGACAAGAAAGGGAAGATTTTTTTTTTTTTGAAAAGGCCAAATGTATTCCAACCGGGTTTGGCGGGCCAGCTGGAAGACATGTCACTCAGGGACTGGACTCTCCACTCCGAGGTGTTTCTGCAACTGGTACATGACAGCTTCTCAAAACTGAATGTAAGAAAAAATTATAGCTGGATTCTCCCCGGGGACGGGGTGCGTTCTGACTGTAAGGGAGGAAGAGGAAAGACTAAGCAGGATTTGGTCAGCTCCCTCCTCAATGACAGGTGCCTTTTCAGGAGCTTTGCATGGATCTTGCAAAAGTTGCCTGGGTCGAGGCGGCAAGGGGTCCATCCTAGGGATCAGTCACCCCTGAGGAAGTCCTTGCTGGGACTTAGGGGTCCCTGAAGTTCCTGAGATTGTGTGAAAAATTTCACGTGTGTTTTTCCCCTTGGGAGGAGAGACCAGAGCTCTCAGTAGATTCCCCAACAGATTCCTGTGACCCGTGAAAGGTCGAGAGTTGTGGTCAGTGGAATGCACGGTGGGGGATGAAGCAACCAGCATCTCCTGAGTGTTCTCTGACAGGCCCCGTGCTCCAGGCCATCATTTCAGCCCCCTAAAGGCCCTAAGGCACAGGTGGCACACACAAGGCCTGTGAACCAAGCCCGGCCCTCCACCTCGTGTTACCCGGCCCAGCACCTTGTTTCTACCCAATGGCAGCGCCCAGCTCCCTGACCCTAGTTAGGGAGTAGTTACATGTACACAGTCCTAAAATTACATGCGGCCCTTTGAGGGCATCCTCAAGGCTGATGTGGCCCCCAGTGAACATGAGTTTGACACCCCTGCCCTAAGGTAAAGGGCACTATTTCTTTTTATATTAAGGAAAAGTCAGGTTCAAAGAGAAGCCTTACCAGGTAAACATACCTACTCACTGTAACAACAGGAACATAACTCAGACTTACCTAGTCCAAAATCCATACTTTTTCTAGGATACTAGGCTTTCTGGGTATTTATCATTGGGGGTGAGGGGGGCGTTAAAATTCAGGGAAGGAACGCACCAGTGAAAACCAACGTGGCGTTTCAGCTGGTTCCTGCAGAATGTGTCCAGCTCGGACATCTGGACTAGAAAGACAGGCCTTCCAGGTGCGGAGCCTGGGGAACAGACAGCATTGTGGGAAGGGGTGTGACCCGGACAGAAGGCACCACCTCCCCTCCTCCTGGCTGGGAGCTTCCTAAAGGCCCGAATGCCAGGCAACGCACGCGAGACTAAGTGCATCCAGGGTTACACCTCCAGGCCATTTAGCTGTAAATTTCCTGTTTTCCAGACCTCAGTGCAAGCGAGGATCACCACTCCGATCACAGACCTGACATAAAGCCCAGGGGCCGCTTAATGCCCGGTATCGATTCAAACAAGTGCATGTTGTTTATGTCTAATGCGTCTTGAGCCGGAGAGCGGGTTTACTGCAGGTCAGGAAGAAGCCAGAAGCTTACCCTGGGCCACCAGAGCCCAAACAGCCACACGCAGCCTCTCTGGAAGGAAAAGATCCCCCGTTCAGTGTGCGGGTGTACTGCGTCTCCGGGCCCCCCAGAGGCTCCTCGCTCGATATAAATAGTATGCAGAGATTAAAATAGTCCACATACGCCGCCACACGTCTAATCAGGCTTCTAGACCCACGTTGACTCGATGGCAGAACCCCGCCGCCTTCCGGGATGGAAAAGCCACTCGACAAGGGGAATATTAGCGTGGAATCCCATGTCACTGAATTGTGACTTTAAATCCTGTGATCAGCAGATGGCAAAGTCGTGTCCCCACGTCCCCACCTCCTGCTCCTCACCCTCAGGGGACACGAAGCACTCGCCTTCGGACCGTCACCAGCAGCCACACGCTGCCTTTGGCTCTGCTGTTACTCTGGCACTTACCTCTGCTGGATAAAGGAGCCACGTCACAGGCATTGCCTGCGCTGGAACAACAGCTGCACCACAGTCTCCTCGTTGGCTTGCAAATGGACGTAAGTGTGTAACAGTCCACACCTCTTCAGGCTCCCTGGGTGGGGGTTCTCGAGGTTCTATTTCCCACAAACAGAAGACAAAAGGATATTAAAAGGTAAAGCTACGTGATGTTCACCTTGTTTCAAGGGGTGCTATGCTCCTGGAGGGCAGGGAAAGGTTATCTGGCTGATTTTTTTTTAGTGGTTATCGACGCGTAACTGTCTTTGTGGACCATGGAAATAAATCTCCCAATACACTTCCTTTCAGGAGCAACGCACGGCTGTCTTTAGATAGACCCGGACAGCACTCCCTGCCATGCCGCCTTCCTCCTACTGATTAACAGCTTGGAAGGGCAGCGCCCGTCCTGAAAACCCTGCAAGTAGAAAATACTGCATCCCACTCCCCAAAACCGGAGTGAAAGAGTCTCCCTCTCTGAACGACTAGGGAATGGCGGGGCTGTGGGGGGAGGGGCCCGGGACCTCACTCATCACCCCCAAAACCACGTCACGTTCAAAGCGCACGATCTTGAAAATCCCGGGTAACGACGAGACTGGGTACTCTGCTATGGTTGCAACTGGAATGGATGTGCTGCCCAAGGAGATTTAAAAATCAAAAATTTTTTTATTAAGAACACCCCCAAAGAAGACAAATTTCTGACAGGACCCCGGTCACGGCCGGGATATGTGTGCCCGCAGAGCGGGGCGGGCACGGGGCTCGGGCAGGGAAAACGACCCCGAAGGAGGGGTGCAGCCTGACCCTCGTCCCAACACCGGGACCATCTGCTGCAGCAAGCCCAGGGCTCCGGACGGCGGAGAGCCCGGCCTTGGCCGCTTGTTATTAATTCTGTATGGGTGCTGCTCTGTAAACACATCTAACTTGGTTTTCAATTTTAATCCATAAAGTCATTACTAAAGGTCGGCAGGCCGCTGGAATGATGCACCGGCTGCTTCTGAAGCGGACGGGAGCCCGTCAGGGGTATCTGTCTGTCTGTCTGTCTGTCCTCAGCACCCCCCCTCGGTGCCTCCCTTATTCCTCTCTGGTCTCTGATTTCCTTCAGCGCCTGCTGACGTCCCGCTGCACCGCCTGCACTCACACGGCCGGGTTTCTGTGGCTCCCTGACCGGCCTCCCTCCCTGTGTCTTTGTCTCTGCGTCACTCCCTCCCTCCCTCTCTCTGTCTCTCTGACACTCTCTCTCTCTCTCTCTCTCTCTCTCTCTCTCTCTCTCTCTCGGAAAGAAATGTTCTTAAAGAGCTGCTGGCGGGGGCATAGGGGACTGACAGATGGACTGACTGACCGAGTGGGCCGCCAGCACCTCATCCACTGCCCTCCTTGGAGTATCGACCCTCGTAGGTAATTAACTGGCCAGAAGGTGAGACGGCTTTTTTCAACAGAGAGAACAAAAGGTGAATCTTCTGAAACATGGCATAGTGCAATATGAAATTTGGTTTACTTAACGAACTATGCATCAGCACTGGTTCTAAGGGACTTAGGACGTTTAAACATCTGGTTTTATAACAATCTTGTGAGGATGGTGTAACTGCTCCCCCCCCCATTCCCTGGGAGGCCAAGGCACAGAGCGGTCAGACAACTTGTCCAAAGACACGCATCTGAGAGGTGGAGGTCAGGACTCCACCCAGGCGGCTCGTCTCCAGAGCCGATGCTTCCCAGCTGTCGACTCCGATGCTTCTTACTTGATTGACTGCATCTTTGTCTAATAGGGAGGAAAATTTGCATTCATTTTTTATGAATTCTTCCTACTATTAAAGCCAAGTTTTCTCTATCAGGGAAACAGATGAGTGATTTACACTGTTGGATGTTACGCTCTTTACCCTACGAGGTAAATACTTACCCTATTGTCTCAATATTTGCCCTACTATTGCTCAAAAATCACGTGTCTGCCCCCATCCCATTAACAACACACTTGTTGCCTAGGGAGGCGCTAGGCCTGCCTCTCTCCTGCCTTCGCCCCCTTCCTCTTGCCAGTCCCTGCACAGAACCACATTCGGCTCCCTCCCCACAGAGCAGCTTCGTACGGAACCAGGCTGAGGACTGTGCCCTCCTCTCCGTGAGGTTGCCCACAGCATCCTGTGCGGCCCTGCAGACCCAGAGCGCCCACACGGGGGCCCGGGTGCGTCCCTGGAGCAGAATCCGTGTAGATCTCGAAATTCTCCGGGTCCCGTGCTGCCCTGTGGCCCTCTGGCTAACTTCCTTCGGTTCCAAGCTAACGTGGGCAAAATAAACCCTAGACAATCGGGGATTCTCTCCTGTAATCCTAATAACAACGGCTTCTGTTCTATAGAACGTGTGTTGAGTGAAGTTGCTTCCCAGGTAAGCTCTGCTTTAGGATTTTTAAAACCCAAAGGCCCCAGGATTTTTTTCCTCGTTCGAAAATGGATGGTTCTGCCTCTCACTGAAGGTGCAGTTTAGAAAGAGGCAGCCTGTGAAAGCAATTAACTAATTGGAAATCACTTAATGACTGTGGCAGCATTTTGGATCTCTGGCGTTGGCTCACAGCAGTCCAGAGAAATTGCTTTCCAATATTATGATAAGGTAAGCTGCGGAGGTCGCCGAAGGCTGCAGCGAGAGACAATCAGCCCTAATGTGCCCACCAAAATAACGGAGGCATTAGAACGCGGCTGTCGGTGACTGGGAAGCAAGCACGACGTGAAAACCCAGAGATCGGTGGAGGTCTGCTGAGAATAAACGTACAGCCAGAGCATCTCGCCATCATTGTTGAAGGCTTACAATTTTCACATAGGCATTATGCTACCGAAATTGCTCTCATGGAGAGAGCCAGGCATGTGTGGAAGAGGAGGGGAAGGGAAAAATAAAAGAAATGCTCACCCTAGAACGATTGTCCGATTAATTGTTTTAGTATGAAGAGAGTCAGCATTCGCATTAGGGAAATAATCGAGTTAATTGCTCACGAGTTAACGTAGCCAGAGAAAATAAATGACCCCAAACAATATTTAACCACTTGCCATTTGTTTATTTCAAGGTAGTGAATTCTCTTAGCATATTTCTAAATAGCATAATTCATTAGAGCCAAAGTCATCACTGGAGAGAATCTAAGCCATCCCTAAGAGTGCATCTAATTCCTTCTCACTTTATTTTTAAAAAGAGGTGCAGGCGAACAAGAGCATGGTGGTCACGGGCGGGGGGGGGACAGGGGTTGGGGCAGCAAAGGGCAAATAAATATACGGTGACGGGAGGAGACTGCGGGTGGTAAACACACAATGCAATGCACAGATGATATATTATAGAACTGTACACTTGAAACCCAAATAATTTTATTAATGAATGTCACCCCTCCCCTAAGTTAATAAAATTAAAAGCCTACTCTAGGAAAAAAAAGTGTAGGGGCCCTGTCCGGGTAGCTCAGTCAGTGAAAGCTTTGTCCCAACATCCCAAGGTTGCAGGTTGGATCCCGGGTCAGGGCACGGACAAGAATCAACCGGTGAATACATAGATAAGTAGAACAACAAATCAATGTTTCTCTCTCTATCTCTCCCCCCTACCTCTTCCTCTCTCTATATATAAAATCAATAAATAAAAATCAAAAAATCAAGAAATAAAAAGAGGCATAGGGGTATGCATAGGCCTAGGCGATTTAAAATTGCTTCAAGGTGGACGACTGGTTCTCACCCCTCCTGGGCCTCAGGATTATTTGGTGAGTGTAGCAGTTCTTTCCCGCTCTCTTTGCCTTAGTTTATACAGCTGTACAGTGGTCTGAGGCCTGTTAGAAGAAATAACCACTTCATAGCTGTATTCAAATGATGGTAGAATTTTGCAGAGCCAGGCGGCTACACAGTCCTCCAGCAATGCCACACGCCCGCCTTTTCTTCCCCACTGGTACAGGGAGTTTGGGGACAAAGACTCACCCCCAGAGACACTTGCTCTCACGTCCCAGCACGACGGAACTTCTCTGCACACGCCCGTCACTCCACGGCCTGCCTGTGGGCCTTCCCCAGTCCCCAGCTTTATTAATTCCAAAACGATGAACAATGCAGATGCCTCCTCTGGGTACGGACTTCGATGCTTGCTTTGGACCTGGCCACGACCCAAATGGTGCAAGGTGTTCTCTTCCCCGGCAGCAGCATAGACAAAGACACGTGCCATTCACCCAAATCAGGCCCTGGGAGCACGTGGCCCGTGCCTCTCCCCTGCCTCTGATGTCAGGTGCTCGTGCAAAGCAGGATTTACTCTGTAGAGCCACGTGCCCAGAAATTCAGCACACGCAGAACACACCCGCCTCAAGGAGCACAGCGCTGATGGGATTAAGGCAGCGACTCTCCCTTTGAAACAATGGTTTATCCTTGGTGGGGGGCCGGGCAAGGAGGATGTTTAACTCACTGCCTTTCTTGGAATTTAATTTCTACTCTGCCTTCTAGAAAGGGACGTCCCTGTATCAAGATTACACCAAGACAACAGGGCTGATGAACTAGTCTTCACTACCAAGCAAGTTCATCAAGAAGCAAAGCAGGACGTTGAAGTCCGTGATGTCCCGAGGGTGCAGCCACATCAAGAAGTTTCTGGGCGTCAGTTGGACTACCTCATGAAACAACAGGGAAACATTTTCATCTTCTCAATAAAAGAAAGACCTCCAAAACAGGATATGCAGGACAAAACATCCTGCAAATAAGCCTTTCGGATCGACTCAGAAAATTTTCCAGGATGCACCTGGGGAAAAACGTGTGATTTAATGGACAGCGTTGGGAAGCGTGCCTGCCCCACATCCAGCCCAGTGCACGCTGACCCACAGGTGAGGCTGCACCTAGGAAGGCGGGCCGCGTGCCAGCGTGCACGGCCTCATTTGCAAAGCTCGGCACTCTGGAGCTTAAATGTCCCTGCTTAACAAATGGTGAGCAATTTAGTCCATTGCACAAAGACAAGACCAAGGCCAAAGTCTAACAATAGCTCCCCTCTCTCAGAGTCCTTGAATTAGTGAGTGTTATTACAGAAAGGAAATATACTTTTATCTAGGTTGTTACTTTTCCCCTCTGCTGTCTTCTGGGGCTTCGCCTCCAAGCTCACCGTTTGTAGCTAAATTGGACCATTACTGAGCCAGAAGTGAATAATTAACGAACAGTCACTGTATATGTTTGGGGAACTGTGACCCAATCATCGAACAGATAGCTGAACCTCTAAAATAAATGACTTATTCCACTCATTACCTGATCAGCATTTGTTTGGAGGTGCCTAGGTGCCCTATCAAAATTCTAATCAGTTCTGTTTAAATTACATTTTTTGCACTGCATTGTTATAAATGCTAATTTATGCCTAGAGTGGAACAGCTTTATTTCTCACCTGCTGAAGAAACGAATGAATAAAAACATACTTCTACAGGGCATAAAAGATTATCACAGGTTCAATGACTGTTGGATTTTGCGCTTGGCACAACATCCTGAAACTCAGAGCTGCAGCTTCGGGAGACAAGAATGCTCAAATCCTCCCACAGCAAAGCCGCCCATCTGGTGAGGAGGCAGATGACTGTCCCTGCGGCCACCTCCAGGGACTTCCTACCACGGGGGGGACAGGAGCAGCTTTCAGGGAAAGGAAGAGAAGGAAGGGAAAATTGTCTATGTTATTTGTTGATTGATTTTAGAGAGGGAAAGGAGGTGGGGGGGGAGAGAGTCATCAATTTGTTTTTCCACTTATTTATGCATTCATTGGTTGATTCTTTGTATGCGTTCTAACCTGGGATCGAACCCGCAACCTTGACACATGCGGATGACGCACTTACCAACAGAGCAATGGGGTGGGGGGGCGGGGGACAGGGAATTCTTATGGCTTGAGGACAATGACCCAAAGAGTCTTAAAGACAAAGGGGTGTTGCAGAATCTCGGGGCAGCTTTCCTGCATCGAGAGAGATTCCTCCAAGCCTGGGGCCACATCTGCTGTGACCAGTGATGATGTCCGTCTTCCCCAGCTTGTCAGAGGTGACAGAGCCACCCTAGTGAGGGCAACTCCCCATCTCCTTTCACTGGGAGTTTGGTCTTCCACCTCAGGACCAAAGAGCCTCTCTAGGCAACGAGAGCTGCTCCACCCAAGGGAACACAGAAGCCGTTCCGCCCTCTGCTGTGCATGGGACGCCAGGCCACTTGCTGCGGACAGGTGGCCCAGGCAGCCCCCCAGTCATCCGGGACCTAGAAGAACTCAGGAGAGAAAGCAGATTGACAGTGGTGTTCTAGAAACAGCTCGAGATCTTCTAATGAGCCCCCCAAATGACTTCTTACGGTATAGTGCTCCCCGCCCACCCCAGGCCTGGTGTCTGCGGAAGGCGGTGAACCTGCCATTATCCTACTTGGCGTGGGAAGCATCAACTTCAGAATTCATTGCCGGGAGGGTTTTTTCCCAGCCTGTAGAAGTTTTTTTGTAAGCTGAGGAATTACCTGGAGAGGATTGAATTTCCAAGTGCGACCCAGCAGCTGCTGGGGAGGCTGAGGCTCCCTCGACCATCCTCCATCCTCGTCGCTGCTGGAGAGGGGCCGGGGAGGCCAGGGAGGCCGGATCAGCCTGGCTTAGGGCTGCACGGCCCCCAGGTGGAGAGCTCAGGGTCACACAAGCATTTAACCTCTTTTAAGCAGTGCCATGTGGCTGAGGCTTAACACAAAGCTGGAACATTCTCTCACTTATTATCACCTTGATAACCTGTTCTTGCAGCTCCGGAAAGACTGCGGGGATGAAGAGGGCCCAAGGAGGAGCCCTGGGAGAGGAGGGGCGGGTCACCGCAGCTGCTGTTTCCCCACTGTTGCTGTCGGAGGGCTCCCGGGGAAGGAGCGGTGCCAGCCGTTTGCTGTCTAAGCGCCTCTCCTTTCACACAGAGACAGCATTCCCCAGGTCGCAGAGCGCATCATTTCCTGGGACAGGGTAGAAAAGAATCGCTTTCATTCATTTCCTTTGAAACCCATTTATTAGTTTTAAGGCAAATTTTCTTTTTTTTAAGGTTTTATTTATTTCTTTTTAGAGAGGGAAGGGAGGGAGATAGAGAGAGAAACATTAATGTGCGGTTGCTGAGGGTCATGGCCTGCAACCCAGGCATGTGTCCTGACTGGGAATCGAACCTGCGACATTTTGGCTCGAAGCCCAAGCTCAATCCACTGAGCTACGCCAGCTAGGAAAGGCAAATTTTCTTGTATGAAATACCCAAGTCATGGCGGCATTTCTACAGGATGTCAGGATCAGGAGAGGCAACGGAGACGGGCAGGCAGGCAGGGCCAGGCACAGCCGCACTCCGGTCATTGTGGGGGATGGGACGATCCACCAGCTGGGAGGGAAAGGCTGTGGCCAGCCGGCCCCCAGACCTTCCCAAAACAGGGCTCAAACAACAACATGCCTCCCTGGTCAGGACTAAACCCAGTCCTGCAGGGGTCTTTTGGAGACATTGCCTGGTACCCTGATGCTCCTCAATCTTGTTTAAGCTATAATTGGTTCCAGTAAAAAATCATCCTCCTTGAATGTTTTCTTTTAACAAACCCAAAGCAAAGCTGTGCACCAGGAGCCTGTCTGTACAGAAAACCTCCCGGTCGTTCCCACCAGGGGGCGACTCTCAGCCCCGCCCACGGCCCTCCTGCCCAAGACGCTTCTGTCTTGGGTGATATTTCTGGCCAAATCCTTGTCTCATATCTGAGTTGTACAATTTCAATTTTCTAATCCGCAAAAGAAAATTAAGCCCCTGGGGGAATATGGACTGTCCGCTGTATTTATTGCCAGATGTTCGCGGACTGTGATGCATAGTCACCATTATGACGACCTCATTATTTTCATTGCGGGGATCTAACATTTAACTAGATGGCCACAATTTTCCCAGGTCTATCCAAAATAAACGACACGGGGGGGGTTCACAGAATCCCAGTTCCCTCTGACGCCAGGCCATGCATTTGGCTTTTCACCGCAAAAGGTGAGGCTCTCAATCAAAATGCTGCCCATGTTAGAAACACGAGACAAGAAGTCACATGAGACGACATATTCCATCCGTGAAGTGATTCCCATTTCTAATACGTCTGTTTAGCCTTCATCTGTACCAGCCACAAAAACACCAAGCCGAGCCCAGCCAACAGTAGAGATCTCGTTCCAGATTAAGATCCGTAATTATTCAATATTCCATGTTTCTTACTGCTCAACCTTTCTGGCTATTACCCACACTTAAAAGATGAAATAGTAGGGTACTTGTCTTAAACTTGAAGAGGGCATAAAGCTGAGAGAGACAGTCCATATGCTAGATTCTGCATGAATCAAAAGTTCGGGCCAGGCTAGAACAACAGCAGGAACTTAATGCGCAGCCTGCTCTGACGTTCAAAAGGCCCTTTCAGGTGCCCTGCATTTTACCAGCCGTCACGTGACAACTCAGTGAGGCTCTCACTCAGCATAAACCAGTGTGACATGACTGTCTAACATGCTAATTCGACCAACAGATGTCCAGTCCAAACGGGAGCGGAAGGAGTTTGGCCGTATAGCAGTCAGACATCACACCACTGGGACAGAAAAGTAAATATGCTCTCTGTCCCAAACCATGTGAACTTGAACCAGTCATGTGATTTGAGCCCTCGTGTTCTCATCTGAAAATGGAAATAATGAGAGCTGACAAACATATTCCCATAACATAGTTGTAAAATCAAATGAGACCATTTCCATAAAAGGGTTTTTAAAATTACAAAGGATCATTGCACTGGACATCACTGGTTTGCTGGCCAACAAGCATCTACCTCTTCCTGATGAATGCAATCCTGCTCTCCTCCAAGGAACCTCCCCCCAGCATTCTCAGCGGTGCCCTGGAGCCCGGCTGGCTAAGGCCAAAGAAATTGGTGTAGGAATGGGCACCTCACCCAGTCAGGGCTGAGGAGACATGCGGAGACTAGGCTACGGCTTTCGAGGGGGTGGGGGGAAATAGCTCTCTCTCCTTTACTGCATTTGAAGATGAGTCTTGGGTTAACACCTACCACCCAGGACGGAGCCGGCCTGAAGGTGAAACTGGTACACAGAGAGAGGATGGCAGACATGAAAGAGACAAGAAACAAACAATCTCATTTGCCATCCAACCCCCGATGAAGCCAGCAGCCCCCCTGAACCGGACCGTGCTCTAAGCCCGTGTCCCCCTTTTAAGTCAATGTGAGCAATGTGTCTCTGTCACTTGCAACAGGACACGTCCTGCAATGGTGCATTTGTTTAATGTCTCAGAAAACCCAGTTATTCAAAGACAGGGAAACAGTAAGTGGGAGAGTTTTCGAATGAAGGTGTGTGTGTGTGTGTGTGTGTGTGTGTGTGTGTGTGTGTGTGTATTTCTTCAACAGAAATCAAATCTGTGTTTAAGTTGTATTTGTTTGTTACACCTGTTCGGCTGTGTGAGATTGTTACATTGCTATGTCAGGCTGTGTTTCCCAGAACAAGCAAAATGTCATCCTTGACTCTGCCTTGGATTCCAAGGAAGTACATAGACATTTTGTTCTGGAGAGAATTTTTCAGCATCCAGCCTCTGGGAAAGGCACGTGGGCCGCCTCCCCCATCGCGGCTTCCTCGTCGCCCTGCTGAGCTAATAGCCAGGCTCCAGCTAAAACAGCGGTACCCGTCTCTGATTAATGGAACCTCTCTCCCCACCTTTCTTAACGGCTCCCTCCCATTGCGATTTCAATCAGAACATCGCGGGGGACCCCTCCTGGTGCCTCTCCAGGACCACTTCTATTGCCGTTCTTCATATCCTCCTCCTCGAGAGGAGAAAAGCCAAAGAGAGTTCTCCACACTCCAAGGCTGAAATCAATGTGGAATATGAAGAATGTATAGCACATTCCAGCCAGAAAGGACCTACAGCCATCAGCCCCGGGGGGTCAGCCACAGCCTAAGTCTGGCCCTCCTGCTTTGCATTTACACGTGTCCTTGTAAACCTAATGCGACGTGAACACGGCCGTGTGCATTCGTTACAGGCCGTACGGCTGCTTTCACGCTGCAGCAGCCGCCTTGAGCAGTCACAGCAGAGGCCGTATGGCTCACCAGCCTAAAATGTGTACATCTGGCTCTTTATTAAAAAGTTTGCAAACTTCTGATCCGGTCCAATTATTTAGTTTTTAGGAGGACGCTGGGGCCCAGAAAGACTGGCTGACGGCAGACAAGAGGCCAAGCCCAAACTTGTTCGCTGTGCTAGTGTTTTCACGTTCTGCTCCTACCCACCTGCTACCTCAGAGGTGGCTCGTACGTGGGCCGGAATCGTGACTCCTGTTTCTGTGGTTTCCCAAACGATGCAGGTCCAGCACCGCCCTGGCTGGTGTGGCTGGTGGATTGAGCACCAGCCTGCAAACTGAAAGGCCGCTGTTCGATTCCCAGCAGGGACACGTGCCTGGGTTGCGGGCCAGGTCCCCAGCTGGGGACACCGGTGCCAGGGGCGGGCAATTGGTGTATTGCTCACACGTTGATGTTTGCCGCCCTCTCTTTCCCCCTCCCTTCCCCTCTCTCTCAAAGTTAACAAATAAACATTTAAAAACAAAACCTGTATGAGTGACCCATGGACATGGACAACAGGGTGGGGACTGACTGTGGGAGCAGGGGCTGGGCTGGGCAGAGGAGGGCAAAGGGAGAAAAACTGGAACAACTGTAATGGGAAAACATTAAAATATTTAATTAAAAGAAAAGAAAGTCTTAGAGTTTACTGAGAAACAAAAGAGTAAGTTCGGGGGGAATAAAGAAATCTTTAAACTCAAAAAATTTTTTTTAAATAAAACGAGTTAAGGAAATGCAATGGGGCTGAGGAAATAAGGGATTCCTTCAGAGACGTCTCATCTGGGTAAAGCGTCTCCTCTCCCGCCTCCACAGCCCCCGAAGGTTTGGAGCCGCAAACCAATCCTCCTCCCGCCCGCCATCCTGCCACGATCTGTGACGTCATCGGTAAGCTGACGTCACAGTGTCCACCTCCCTGAGCGGTGCGGGTCCGACGAGAGTGTGAAAGGCATGCAGCACCGTGCGGGGTTCACATTAAACACTCAACAAGTAGTGGTTTATCATCATCATCATCATCACCACTTCCATAAAAACGGAGGCATCCTGAGATGTAACTATGTATCGTGGCCATGTAATCGTTGAACTGGGGGAGCCTCTAGATCCCTCCGCACGCAACAGGAGAAGACACAAGAGGGTAGCTTCCAGAACTCGATTTCTGCAAACGATTAAACTCGCATTCACGTGCCGTCATCCAAGGCGGTCGGAGCAACAGTGGGCGAGGCGTCCTTCCAAACCCTGGCAGCACCTGCAGCCCTGCAGGGAGAGAAGGAAGATCCTTTGGCTGAGACTAAGGCATTGCAGAGGTCAAAACAGGATCAACTCAGGATAAACGGTGTCCAACAGCATGTGTATAGTGTGTGGGGCTCAGTTGTGGCCAAGGACAACTGTCCTGACTGTCCCCACTGTGGGAATGGTCCCACCCAACACCAGGGGCTCCCCTCAGGCCACACGGGCCCCCATCTAGTCTGACTCACCCCTCCTTCTTTAGCGTCTCTGGCCCTGACGCCCTCTCCCCCGGGTCAGCACGAATCTACTGCCACTGCTCAGCGGCAGGCCACCTACACGGCCCGGAAGGCTTTTAACCAGGAGCAGCATGTTTTTCCCACTCACACCATCCCTTTGCCAAACAGTGATGCCTACAAGACTATCCTGTGTGTTGATAGCGCCCACGACGGACATCAGCAGGGAACAACGAACAACGCTACAACCCCCTGCCCACAGAAACGGCCAAGCACCCTTCCCTCACGCCACCTCCTTCCGGTCTGAGACGGCGGATGGCAACGTCCTCTTCAATAAATGCCCCTTTGGAACCCACCAGGAGCATTTAGAGCAATGCGGTCCATCCTCTCTCCTACCCCATTTTTTATGCTAATCACAGGGAGTCAAGTTTTGCCAGGGTCGCTTTGCCCACATTGGGAGTCCAGCCCTGTACGTGGCCCTCTGGGAGGGGCCAAAGTCACCTGCACACACCGCGGCAGCCAGAGAGGATGACTGCGGCTAATAGCTAGTGAACTCCCTCATTCGTAGGGTCTCCCCCACCCCTCCTGTTGCCATCTGGGTGTGTCTT
The DNA here is from genome assembly GCF_019186645.2 of Phyllostomus hastatus. Taxonomy (NCBI): domain Eukaryota; kingdom Metazoa; phylum Chordata; class Mammalia; order Chiroptera; family Phyllostomidae; genus Phyllostomus; species Phyllostomus hastatus. Next base: position 30,719,491 of record NW_025333640.1, on the reverse strand, counting down.
TTGCTGCATAAGAACTCAAACTGAATGGCGGGCCCGTTATTTTTAAAAATACTTTTAGTAGCATCTACAACCCAGAACTGCCTCATCACAATCACCCTCGCCAAACAGGGAAACCTCACACTGAGAAGGGCTACGGTGTTCAGCCAGCACCAAACGTCTCTCCTTCTGTCTTCCCGTCGCTCCCATCCGTCAGAACCCTGGAAACTCCCGAATGAAGAGTCAACACAGGGCCGGGGGTCCTTCCATCTCCTAACACATGTCAGGGAGGGGGGAAGAAAACAGCCTGAGTCCCAGCCTCAACCAGCCATCCGTCCTCAGCCATCCGTCCTCTGCAGCTTGAACCTCACACTGAAAGGGGTGTGGGGGGGTGGGGGGAGCCAAGCACGGTGGGGAGGGGCCGCGCCTCGGAAGCCAGCGACAGGGCTGCTCGGCCCACCTGAGTCTCCGAGTCATTGTCTCCCCTGCCAGAGCGGCTGCATTTATGTGTCATGAGATCATTACCAGGCAGCCCTTACCATTTGAATATTTCTTGAAGAAGAAGAAAAAAATAGCATACAAAAGGGTTTGCGATGCCAGCTCCATCAGACGTGCTGTGGATGGAGAATTACTCGAGTGCAAGCCAGCACAGGAAAAATAAGCACTTTCGGAGAGGCTGCCGTCGAAGCCGAGTTCTCTCGTGACCACGGTTCCAGCGCACGTGCCCAAGCGTCCGGAGGCGAGGACGGGAACTCACCGCCGGCAGGAGCAGGAGCGAGGGCTGTGTCTGCGATGTAAAGTGAGGCGTGTTCCCGCCTGATCGCTCAGGCAGGTAGGGCAGGGCCTCCCGCCGAGTCCGGGCTCCCACCCGCTTTCAGCGCGCACAATTAGAGCCGGCAGAGCAGTGGGCCGGGCAGCTCTGAGCCGGCGGGGGTTGGACCGGAACCCCGTGGTGGGCATTATTATGTTCGTGCTTGAACTCGGGCGGTTAGGCAGGCAGGGAAGACACTGCCTCTCCCCTTCCACGACGAGCGGCTTTGCCTCAAAGAAGGGACTTTATCTCTCCCGGTCCCCGAGGCCCGTGCAGGATAAAGAACGTGGCAGGACGTCCCCTCCCTTTGTCCCCATTTGCACCAAGTGGCCAGAACTTCAGTGTCCCTGTGAACCAAGTATGCTGGCTGAGGCTCAAAAAACCCGTACTCCATCTGTTTTTAGCAAATTAGAAAATCAAATGGAAGAAATTGAGCACTAAGGCAGAACCAAAAGGAATCACTCTTTGATGATCCAGACAGCGCCTCCAAGCCTTGGGTGGCAGTTATAAAAGCTGTTCCTCACTGGCCAGCACTTTTTAGACATTCCCTCTGCTGCTCGTGAGTGCACTCTCTGGGGGTGGGAACTTCGGATACACGTGAGCTGACTGCTCGTTTCCAGGATTTCTCTGGTTTCTCCTGAGATTACAAACCCAAGAAGAACGTCCTTTCGGCTATCGCTCTCGGTCCTGAACTCCAGGAGGGAACAGCACTCAGGGCGGGATCGAAGACTCATTATCACAATGAACGTGAAACTAAAGGATTCTGGGTCTTTTTTTTTGTGGCAGTCATAAAGCACCCATTTTTTTTCTTCCCCTAGCATTTCGTAACAGGCTAAACCAAAATAACACTGGGAGGAAATATTTCTAATTGTCCTACCTGAGAGATATATCTCGTAATGGTTAGTAGTTAGTTCCGGTAAAGTTGCTGAGGCCACTTTATAGATCCTAGTCTTGGGATGTATTTAGAGACAGTCTCAGCGTTGAGAGATCAGTCCGTTAAGGGAGAGGAAGGGACGGAGCCAAGGAGGCAGGACCGTGATCCCACGTCCCCGTGAAATGCAGCGAGCTCCACCGCAATCTACATTGTGTAGGCAAAGAGTTGCATCACAATGGTCCTAAAAACTGGGATTTAAACAGGAAAATGGAGACGACTTTCTCTCCCTACCTACATCCACATGAGCTCATCCCAGCCATCACTTCCACATTAACTTCTTGAAAAGAATCGGCCCAAGTAAGGATTATTACATCTCTCTCTATGGTTCACTGTTGTGGGTAGGCGGGCTCGTGTGTGTGTGTGTGTGTGTGTGTGTGTGTGTGCACGTGTAGGGAGAGGTTTTTCTTTCCCCATCTACACGGACTCTCCGGAGGAGAGCGGGGGTCCTCCACCACACCCTCATCTCGCTCCTTCCCTTCCGCTCTTCCCTCAAAGCCTGAAGGAAGGTTTCCATCTCGAAAGCCAACTGCCTCTGCAGCAGCCTCCCCCGCCTTCCCTGGCCTTGGCCTCTGTCATCAAACACCTCCGTCATGCCTCTGCTCATGCGCCTCGTCTGTGGGAGACCCCCCCAGGCTGGGTGTCAGGGGGTGCGGGTTCCAGACCCTCCTCTGCCAGACACTGCCATGCCCCGGCAAGAAGCATCATTTCTCCTCACGCTGCATTTCACCTTGAGAGTGGCTATGACTCAGCCTTGCTATTACTCATTGTCTGCAAATATTGCTTTATTTTCATCCTTTCTTCAGCTGCTGAAATGTCCTTACCTCAGCACCCACTCTCTCCTTAAGTATATAAAATACAGCCTTTATACCTCCCACACCACTGAAATTCCTCTTTAAGATCATCCAAACCAACTTTGTTTTGCCAAATCGAATAGGCTATATGGACTCTTAACCCTTTGGACTTTTTGGATACAGCTGATGTGGCTGAGGAAACTCTTCTTACAACATTTTCGCTGAACTCCCACACTGCCTGTTCCCCTCTGCCTCAACGTTGTCGGGCCCACCTGTCCGCCGTGGGGCGCTCGGGTTTATTCGCAGCCAGGCGGCCAGCTGTACGTATGCAGTAGGGCCCGGGGGCTAGACATTGCCCTCCAGCCCCGTGGCGCCCCCCACCGCCAGCACAGTCAGCGCACCCCTGCACACACCCGGTCTGCGGCAGAAGAACCATCGCTCCAGGTGAAAACTCAGCGCCTCAGAGACTCTTGGTTAAAGAGTAGATGCCTTTCCTTCACTTACATGTGAAATCTAAAGATCACAATGACTGAACCACCCCATCAGAAACAGACTCACAGACACAGAGGACAGACTGACGGCTGCCAGATGGGAGGCGGGTCAGGGAGCCCGGTGAGAAAGGGGAAGGGACTGAGGAGCACAGATCGGTGGTCACGGCATGGTCTCGGGTGTCAAGCACAACATCGGGACTATAGTCTGCAATATTGTGACAACTACGTTTGGTGTTACGTAGGTACTAGCATTATTGGGGGATCGCTTCATAAATTATACGAATATCTAACCGCTATGCTACACACCTGAACTTATATAAAACAATATGGAATTTCAACTAATTGAAAAAAAATTTTAAGTAAATCCTATTAAAAGCTTGCACATTCATTCATCATCTACTAATACAAAATTAATAGATAATTAAACGAAAGCTCAGAAATCAGAAAGTAGCATAGTGAAGAAATGGAATATTAAACGAGTTCATTCTGAAGGAAAGTCAACTCCACTATCTAGCTAGAACAAAATAAGATCATGCCCAAGAAAATAAATATACTTTATTACCTATAGAAACACTGTTTGCCTAATCAAAACAATATAAACACTTCTGTAACTGACTGCCAGCAAGGTACGGTCCTCCTAAGTCCCCAGAACATGGATTAAAAATGACAGATTCAACGACCCCTCAGAGAGTCAAAGCTCAACCGTAAAGAGGACGCCGGGAAAGTTCACTATCAATATCTGGCTATGAAGTCCTAAACCGGTATGACGATTCACCACCAGAAACTAGAAGGACACTTTCCTTTGCTACTACATGTCGTGATGCTTAGGAACTGCCCCCTCCCCCAACCCTGACTCAAACCCGAGAAGATCAGCCATGGGTCTCTGCTGAGACCCCCAGGCCCTGACCCTTTTTTCCCTGCATGTGCTCTGTGGGGAACACCCTGTCTCTGCTGACAAAGTCTTGGAGCCTCCCCCTAATGGTTAGCTCACTACCACTTGACTACTGTTGTCAATCACCGTGCTTTATATAAAGCAACTGTCTATTTATCAGCGTTCACTCCTTAATTTCCATGATTGTCCAAGAGGCTTCTTTTCTGCAGTCTGAGCCTACCTAGACCAGTGGGCAGGAAATAAATGGTCTCGGTACATGTACCTGAAGGGGACTTAGTTCTTCTTTCCATGAAAAGAGACACCTGTCCTTTCACCTCTGCTGACAGGACATGCTCTTCCAGAAGGCACAGCACAGGGGTTACCCGCTGCTGCCCAGGAGGGGCTGGCCAACTGTGACCCATGGGCCAGGCCTGGCCTGCTGCCTGTTTTTATAAATAAAGTTTTATTGGAAACAGCCACACTCGTTCATTTACAATCATCTATGGCTGCTCTCCTGCTGCAATGGCAGAGGTGAACAGAGGTCTTTTGGCCAGCAAAGCCTAAGACACTCATTATTTGACCCTTTATAGAAAAAGTCTGACCCCGGTCCTATACCCTCTATGGCAAGAGTTTAAATAATTACTATAATGGCCAATGTTGATCAAACTCTTCAACATTCAATGAACTATTAAATACATTACATGAATTATATCACTAAACCTGCCCACTAGCTCTGTAAAGTAAGTATTCTTGGTTTCCCCATTTTACGAGCAAAGGACCCAAGGCTTACAAAGCTAATGGAGTTTGTTCCAGGACTAGGAAGAGGCTGGGTTCCAAGCCCATCAGTCTAACTCCGGTGCCCACACTCTTGACTGGTAAACAGTCTTTCCTCCAATGTAATGGGGATAACAACTACCGTCGGCCACGTGTTCGCTGCCCACCAGCCTTTGCACCAGGTTGTCTCTAACGCTCACCACTGCTGGCGTCCGTACCTTCCGAAGAGCAGGAGCAGGCGCTCAGGCTGGTCCGATATCCTCCCCAAGCACAGGGAGCTAAGAGCAGAAGATCCTGGGTTCGAACTGAGACACCGTAGGTCTTTCATGACACATGTGGCCTCACGGCAGAAAGACAGCACTTCAGGGACGCTATAATAAGCAGCAGAAATAACAGTTCTGGGTTGTACGAGAGGAGATGGCTGGCACACCCCTTGACGAGATGGGGAGAGGCCCTCAGGCCTGACAACAGCAGACGGTGAATGGGTTGCCACCTACTTTAAGGCACCGAACCGTCGTCTTTAAACCTTAAGGGCTCTCATCGTAAGGAGAAAATTGGCTCCTTATCTTTCGTTGTTTCTTTTCTTTACATTGTACTTATGTGAGGCGGCGGAAGTTAGCTGAACCTACTGGGATAATTATTTCACAACATACGAAACTATCGTGCTGCGGGCCTTCAACTTGCACAGTGAAGTATGTCGATTATTTCTCAATAAAATGGGGGGAAAATAATTTTTTTCCTCATTGTCCACTCTGTCTACAAAGACTGTGAGTCACCGCACTTGGGCACAAGTCCTCACTCGGTCGGGAACTGTCTCTGGGGCACGTGGATCTTGGTTTCTTCGTTGGCAAAAGGAAGGAGGGGTCACAGGGGTGGTCCCGGTAACTCCAAACAGCTACCGGAAAGAACCAGTCAAGTTTCCAATTCAGAACTCCTGCCCTGGGATAATCTCTCAGCAAGGACCCTAACTGCCTTCCACTCCACAGGGCAGCTGAAGCCAGTCACCCGTCTGGCCACTCCGCAGTGCGGGATGGCCCGCGACGGTCAGCGCTTCCCCTTGGAACACCCGGAGGACTAGACACTCCATCGCTTGCTCCTTCATTCGTGTCATTGTCCCCAATCTGGGGTATTTCAGCTCATGTATCCAACAGCCAGTACGACCTACTTTCTGAGGCCCTGATTGGGTCAGATGCAGTAAAATGCACATTAGACGTCATGTGATTTGGTGGAGGTGATTGTTTTCCTTCATCATGATTTTTCTTTTTAAATACTGAGGCCATCCCAGCAGGAGGAGCGAGACAGCAAGCAAAGTAGACATTGGTGTAGGGGGCTCTCCATTATTTTTGCAGATTTACTTATTTTTTGAGGGAGGGAGAGAAGCATTGACGTGAGAGAGAGAGACATCTACTGGTTGCCCCTTGTATGCGCCCTGGCCTGGGACCAGATCGCCCACCCAGGCGTGTGCCCTGACCAGGAATCAAACCTTTCGCCTTAAGAGATGACGCTCAACCAACTGAGCGACGCTGGCCAGGGCCATCAAGATATTTACACTCACTAGCATCCACCTGGTAAATCAAAACAGGGAGGCCTATAGCTGGTCATGTAAGGGAGGCCTTTCCCAATGGGCTGCTCCACCCGTATCTTATTTCTAATCCTAGTATCTCTCTCCATAAACAACCGGATTTTAAGGACCAGTGAGTCACTGTATAGATGCCTCCATCGGTGAAAAATGGCTTCCCAAGCAAAGGCCGAGCTCTAAACCCGCCCCTTAGAGTTGCAAACGGCGCCTCTTCTGAGTCTGGCTCCCTCCGCTGTGACTGATGGGCAAACTGATGTAAGGAACTACTTCCACGCAGTTCACTTCTTTAAGTAACCCGGTTTTTAAAAGAGGGAGAGAAAAAAAAAGGCCATCCTGTCAGTGATCCCTTTAAGCCTTTTTAATTACCGAATTCTTTTTCATGGTGTCCCCGACCTAGCCTTACCAAGAGTTCACCGCAGAAATGTGCCGAGGCGCGTCCCCACGCTGCCGACGGAGGCTGAGCAACAGCTTCGGTATCACGGCTCCACATTTTTCTGCTGTCTGGGAGGTTCAGGGATCCACCCGCTGTGAGTCACGCCGGCCCTTTGCTTAGGCACGAATAAGACATTGCAGACACCGGGCGCAGACACTGGGCACAGACGCCGGCCCTTCCGGGAACGATGAGACCTGGACTCCCCATTAGGGCAAGTGCGCGCACGAGGTCTTCCCCTAGCGCCGACTGATTTCCAAATGGGACTAAAGATGCAGCTCAGCAAGCTCTCCGATTCTCCTGTTGGACCCCAAGACAAAAATGTCACAAGCAACGCATCCTAAAATTAACAGCACGTTTTGCTTTCTGTGTGATGGGATCAGCTGAGAATGAGATCGCTCTGTACCTCCTCCAGATAAGACGTCGTCATTGTTTGGGTCCACCTACCAGCACCACACACGCGAGGCCTCAGAACATATCTGATCACTTCGGTGCTCAGCATCTGGGCCAAAAATAAACCTGCGATGTCCTTCAGCCTCATCCCCCACCTAAAGCACCGTGTTCCTGTGTCACTCTGGAAAATTTCCTGGTCGGGCTTCCCTCATTCATTTTCTAGATAAGCATTTCCAAGACGCTGTTCTAGGCCCTGGGCACGCCCTGGGCACAACAGATGAAGCCCATATTGGAATCGACCTTACATTCTAGAAAAGGAGACAGGCAATAACCAAATAAACAAGAAGACATGCAGGGTCAGGGTCAGGGTCAGGTCAGGGCTAGTTCAGAAGCAAACCAGGGTAACACCATCCAGAAGGTCTAGGCTACCTGAGTGTGAATAGCCAGGAGAGCTTCTCTGAGAGGCTGACATTGAAGCTGAAAACAGACTAAAAATGACGACGCCCTGTGAGGACCATGGCTGGGGGAAGAACATCCCAGACACAGGGAACACCTACTTCAAAGGCCCTCAGATGAAAGCGGACTTGAAGTTGTCCCGACGAGGCAAGAGCACAGCGGAGGGAGGAGGAGAGACCTGCGCTAGGTGACAGAGCCGGGCAGAGGCCAGCTCTCCAAAGCTGCCAGGGACACGATGAGAGAGCTTCCTCTCGGCCAAAGAATATGGGCAGCTATTAGAAGTTGTTAATAAAGGGAGCTCCGTGACCTACTTCTGTTTTGAAAAGAGTACTCTCGCTGGTGTGCAGAGCACTGTTTCCAGGAGGCGAAACTGGAAGCAGAAAGGCCACTGCGGAGGTGACTGCAGGGGCCCAGGGCACGGAGGATGGAGGCTTTGCCGGGGGGTTCGCTGGTAAGAACGGAGGGAGGCGGGAAGGTAGGAGAAGCGTTCCGGAGCTGTCATGGCAGAGCTTGCGTCTCCTCCTTCTGTCCCTGCAACTGGGAGGCACAGGAATCGGAGAGCGGGCTGGGGATCCTGGGCTTTGTCCCCGTGAAGGGACAATCGGCATCAGGCACATTAGCCGGAGCAGCAGCACCAGGACGGCTCGGCGGTGTATGAAAAGAGAAACCAGTCATCTGAATTGAATTCTCAGCTGGAGCCGAAGAGGCCAAATTTAATCATCCACCGAAAATTATCACGCCAGTCAATACTTCCCCCCTTCTTACAAAGGGAAAAAGATGGATTCTTTATTTTTCCGTCAAGCAGGTGGCCTTGAGGCAGCTAACCAGCTGGCTGAAATCTAAATACCTTTGCCAAGACAAAAGCCAGTAACATGATTGATTATCTTCTCATTGTAGGAGAAGAAAACCTCCCCCAGCCAATCCGCAGGCAGAGCTGCTATCGGATTATCACTGAACAAAACTAGACTTGGAGCTGAAGAACAAAGGTCCCCGAATCCCAGGCCCCAGTTGGCTGGGCCTCCATCTACCAGTTCAGCTCCAGCCACTGCACTGATTTCTAAACCGGTTCAGCTAAGTTTCCTAGTTGTGAAGTCCTGGCTTGCTTTCTCAGACTCAAAATAGGCACCTGCACCGGAGTTGGTACAGATCTGCCCCCAGAGAAAAGGCTCTTCCTCCAAACATCTTGGCCGAACAGACTTCCGAGAGGCTCGCTGATTCCTCCCAAACTCCTTTCTGTCTCATCTGAGTGTGAAAAGCGCCTTATGTGCATCCCACTGAGCTGGGTGCGCACAGGTAAGGCCCCACCTGATGACGGTTTGTGTCCCGCAGCCCACGCACCTCCAGAGCAGGAAGCAGAATGGTCCGTCCAGGGCCATTCTGAACTCTCCTAGGGCCACCAGGCGAGGGGAGGGCCAGGCCTAACCGCCCCCAGGAGCTGGCACTCCGAACTCTTGGCAGGCCTCTGCCCCTGGGCTGAAATCCTCGTGGGTGTCTACAGTATCTTCTGGTCTCGAATCCAGGAGGAATATAAAAATGGAGATTAACAGAGACTCTGTCTTCGAAAGCAGTTGAACAAAGCTTTCAAATGCCACTTGCTCCTTGAGACTTACCAAGCCCGCCGGTACATCAACTCTGTCATCATGGAGACGGAGAGGACACGTCATGACGTGAATCGCTAGACAGAGAGACGGAGAGCAGGGGAGGTCGCCTTCTCCCACGTGGAAATCCCACATGGAAACCCCATGTGGAAATCCCATCAGGGTCAGCAGAGCACCCCCTGAAGCGCTGACGTAGAACAGGGTCCCTAATTCCGAAGAAAACTGAAGGATGTCATCTCCTCCTCCGGAATCTCCTTTTTGCTTCTCTGTGGTCTCCGGGGTCATGATCTGCAATGTTTGCTACCAGCCCTGGGATTTAGTGCCTGAGCTCAAGAAAACGGCCCTTGAAGAGAGGAGCTGTCACAGAAGCAAAAGCAGCCGAGCGACCGTGGCCCGAAAATCTCCTTCCTCGACCCAGGGGTGATCGACGAGGGCTGCTGGCCCTGGCGCAGGAACCCTTCCCTCCCAGCTCAAACTGAACATCCGACTCGCCAGAAAGCTTCCCTTATTGACAGACAGAGGCAGAATACTGCAGTGTGAAAGATACTGACTGGGCCGTCTCCCCGGTTTCAAGGGGCAGCTGCGCTCCCCGTGGGGCCCCTGACCAGGAGGGTGTCACAGAGGTCAGGGGAGGATGGTGGTCGTGCAGCGTGAGAGACTCGACCTCCCTGCAGCCTACGAGTGCCTGCCTGATTGTTAAAGGCAAGAACACCGGCGATCGTCACTGGGGTTCGGGGGACAGCGGGGAAGCCAGGTGACAGCTTGGCCCCTCTCCCCACCAACCGGATTAGGGAGGTCACAGGAGTCCCACCGCTGCCCTGGCTCCAGGGCCATTCTCTGCTGTGCGCTTAGGCAGAAGCACAGATGCATCTTACGACAAACTTAACAGCAATGGCCAAAGAGGAATGCTGTTCTCCAAGGAGTCTGAGGAGCCTCAGCTCAGTCCCGAGGGTCCCTGTGGAGCCTGCCCCCCGCCACCCCTGCCCCCCCCGCCGCACAGCAGCACTGTCACGTTCAAGAGACTCGTAGACGTTGTTAATGCACCCCCTCTCCCCGAGGGCGATCAAAGTCCAGTTACGGTTCTATCCACAGGAAAGGAAAAGCAGAGAAAAACCTTTCTGTAGTTCTTTTCCTCGTGAATGGCATTCTTTATATTCGGTGGGGGGGGTTTAAAGGTAAAGAGAGAGAAAGGAGGGAGGCAGGGAGAAATGCCAGAGGACAGTTTTAAAATAAAAAAGGGGCCGCGAGCCTGCTGACAGGGCGCCTAGTGCAGCGCCCACCCGTGAGCCCCGCGTGGAGGGGGAGGGGACTCGCCGCCAGGGGTCACCGGGAGCAGCTGGAGAGTGGGGCGGGGCGAGGCCCCAGAAGTGCTTCCCCAAACACTGCTCCCCTCCCCCCAGAGTGTCTGAGGTCGATCTACACTAACAATTTGGAAAGATGCCCTAAAAGTGTTAAGTGAAAAACGCAAGATGCAGGGAGTCATGTAGCGAGACCCCATTCCTGCGCATGATACAGCAATGATGACCGGCCGCGTCGGTGCACGTCCTTAAACGCCTGCAGCGATACGGAAAGACGTGCAGCGGGTGTGGACAGTGGCTTCCTCTGAGGCATGGTGTCACGGGGCACTTTCTCTCCTAAATGATACAGCCGGGATTATCAGTCAGCACGTCCGGCCCCCTAACCAGACTCGCAAAACCCTCGATGGGTACCCTGGTGTGCGTCACATGCAACAGAACAAGAAAAACGTCGTCAATCCTCGACTTTTAAGAAAAAACATTCGTGGAAATGGACAACAGTGTGGTAATTGCAGGGTGGTGGTAGAAGAGGGTACAGGGGGGATCCATGCTGATGGATAAATAAATAGATAATATTTTTGTTTTCTGCCCCAAATCTAGGGCAAGAAGGTTCTGCCGTGCACAGACAGCCAAGGTCTAGGACTGAGCAAGGCTGGGAGGAAAGACCACACGGAGGAGGAGAAGACATGGAGGAGCACCACCAAGAACAGGAGAAGGGACGGGAGAGGCTGTGAGCCCCATGGAAGAAAGTCTGGCCAACTCCAGGGAGCTGTGAGAAGCTACAAGGAGCTGCGTTATCCTCTCTGTGCTCCACAGTGAGGACCAGCCATGGCCCAGGGGGCACGTCCCCCTATGAGGTCCAGCCAGCCCTGCCCTGTGCCTGCCTCCGCACCCACTCCAAAGGGAACCCCCCAGAACCCAGTTCAGCACCACCAGGCATTCATGAGCCACCACCTTGCCCCATAGCAGGTGAGTCGTGAGCACCAGAGGGTGGTTACAGGGTGGAAGTACAGCCCGGCTCCGGGCCAAGAAGGAACAAGTTGGAAACCGCAGAGCCAGGCGTCAGTGGGGATGCACTACCTCTGTTACACGCACATTTCCTGATGTTTGGGGGGTTTGCTACACACCTGTACTACTTGGGTGTAAGAAACACGTTTTGGAAGAACCCCAAATGACTCAGCACTCACGGTTTATCAAATCTAAACTCCACATTGGACTTAAGACCTCCCCTTCGTCAACATCCTTGCAGGCCAGATCAGAGTTCAATTCATGTCCTGAAGACGCCTTTCCCCATCTAGGGGTACACAGCAAGCCTGCTCACCATCGCGCAGTTGGGGGTAGTGAGGTGCTCAGCTGGGGGTGCGGAGGAGGCGTGCACTTCGGGATGCGGGGGCGCGCAGTTGGGGGTGGGGAGGCGCGCACGAGAATCCTGAAGGCCCTCCCCTTTCCAGTTGCTCACCAGGCGCCCTGCCCGGAACGCCTTCTCCCACCATCCCTCTCCTTCCTTTGTTACCAAACGCTGGTTGAATTTCTCTGTGCTCTGGGAACCAGAGCTTTGTTTCACAGTTGCTTGATGGGCCTTTGTCTGTCCTGCAGAACTTGAACTGCGTAAGGATCCTCGGTGACTCGGTAGTGCTGTGCTCGCCACACAACCGCAGTGCGCGGTTTACCGGCCTCGTGCCCGCGGCCTGGAGACCGGCTGCTCCCCCACCGCGCACGGTCACCCGCCCAGAATCCCAGAATCTAAACGCTGTCTCCTGAAAGTGCCTTTTCAGTCTGGAGAGGGTCTTTTAGTATTTCCTGGTCGCAGCTGTCATAAGACTCTATTATCAGATTAGCAGAGAACCGCGATGCTAATAAGTGACATTTGCACAGAATCTTATCATTGACAGAGATCTCTTCGCGTGTGGTTTTTACTTCCAAAATCTCATTCGGTCTTCAAGAAACGGGTTATTAGAATGAGACTCTTTCTGCCTCCACATCAACTGAGGTGCAAAAAAACAAAAAAAAATATTTGGTCTCTGATAGCCAGATGACTGAGACAGACCAGTCTCAGCAGATTTACAGAGATGACCTCGGCCCCTTCTCAAACTCTCGGTCCCCGTATTCTGATAAAAACATGAAAATGGGGCAGAGAGGAGAAAGAACTTATTGGGAGGCGTTTTGATGAGAACGTCTGTAAAGAGGTATCCTCAGGGAGCACTTTCCTGCTATGAGGCCCGTGAGTCCCCAGCTCCCTGTGGAATGAGGAGGCGGGTGCTGTCCCCGCGCAGGAGGAGACTTCGGGGGGGACAGCAGAGAGCAGTGCTCCCTGCAGCTGCACCCTGATGTTCTGACGAGAGTAACTCTCCGGGGAACGAGAGGCTGAATGTGAACGCCCAGGCGCACAGGGCATTGCGGTTGCTGGTTGCCGGGAGGGTCTGACAGCCAACGGGGTCCTCAGGAGGGGACTTGGGCTGCAGCAGGAGCTGGAGGCCAGCTCTGGCTCCCTCTGGCTCCCTCTGGCGGCGGCAGTGGCCTCAGCAGCTGGGGAGGAGGTCGAGTTTCTGGTCCTGCTGTGGTCACCACCCAGCAGGTGCTGGATGGCGGATGACATATCCTGAGCCCTGACCTGTGTGTGGTCCCACATCGCCACGTGGGGATGCAGCTCGAGGAGACAGAATCACTGAAACTGGAGGCCACGACTTACCTCGTCTTGGAAGAGAAGAAAGAAGACCTCTGTCCTTGCCTAGACTGAGGGGAAGGAAGGGGATGGGGGAGGGGGGAGGGGAAGGGTTGCCAGTGAGAAGTCACTTGAAATATCAAAAAGCAACTCAAAGCCTGAAAGACATCCACCTGCCTCCGACATTGTTCTATTTCTGGAAACAAGGTTAGACATGAGGCCTGCGAAAGCCTGTCGGTGGGAGAAGAAACCCTTCCCTCACCTCCCCGAGCGCGTCGCTCTGTGCGTCTCAGGGTCTAACCGTGCATATGGGCCTCGCTGTGCGTGGCCTCCCTGCCACCATCGGCCACGAGGGCCCGAGCTAAGTACGAAATGATGGCTCAGCTTGATGGGAACCAGAAAAACACCATCAAACTCTGCAAAGGAAAAACACTGACACAAATGCCTCTGACTTCCGATACTCAGGGAGAAACACAACACACCTGTTCAACACAGCTGTGCCACGTGCAGCTTGGAGACTCGGGGTTTGATTTCTTTGAAAGGCAGCACGGGTTGGTCCCCATCTTTGTAGTGGGGGTGACTTTTATCCTGCTTTTTCCTAACCCTCACCCCCACCCATTAGTCTGCAAGGTCTCTAGGTAAATAAATATCTGCCTCTGGAAAGGTCCATCTGAAATAAGCAGCTTTCGGAATGCGACACCTACAGAAAAGCAGACATTAACATGCTCTGTCCATGCAGGGACCACAGCCAGATCTTCACGCTACTCTTTCCTCGAGCTACTAGACTGAGGACCCACTATGTGCCACGCACGAGCTAAGCAGACTGAGGACCCACTATGTGCCAGACACAAGTAAGCAGACTGAGGACCCACCAAGTGCCAGGCAGATGGCATGAAAGGGCACACAGGGGATCCCCCCTCCTGGTCCTACGGTCCCCCGATGTCAGTGTGGAGGACAAGCTGGGAATCTGTGACAGGTACAGATTCCAAAGGAACTGTCACTCAACACCAGGCTTTGTTTTAGGTGTATGAGGTTTTTTGTTTTGGTTTTAGTTTTTCCCTACTCTCACATTTTGCACGTGGTAAACAATCAACATGTAAAGAGTTCACCAGTAAGGCACCAAAAAGTGTGTCATAATTAGGACATTCCAGCCCCTTTGTCACATGGTACTGCTGAGAAAAGGGCTGAAACTCAGAACAATCCTTCCCTGGCCGGGTAGTTCAGTTGGTTAGAGCGTCCTCCTGATACACCAAGGTTGTGAGTTCCATCCCCAGTCAGGAAACATGCAACAATCAACCAATGAAGGCACAGATAAGTGGAACAACAAATCCAGGTTTCTTCTCTCTCGCTTCCCCTCTCTCTACAATCGATTTTTAAAAGAATAATTGTAACGTAGGTGAATGTATTGTGCAGTTTTCACACACAGTCTGCTGTTGGCTCTGTCGCCTGGCGATTTTCTTCCTGCTTCTGCATCCTCCTACCCAGGACCCGGGCAGGGCTGTGAGGAGACGGTCGGAGCAGCAAAGCGCTGCATTTCTGTCCCACCACCGACGTTTGGTTCTCAAACTCACGCTCACGCGGGCAGGCCCTGTTCACAGGGAAGACGGCCATCTCTGCTCTCCCCTTAACTCTCCCCCCCCCCAGAATGAAGACGGTCCTCTGTGCTGGTGACTCTGTAACATGCAGAGAGACTCTGCCTCGCCTGATCAAGGCAAAAACGTTTCTGACACATCCAATGTTCGTTTTTTAGGAGAAAAATAACCCTCTCTCTCCAGGCTGCCGAGACCGCGGTGTGTGTGTTCTCCGTCCCTCCTCCCAGCCTGCAGCTTTCCCAGCAGAGGGGCCCCCTGATGCCTGGTCAGTGCACATTCAAGGCTTAGTTTGCAGCTACTTAGGAAAGAGATTTAACATTAGCACAGGTTAGGTGTTAAGGAACATCCCTCTCCATTGAAAGAGAAATTTTATTTCTCAGGGAGAAAAAAAAATACAAAACGGAGTCACTAGGATGCATTATGAACCTGTTATTGCGTGTGGGATTTATGACCAAGGTCTCTCTCTTCTACAAGGATTCTTCGGCTAAGGGCAGAAATTTCAGACTTCCGCGGCCCAGAAAGGTGTTTCGCGGACCTTTGGCTCCATCTAGTGGTCGTGTCCTGCCGGGTCTAGCAAACGAAACGCTTTCCCGCTCGGAGGCGGAGGAGAACGGGAGGCGCTGGCCGTGAAAGCTCCAGACCGCTCAAGCTCTAAAGAGGCTTGGCAGAGGACAGACTTGGCCGGCCAGGCCCGGGCAGCTCTCCTGACTCCCAACACTGTGCTGGGAACGTGACATTTCCTGACAGAGTCCAGAGAAAATGCTGCAACCGGATCTCATGGCATGTTGAAGGGAGCCATTTTCCAACCAATCTGTAAAGTGCTTTTGCTGCCTCTGCTTAAGTCACTTGCGTGAAGCTGGCTGGCAGGAATGCACAGGGCGTGGGTGCGTGTGCACGTGTGTGTGTGTGTGTGTGTGCTTGCGTGTGTCCACGGGGAGGGGGCACGGCACGAACCCGTGCAGGGCTTGTGCTGAGCTCCGCGTGCCAGCTGGCGTGGGGAAGGGGCATAAGCGACATCGCAACCGCACATGGCCGCCAAATTTGGCCAAGCCGTCCACATCCGCGCCGACGGGGGCTTTCTCTCTGCACGCTCGGGTTTAAAGGCTTACGGACGGAAGCCAAGCTGAGCCTCTTTGAAAGCACAGGCGGTTACTGCTCTCTCCAGAAGGATGTCCAACAGCAGCTGACGCTACTGACTGAGTGCAACGGAGGTCCCACCAGCTGCCCAGAAGCAGCCACTGGGACCCGTCCCCCCCCACTTCAGCCCTGTCCCTGCCAACAGATGTGGAGGCGGGATGGCCAGAGTCTCGGGGAACCACTCCTGAGAGTTCCCCCTCCTCTCCACCCACTCCGCCCCTCAGAGCCCGCTGCTCAGCCAATACATTTTAAGAGTCAAGGTCAGCAGAAGCTGGGTGTAGATGAAAACCTGGGTTGCACGTCGTCCAGCCGTCTGCACTCGCTGGTGGAGGACAGGGTGGCTGCAGACGCAGAGATGCCCTCGCCCCCACTGCAGGGCTCAGAGCAGCTGCGACAAAGAGCCGAAGCGCCCCACCTGCCTCACAGCCGTCCTGGGGAGCAGACCAGTGGGCTGGCACCCGAAGCCCATCTCGGGGTACCGCCGGGCACCTCCCCTCACACCAGCCCTGGCCCATCGCGGATCCAGTAACGATTGCTCCATTTTTCCCTCCCTGCCCTATTTCTTTTATTGCCCCATTTTTACAATTATTTTTGCCTGTCAGTAGGGAATTTAGAAATAAAATATGGGCAGGGCAGAAATCCACTTTTTGGATTCCCTTGTCGGTTTCATCTTCAAGCAGAATGTGCGCCCGACACCCAAAAGGTATCAGTCACCTCATTAACCCCTTTCCTGCGCAGCAGGGCTGTGAGCAGCGTCTCCCCCGCCGGCTCATCGTGAGAATTGTGTGTTAATCCACGTAAAACCCTGTAAGCCCACCTAAGCTCTCAACAAATGGCTACAGTTACTAAATTCCAGCGAGTCAACATGAGCAAGGGCAGGGCGCTAACATAGAGTTTTTGCTCTCCAAAAATTATTTTTGCAGGTTGCATGACTAAGTTTGTTTTTGGAAAAGGTTTGTCTTCTTCCCCAGACCTCAAGCTCCAAAAGGAGGGGGAGGCATTAGGAGAGACTCCCCTAGGACTGGCAGCCTCCGATCCAGCCACACCTCGGGGGACAGAGAGAACTGGACGGGAAGGTGCAGAGTGCTTCTGCCAGCAGACGCCTGGGGCTGCCTCCTTGAAGATCCCACGCGAAGGTCTCCAAGACCTTTCAGAGAGGGGGGCCTCCTCCCCCCAGTCAGCAGCTGTGATCGCCGGTCCTGCAGTTTCTGAAAACCCTCAGGAAGCATCGTCAATGTGGGCTTTGACTTTCAGGGCAGGCTTGGAATTTTAAATCAGTGAACCTAACCCAGCAGTCCACTCGGGAGAAGGACGGACACACTGTGAATGGAGGGGAAAGGCCCCTTTACTGATTCTAACAGCACGATGAGACAAAGATGAGAAGCAGGAGACAGAGAAAGCAAGTGGGAGAGACAGACAGGCAGGCAGATGGAGGGATGGACCAAAAGGCGGACTGACAGACAAACACATGTGTGGGGTCGCACATGCCTCTGGGCACATGCAGAAGCACACAGACGCACACACGTGCACACGCAGGCCTGCAGACTGCCAAGGAGAAAGGCGGCGTCGGGTACCCACGGAAACCACCTTCTGCCCCTCACCCAAGCTGCCAGCTGTGCGCCATCCCTTACAAAGCTCCTTGAGCCACTGGGTCACGACCCAGCCCCCACGCAGAGCCCCCGGGGAACCTAGCATTAACTCTTGCAACTGCCGCACCTGCTCGCTCCCTCCTGGGAAAACGTGGAGACCTCTTTCCTTGTGTGGCTCCGACACTACAGTGGAGGGACTCTGCTTTTTCTGAGAGGTTTTTATGGGAGGGTTTTTTTTCCTTTCTGCTACAATTCCAAAGATTTTTCTTTTTGACGGAGATGGAAAGCACAAGGAGGCATTCAGCTCCGCCTGCAGATTGCTAGGAAACCCACCGCATCCCACCGAAACGAGAGAGGCATCGGCGATCGGGCACAAATTTGCAAGGAGTGGTTTTCCAGCGGCAGAGCACGTCTGGAGGGGAAACATGAGTCCATCCTCTTGAGCTCGAAGACGAGGGGCAGAGGTTCTTGGGACGTCCTCTCTGGCTGCTCAGCGCCCCGTTTCTCGTCTGAGGCAGAAAAGTGGCAGCCCAGTGACTGAATTAACAGGCTGATGTGGAGGGCCGTGCTGTGGACACACGAGTGCTGTCTCTTCCCAAGGCCCCGAGCCTGGGAGGCCCCCTCTACGCTGCAGAGCAGAGGCCCCATCCCAGGCCTCCCCCCGCCCAGACTCCCAACCAGCAAATCCGGGGAGGGGGCCCGGAGCCCCGGGCCGCCCCGGTGATTACCGTTCTGACTGTTATTTACTCCACGACCCAATGAAGCACACACCTGTGGTGGGGAATATTCAATGCAGATGTTTGGGAAGTAGCTTTGCCAAAATTGTCAGAAAATGCTTGTGAGGAAATTATCTCCCGGTCCCTTGGTGGGTATTACGTCTTTCATCGTCTCTGTGTTTTGAAGTATTTTCATTTTGAAAGATGCGATTTTAAAAGACTGCTCTGTGGAGGGTGGCGTGAGGAAGGGGGAGCAGGGAGTGAAGATGAGGGAGGGAAACCAGTGGAGGAGGGGCCCAGGGCAGGAACCCCGTGGCCCCACCACCACCCGCCACTCTGGAAGGAGCCGTGACCCTGAGGCCCATCTGTAGGGCCCAGGAGTTCGGGGTGGGGGCAAAGTCCTGGAGCTGCGGGGAGGGGAAAGCTGCAAAGGACAAGTGGGAGGGAACCTGCTGGGCACGGAGGGCAAAGACTCTGACATTCGGCCTGTGCAGAATTGGCCTTAGGGGCTGGTATTCGAAGAGCATGGGCCAGCCACGCAGCAGAGAAAGCAGGTCACAGAAATCAGCAGGACTTGCAGGGGTGGGGCTGGAAGAGGGAATCTGAAAGGAGCTGCAGGTGCCCACCTAGGAGCTGTCCCACTCCTCCAGAGAGAAAGGAAAACCATCGTTATCTGGACTACAGCCTGTGCGGTCTCCCCGGGAGTCGGGGCTACCTGGAAAACCCGCGGAGAGACGGCCTGCAAGGTAGGCGTGCTCCGCCCAGCCTGCCCACAGGGGAGGGTCCCTGGGGGGGGGGGGTCGAAGGTTCAAACATGAATCAGACCTTGGGGGCCACGGCATGGAGCTTTCTGTTGGGACTCGACTCTGGCTAGTTGGTTTTGGGATTCACCTCAGTCCTAGAGGGAAGAGCCTGGGGGTGTTCCTTCTGGGAGGTGCCCGTGCCCAAGCATGTCCGAGAAGGGGGCGGAGGGAGTACACAGGAGTAGAAGAAATCAGGTCAGGAAGGCCACCCGGCCTTTGGTCAGTGTCGAGAGCCACAGAGGGCTGTCTCTGGCCAAGGAAATACGAGTAAGTATCTCGCCCAAGCTGGCTGGCCACCACGCGGCCTCGGGGTCCAGTCCAAGCTGCAGGGACACAGGCCGCTGCCTGCTCTGCACCCCATGCGTCTGCCCTCGGGGAGCTCACGGGGGAGTGGGCATAGCGCGAGAGGAACACACCCCTGCACGATGCAGTGCTGCCCAGCCATCCCCAGCAACCCGAGGGCCTACCCAGAAGCCCCTCACCCAGAACGATTAGAGAGGAGGGCCAGCAGGGCCCGCCAGCCCCGTCGGTCCAAGCAGCTGAGGCCACATCCAGCGGCATCAGACCCGGGGCGCTGACACGGGCCAGATACAATAAGACACACGTCCAAGAACCTCCCCGAGAGACGCCCCACACCGTGTAAGAGACAGACACAGAACCGTGGATCGTGACCCACTGCCATAGGAATGACATAAGGCGCCGGACCCTGCCCCCTCTCTGGGGCTATTGCTTCCCACCTGTCCTGTTTTTCCATGGGGAGCAGGGCCGGAACCCTTGGACCAGCCGCTCACCCAGCTGGAGGAAACGGGAGAACTGGAGAACCTCGCACTCCCCAACCTGACGGACTGGGAAGAAGGAAAAGCCCCGCCAACCCGCCCCCACCCCAGGAAAAAGCCGATGACAGCTCCGAAGAGGATCCTGAGGGTCAGGCTGGACCTCTGGGGCCTTCATAGCTCAGCCATCGGAAGCCGGTCGTGGGGCGTGAAGAAGAGCCCACGTGAGCAAACTCCGCCCTCAGCGGGGAGGGAGGGGCCCCCAGAGGCGGTGCGGGCCCTGTGGCTGCCTCTGCGGGCAGGGCTCGCCCCTCTCTGGGGCTGGTGCGGTCAGGGGAGGAGGAAGAGGAGGCTCCTCACTGAGAAAGTAGCCGGGGCAGTGGGATGCCAAGTGGGGGGTGTGGGAGTGTCAGCCAGGGTGCAGAAAACGAAGGGGGCGTTGTCCTTAGAGAGTTTTAAACTACAGTAGAAGGGACCTGATCACCCTGCTTTTTATTATCTCCCTGCAAAGGCCATTGGAAGCAATGCGGGTGCCGCCATGCCGCACTCTGCCAGGGTATTTTACCGCACGCACACACACACCCGCACGTATGCTGAGGCCAGAGAGCCCTCGCGGGCAGGAAGCCCGTGGAGATCTCCGCATGCCACTCAGTGGTGGCAGACCATGGTGGCTGCACTGACGCCGAAATGCGGGGTCGAGAGAGGCAGTGTAGCAGGCGGAAGAGTGGCCCCAAAAGACATCGGGCCTAATTCCTGGAGCCCACTCCTGCTTCCTTGCGCGGCAAAAACTTCGCAGGCACGATGGAATGCAGGGTCTGGAGAAGGGGAGATTATCCTGCATTATCTGGGTGGGCCCTCGGCGACCACAGGCATCCGCCTCAGGCAGAGGCAGAGGGGGACTCGGCCCAGGGAGAGGGGAAGGCTGTGTACCTGCTTGGAGCAGCCGTCTGAAGCTGGGGGAGGCCAGTCCCCTGAACCCCCACAGGGAACCCCGCCCCTCGACACCCTGGTTTCCGCCCAAGTGACGCCAACTCCAGACTTCTAGCCCCCAGAACAGGGAGAGCACATTTCTCTTGTTTTCAGCCATGGGGTTTGTGGCAGTTTGTTGCAGACGGTGAGGGACAGGGAATGGGAATGAAGAAAGCATGGTGTCAGTCGAGGGGAACGCCGTCTCTGTAGAAGGGACTTCCCATGGTCCCTTAGCTCACACCCACCTGCATTTTCTCCAAGGAGCCCAACAGTCCAGGACATGGTTGGGGGGGTGGTCTCAGAAGACCCTGGAGGAGACACCTTAAGGACACAAAGTCAGGAAAACAGCTCAAGTGGCTCTCGTCCCCATGTAACCTCTAGCAAACTCTGCCCCAAAGACGGCGGTGCCATCCACCAACATTGCCAGTGCCCTTCCAGTGTGAATTGGCCACCAGAGCGGAGTTCCTGCAGTTGAGACCCGGCCCGGCCAGGACGTGCTTAGTCTAAGACACCCTGGACGACTCCTGGAAAGCACCCCCCACCCCCGCCCCACCACCCCCAGTTGTCTTGGCCCGTCACTCTCTCCCTGGGCTGTCCCTCTGGTAAACACCCTCACTGCGCTGCTGGGACGGCAGCCATTTGCCTGTTGCGTGACGCATCTCACGGCTGACCTGGTCTCTCCCGCCGCACCGCACAGACACCAAAATCCCTGCCTAAAGGAGAAACGGGATCCAGGACAGAGCAAGTGTCCAAACACATGGGCTGTGTGCTGAGCCCCAGTGGGCGGAAGTCAGACCGCGAGCTCACCTGGGCTGGACTTCCCCCGGAAAGAAGGAAACGTAAAAAGCAATAAAGTGCCTGAGACATGGGAGAAATGCCAGTTAATAAACTTGCGGAGAGCGGGAGCCGCCTCTGCAGCTGATCCCAGGTGCGCCTCCCGTGCGGGCGGGCAGCGTGCTGCTGGCAAAAGCCCTATCGGTAACGAAGTCGTGCGAATCAAAACAGGGCCTTAAAGACATGGAGGAAGCGGTGCTACCAAAGAAAGCTCCCCGCAAATTCTCTCATAATGTGAGGACTCCGTTTTTAATTTAGTTTTTGATGAAAATCCGTATTCTTCCCATCATAGTTGCTTAAGGAGAGGCGCAGATTTACAAGCACAAATTCAGGTGGGTTCTGCTTCACTGCCAAGGTTAATTGCCGTCCCTCTCTCCAGGAAAGCCCGCGTTCTAACCGCGACTGCACCGCTTTTGCAAGTGCCAACGTGCCTGGCGGGAGAGAGCTCCCCCGGCAAGTTCCACAACTGACGCCCAGGGGGCGCAACCTCGGGGCCACTGAGTCAGGAGCTCGCCGAGCGTCCCCCGGTCGTAAAATGCACCTCGTTGCAAGACAGGGGATGCTCTGAGTGAGCAAATAGCAAAAAGTGACTTTGACATTTTTCAACAAGAGAATGAACTCAAAGTACTCTGATTCTACAATAGAATTAGGAAATGAAGGGAGAGTAGAGGAAAGGGGCTTGGAGAGAAAAATAGAGAGGAAGAAAGGAAGAAAGAAGATCAAAATAAAGGAAATAAGAGAGTCATAGAATGGAAAATTAAAGGTTAGGAAGAGAGAAGGAAGGATACAAGGAGAAAAGAGGTACTGGGGTCCCCCAAACTTAGAAAAGCTCCTTTATCACTGAGCCTGCAAATTAACAGATGCCCCCTGGACCCTGACACCCACACTGCACAGTGTTTTACGATTCCCAAACAACCCTCCTTTTTGGCTCCTGCATCATGATCAACGTGCCTTTTCCTACGTGAGTGAACGCAGGCTGCTTCCTGCGTAATGATCCACAGCCCCACGAGCAGCTGACCTTCAGGCCCCGCCTCCCGGTTCTCAGCCTGGTCTCTCTCCCTTTCTCCCATCATCCTCCTGAAGCCCAAGGGGGCACACAGTGCACCCCGGAATCCTCGCCTGCTTCTTTCATTGTTGTGTGCAGGCGAAGACGGTGAAATCAGCCCCAGCCCATCTGCACTAAACTATACCCACAATCCGTCTCCGTCAGCTAGGGCTGCCATAACAAAATACCACAGGCTGGGCGGCTTCCACAACAGACACTCACTTCTCACAGCTCCAGAGTTTAGAAGTCCAAGATCGAGGTGCTGGCAGATGCGGTGTCTGGTGACAGGTGGCTTCCCCAGGGCAGCTCACGTGGTCTACCTCTAGCCCCCCGCACCTGCGCGCACAAGGAGAGAGCTCTGGACTCTCTGCCTCTTAGAAGGGCACTAACCCCACACTTCAGCTCCACCCTTGGGACCCGTTTAAACCTAATCTCCGAAGGCCTCACCTCCACACACCAACACACTGGGGATTCGGGCCTCAACACAGGATTTGGGCGGGAGGGGTCAATAGCATAACCTCGGGCCACAGAATCGGGGTGTCAGAAGCTTCCCCTCGGGAGGAAGGAGGCTGGGCGTGGGTATGGACCGCTGGCCGGTGCTGACCTGGGACCGGCAAGGGGAGAGAAGGAGCAGAGCAGAGGGGCTCCGGGGGGGCCCCTTCTCCCTCGGGCTGCCCCAGACAGAACCACGAAGTGTGGGGGTGTCTCCTGGATCCTCCCACCTCCCCCTCCCCCTCCCCCTCAAGCTTCCTGTGCTTACACAGCATTCCCTCCCCTTGGAGGAAGCCCAGGGTCCCAAGAGCCCACCCCGTCCCGCCTGCACCCTGCTGGGGACTGGACATCTGTCCCCCCACAGCCCCATCCCCAGCGCGATGCCATTGGGAGCCACGGCCTCTGGGGGGTGCTCGGGTCACGGCGATAGAGTCCTCTGATGGGGTCCACGTCCTTCTGAGAAGAGACACGAGAGGGCTGGCTTCCTCCTCCCCATGCCCCACCACCTGCCACGTGAGGAAGCCGGGAGGAGAGTCCTCACCAGAACGGGACTCGCTCGCTGGCACCGTAACCTCAGGCTTCCCAGCCCCCAGATGGGAGAGAAACATCTGTTTGCTGCGTGAGCCACCCTGGCCACGGTGTCCCTGTTGTGGCCGCCCAAGCCGACTGAGACCGGCCCCAACGTGAAAACAAATGCCTTTGTCCTTCAGCACGCAAGTCCCTGTGCCACCACCACCCCCACACACACACTCATGCACACACACACACACTCAAGCACACTCACACACAGCGCTGTGCACTCTTCCAAAAGGAAAAAGCCCCAACTTGGAGGATCTCCCATTTCAGCGGGTGAACACCGTCGCTGTGTTCGCCTCCGTGGCCCCCGAGCCGGAGCCGTCTCCAAGGGGCCCGGGGAAGAGGCGCTCACGCGTCAGGATGCAGCACCTCCGCCTCACTGACGCCATCGGCGCCCACGGCCTCCAGGCTGCGACCGCCGTACAGTAACTAGGAAACGGCGAGTTCTGAGTATCCGTCACCTTTGTTTCTCATATAATGTACGGAGTTCTAAGTTCATGTAACTGAATTCTTAATCGTGATGGCCGTGGTTAACCTTCAGCTCCCAAATTTCCAGAAAATGTGAGCATCAGCTCTCCCAGCCCCCACCGACAGGTGGCAGCAAACAACTGTCGTCCCGCCCCCGCCCCCGCCCCCGCCCCCGCCCCACGCCCCGCAACTCGCTTCTGGTTTGCCCAGGGGGCTGCTGGTCACGTGACCCAGGAGACACAGAAAGGTCGGGTTGCGGGTCACCTTGCAGGCCTACAAAGCGGATGTTCCTTGGTCTCCTCAAATGACCAGTGTTTCCCCTGGAACCCCGGCCGCCGGAGAGAGAACTGGGACAGGCGTGCGTGCAGGAAGGAGAACGCCGCCGTCCCCCAACAGCCCGGCACAAGGCGCCAACCGAGTTCTGCCCGGGAACAGGTGAGAGAAGGACGGCAGAGCGTGCAAATCCCCTCATCGAAGAGGCACTGACTTTTAATTTTACAAATGCGGCTCTCCTCCATGAGCAACGGAGAGAATTCATTAGCAATCGGACTCTGGAGGCTCATTCCACCTGCCTGCTTCTTTCTTCTGGCGATCGTATAATTACACCCCAGGTTTCTGATTACAGACACGTTCCCCCTCAACTGCCACGCGGTTTCAGAGCCTCTCCTATTCCAGGCTCTCCGTTTCCAACCTGCCTGGAAGAGACAGAGAGAGAGAGAGAGAGAGAAAACAGGAAATTGCCAAAGGTAAGGACATGTGGCGGTTCCCTCCTTCCGAGAAGATACTTCATCTGTAGGTGAAGGCAACCACAGGGAACGCTGTGCTCATGCGACCATCACCGTCCTGTGAAAAAATATAAGGCCCTGGCTGGTGTGACTCAGTGGATTGAGCACAGGCTGTGAACCAAAGGGTCGCCGGTTCGATTCCCAGTCAGGACACATGCCTGGGTTGCAGGCCGGATCCCCAGGAGGGGGCACATGAAAGGCAACCACACATTGATGTTTCCCTCTCTTTCTGCCTCCCTTCCCCTCTCTCTCAAAATAAATAAATAAAATCTTTAAAAAAAATAAGTAACATGAACAGAGCCACTTTAACATGGAGTCAGAGCTGCCATCCCAGAGGCCCCGCCACACATGCCTCACGCCACAAGCCCCTAGCATGTTTAACAGGATCAAAACAGCCTCTGCACTGGGCCTGGCGCCGCCCCGCGCCCCAGAGCTGTCGGCTCAGAGAACACGAAAGCAGGTCTTGTGACAACAGCGCCAAACATCGCAAACACCGTGTGGCCTGAGCACCTCTGTGTTAGCTTTTCTGCACCAACAGGGACGCCTCCCTCCTCCTGATGTCACTGCTCCCCTTCCCCGAGTCAGAAATGCCTGTTGCCTTTGTCTCCCCGTCGGAACACTGTTTGGGCCTCTGCCGGACACAGGGCTTCCCAGATAGCTTTGTTTCTAATCCCAAATACATGCTTGTTGCCCCCTACGGTAGCCTTGGGTCTGTAGGTTATCAATCCCCAGCAAACAACTCCTGCGGTGCCCTTCTTGCAAAGGGGCAGAAGCGATCTGAACGCCACCCGCGCATGTGGAGGGGGGAGGCATCAGGAAGCAGCCCATTTAATCCGTGCAGCACGACGTACACCTGTTCGCCGCCACGTCTGCCCGCCGTGCAGATAACCTCGCGTGTCCCAGTCCGTCCACGGCCTGGCGGTGCCACCTGCTGAAAGGCACAAAGGATGGGATGCAAACCAGCAGCCTCTCTGCTCGTCTCACCCAAATCCTTGCTCTGCTCTCATGGAAGCGAGGCCACTTCCTATGCCTTCTGTACGCACGTGTCCCCAGCACCCAGCAGGCGTGCCCCAGCGAGCGGCTGGCTGTACAAGGACAGGCACAGGTGTGCAACTCGGGGAAGGGGCTGCGAATTCGAGGAGGAGCTGGGTCCTACCCGCGCACGGCCAGTGCATAGCTGTGCACCTTGCAAGAACCACGGGGCACCTGAGCCGTGGCTGCGTCTCTCCCCAACGCACACACTTTTCTCCCTTCTGCTTTTCAAAAGGAAAATTCCTCTTTAGCTTCGCGTTATCAGTCTCCGGTGACGGACGAGAGGTTGGAAATGCCGAGGAGAGGAACCGCTGAGATCGCTCTTCACTCCCAGCTCCCGGGTGCTCGGGGAGCTGCGGAGTACATGCTCTGCATGCGGTGACGGAGGCCCCGTCCCGTGTGTCTTCCCAGTTCAGTCCGCTGTGCTAAGAACTGTCACCACAGCCCCTGACGACAAGAAAATAAAATTTAGGGCAGAAGGGAGAGCCTGACTTGCATCCTAATCCGTGCCTGCACCTGTTTCCCCCTCCTCGCTGACATGTCTGCGAGCCTCTCCATCCCCCCTCAATGACAAAGGGAAAGAAACGGGTGATTCTTCCGGTTTGGGCAATTGCTTCTGAAACGTTGTCACAATCTTCCAAACGACTCTGTATCTCTCTCTCGCATCAGACCACGGTGACTTCCACGCAGCACGGGTCATGATTCCGTCGGGGTTCTGGTCTGCTGAGAGCCTTGGGAGTGGTGCTGGGGTTGGGGGTTTGGTTTGCTTTGTTCTCGAGAAGAAGACAAAGCAACAAGCGAGTAAGTCCCACCATGATAACTCACGGCAGCAAAATCAGCCCCTGCGTCGACGATGGCGGCAGGAGCCGGGCAGCAGGGCGGGCACGTGCCTCGTGCCAGGAAAGGGAAGGTCCGGAAAGTTATTTAAAACTGATCGAAACCCACCCGGAGTCACAACCCCACCGTGGTTTCCCTTCGGAAAGGTGGTTTTCAGGAGCCGCAATTAACCTTAATTGAATTCTGCCTTCATAATATCTGGGATTTTAATTGACTGGGAAGGCGATCCTAAACCTCCATGCACCGGGCGAGCCATTTGGAAGTCCCTGGACGGCACGCGGCCTTGTCACGCAGGGGGGCCTCCCGTGCTGCTGGGGAGGCCAGTTTGTTCAGATCGTGAAACTGGCGTTTGGAAGGGAAAGCCCCTCTCGGGCAGCGCCGGCCTGAGAGTGGCCTCCGTGCAGAGGCTGACACACGGGCAGGAATCCCGGGAGCCCGAGGCTCCCGCTCCTGCTGTGCCGTGGGCCTCCGTGTTTCCCCATCAATGAACTGAGGCGCTGCCCCCACCAAAAAAAAAAAAATCATCCTCCCTCCCAATCATGAAGGAGACGCATGCTCGGCTTCTCGTTCAGAAAACCAACCATCAGCCCACTGCCGTTTCACGAAAACCGCTGAGGCCTGCAGACCCTGCAGCCTGGCGAGCCGCCGGAGCGCGGCTGTTTCCCTGGGAGACGAGCCACGGGGGCCGCGGGCCCGTCCGAATGACCTCGCGCCTTTTCAGGACCCCAAAGGGGAATCCGAAGCGGAGGGGAGAAGTTTGAGCACACGTGTGTGGGGGCGAAAAAGAGCAAATCCTGCGGGCAGATCCTGGTTCGGAGCCCCTCCCCACCCTCCAAGCACGCCGGGCAGCTCGGGCGGAGAGAGCCTGGCTCTGGTCAAGTGCACGGGCCAGCTCGGCCACACACTCAGCAGGCTGGCTTTTGTTCCACTACACCGAAGGGGTGTTTGAGCTGACTGAGGTCACCCGTGGTGTCGAAGTGCTCTAGAAACGGTTCGAGTGGGACTCGGCGCCGTCAGAGAAGCCGGGGCTGCCGTGGGTGAGGGACTCGCAGGCCAGGCTGACGACCCCTCCCGCACACGCAGAGGGAGAGCCGGCGTTCCTCCTTGGAGACGGTTTCCCTGCTCCTGTGGTTTCCACGCAGACCTTCCCTAGCCCTGCCAGCGGACGTCCTCTACAGCTCAAGGAACCATCAGTGGGAAGAAAGAAGGTTCTGCGTTACAGCCAGGTGGGGAAAAGAGTGAAAAGGAGGATTTAAAGAGTCCGGACTGGACACGGGGAACATCAGTCACTCTTCTGAAGATCCCCAGATCTCCTGGCACGCCGGCCACCCCCGTCCAGTTCTGTCAGGGACTCCTGAGTCGTCCGGCGGCGACACTGGTCGGAAGCGAACCACGGAATCTGGACCACAGAATCTGAACCACGGAATGAACTCCGCAAAGCCAGACAAAGGGCAGGGGCATTGCTCCAAGTTCTCGGTCACTGTCAAACGCATCACGAGTCCCGGAAGTAATCCACTGGAAGGAAACTTCCACTCCTCACCCTGCACGGCTTTTCCTGAACCTTGAGAACTTGAAAGGAAAGCAACTAATCCTTGTCAACATCCTCTTTAAGAATGTTGCAAATCCTCTCCTATTTCTTACCTAGCTCAGTGTGCATGCCCGCTCTCGCTCTCTCTCGCTCTCGCTCTCTCTCTCTTCCCCACCCCCCTTTCTGCTTCCCCACCCCATACGCCTTGTGAAGTCTTCTCATCCAAACCACACTTTTCAGGAGTGACACCGAGAAAAGAGGAGACAGAACTGTTAAGGAAATCTAGACACCAATTAATTTTGCCCCCTGCTTGCTATGTTAACTTTTCCAGCCTCCTTGGTAAGTGGGAAGAAGAATGCTGATGATGGATGAAAGCCGAAGAAGAGGCCTGTGGAACAGGACTCTCATTATATTAATTCCCTCAATGTACCGTCTTCAGAATAAAAATATCAAAGAGAACAGAGGGACGTACGCGAATAAGTCTGGCATCTATATGGCACAAGTAGGAGAGTCTGACATGCTTGCCCCTCAGTAACTCAGCAGAGTTGCCCCTCAGTAACCCAGGGGCACTGGTGTCTGGACGCACCCCCTCCCCCACCCACACACACAGACACCCAAATCCTCAGATGCTCAAATTCTTCACATAAAATGGCACAGTATTTGCGTATAACCTAGACACATCCTCCCGTGCACTTTAAATATTCTCTGGACTACTCAGAACAGCAGCCCCCAACTTTTGGGCACCACGAGCCTGTTTTGTGGAAGACGGGCATGGGGTGTGGAGCTCAGGAGGTGATGAGCTTTGCTGCCCCGCTGTGCAATTAGCAGAGGGCAGTCGTGGCCTCACCCGCCAGAGGCTCCCGGAGGGTTAGGTGGGCCGTCCTGCGTGACGTGTTCAGCACAGGGCCCGGTACATCAGCAGGTGTCAGGTGTGCATGAGCTGTTGCATTCACCCCACCACCACCCGTTTGTCTGGACTGTCTCTCCAGCTCAGACGACGCCAGGGAGTCGGTCCCCAAAGCCTTTGGGAGGAAACTCCCCAAACGGCACTTCATGTCTGAAACTGCGCCTGTCCCTCGTAGTCACTCTTCCCCTCCCAGCTCCCCGTTCCTGTGAGGAAGACCCTCACCCTTTTCCACCAAAGTCACACTCATCCTTCAAGGCACACACCCACAAGCACCCGGCGGCCATCTACCTGCCCAGGTGCTGTTTTAGGGTCCTCGGCCACTCGACCAGCTCGCAGCCCCTGTCCTGGGAAGCTCACTGCTGCCCCAGAAGACCCCTCTTCTAGGACGCTTTTCCCCACTCTGCCTTCGACAGCTCCAGCCTCACCCCATCCTGTCTCCCTTCGGACGTGCAAAACCACAAATCGGTGCTTCGCTCACGACACGCACACCAGGCCTCACACTGCATTTCTGACGGACCTGACGTTCCGGATCGTCCACTCTGAGCACCACATCTCGTCCTCTGGCTTCTGCAACCATGTCTAACCTGGTGCCACGCACGTAACAGAACTCAGTAGCCACTTTCTGAATTAGGGGACAGGACTAATGCCGGCGTACGGGACCTGTACAGTGTGAGAGCTGTGAGGGTGCTGTTCCGACACGCATTTTAGCTGAGCTGGTGCAATAATGAATGCACCATAGCATCACTATGTTCTGCAGACGCACACAATTCACTGCCTTGACCTCCTCCTCTATATGTTTGAAGAATGTGTAGCAGCGAGAGGTTCTCCAAGCTCTCATTCACTCTCGATGTTTTTGCCCTTTTCCGTTGGACCGGTGGGCAAACTATCATCTCTCTGACTGGCGGCATTTTAAATTTACCCAATGGCATTTAAATGTATCTGATGGCATTTTAAATTGATCTAATTTATTGAATGTAATCAGATTTAATTAAACATCCCCTGCACCTGATGTTACTTAAATTAACCTGACGGTACTTCAAATGTATCACAGTCCAGAAGGTAAATCAGGGTCAGCTGGACTGGTTTAGGGCGGAGGTTGGCACAGTGTGCCCCGGACCAGGAACAGCGGCCGAACCCCCCAGGGGAGCTAGGGTGGGGCTGGCCAAAAAGTCTGTTTGGTTGTTTCTGTACGATGGCTCTAGTAGCACTTAATTGTCTTTAGCTTCATTCAAAACAATTTTGTTCGGTTGTATTGTGACAGCTGTCACATCAGCGTGCATTTATTAAAAACTTGCTAAAATTGGTGAATTTTTGTGCAGCCATTCTAATATTGAAGATGGAAGAAGAAATTCGATATTTTGGGCATATTATGCTTGATTATTTCAAGAAAATAAAAAATGCAACCGAAATGCAAAAAAAAATAAAATAAAATAAAAAGATTTGTGAGGTGCATGGAGAAGGTGCTGTGACTGGTGGAACATGTCCAAGGTGGTTTGTGAAGTTTCTTGGTGCCACTGCCATTTTGGCCAAATAATAACTCTTTGCCGTGGGGCTGTCTTATGCATTGGAAGATGTTCAGAAGCACCCCTGGCCTCTACCTACTAGAAGCCAATAGCAGGAGATAGCCCACATGCTCAAAATATCCAAATCAATAAAGTTATTGGTAACAGACTTTTTGGCCAATCCAGTAGAAATAATCCAGTGCCGATTCTCAGACCCCAACCCGAACCTCCTGAACCAGCAACTCGAGGGGTGCCCCCCCCACCGTGGTTTAATGCCCTGCCGAAGGCTCTGATGGGCACTGACGCTGACGTCGGAGAACCACCGGTGAGGGTGGGTGGAGAGGACTCACTTCTGGGCAAACAAACCAGTCATGCAGATGGAAGGCGGGAAACAAGTTCTCGATGAAAATAAACTGCGCCTGGGTGATGGTTTGCAGAGAGTTGCAAGAGACCAGCCGAGACGGCAGATGAGAGTGGTGGCGGAGACCCAAGCTCTGTGACTGGCCAAGGTACAGGAGACGCAGCTGCTCGCTCTGGAACGGAGGGGACGGGGGCTGTGTCTTTAACGCAGCACCGTCAGCGCCTGGAGTTATTTTTAGGGCCTGGGTTTTGCTTCACAGATGGAAGCAGAGAAGTCCAAAAGACTGAGAATATGCTTCGAAGAGCGCAGCAGATAAAATGTCTTAGAGTTTGGCTCTTCTGTCACTATGAGGGCTCAGACACACGAGGACGGAGCAGAGTGGCCGGCTGCCCCACGGCCCACAGCGCAGGGCAGCCAGCAGTCCCGCCTGCTGGTTCAGCACGCAAAGCAGCAGCAGCCAGGTAGCTCGGGGCCTCACTTGATCTCCCCCCAGTCTCCCCGGGTCAGCCGCTGGTGGCCGGAAGGCTGTCACTTGCTCTCACATGCAGTAGAATTACCTTCTCAACCCCTACGACACAGGGGGCCCAGCAGCGCAGATCACGTTTTGCTGCACGATTATTTGTTACCTTCATTAGGTCTCATGACAGCCTCCCCACCAGTAGGAAAACCGGCCTCAGCCTTATGTTTGAGGACTCGCGGCCAGGTCAGGTCATGCAAAATCCGCAGCTCTCTGAAAACTGGGCTGGATGGGCAGGTAAACGTTTTAAATTCATTCTGTACAGATTGCTGTTGGCTACGCTCCTTAATCAAAAGATTTTCAGGGACTTCTTGGAGAATCAAATTAGCTGCCGAGATCTCACTCCGTCTTCAGAGATGTGCAGGAGACGCGAGGCAAGAAAGAGCGAAGCAGAACTCCAGGAACTTCCATGGAGACGAGGGTTTTGCACATAACACCTAAATGTTTAAAAAGCGGGGTGTGAGAGGCGAGAGCTGGCAGAATACAGCTGGAAGTCCAAGTGCAGCCTTCAGAAGCAGAAGTCGCTACATAAAGTTACAATTAGAGAGGAGTACGGGGAACATAAGCCAATGCATCCAATGGCCGTTCCCTCTGAGGTGCCCGTCACTACAGAAAGTGACAGTCACTGACAAGTCACATTCAGTGACATTCAGGTGCCACGTTGGGTTCCACAGTCCCAGGGCTTTTTTTTTCAACTTTCTTGGGGTATAACGGACAGATAGAATTGTTAATATGTTTGAAGTGTACGATGTGATGATTTGATAAATATATTGACAGTACCAGTACTTTTTGGAAGCAACTGGCTTTATAGTGTGTTCCCTTCCCCTCCTTTCCAGCCCCACCTCAATCAGAACCTAAAACCCCAGAACTTACAACAGATACATTTTGATGAGAAGAATCTCTCATCCTGGACAGAGCTGAGGAGAGCGAGCCGCACGGTGAAGAACAGCCTGAGATTCTTCCTAAGAGTCTCAGCCACCCCCGCTCACCTTTCAGATCCAGAGTGATTTATGCAGTACACAAATTTTCACTGCGCTCCGCATAAGCTCCAGATGCTGTGCTGGGAACTGGGAACGCATTCAAGGCGCCGGCCGTCTGGTGCCGCCGGCCAGACCTCCGGCAGAGCTGCCTGAGAGGCTCCGGTAACACCGGCTCCAGGCCCAGCCCGACCCGAGTGAGAACTCCGGGGTTGGGGTCTCAGACCTGCGGGCCGGGAGGCCGCCCTGCTCATGGAAGCCCTCCCATCTGTGTTCGTGGGGGACAGCTTCTTCCCCTCCTGCAGATGACGGCGGCTTCGCCCTCAGCCAGCGACTGCTTCCAAGAAAGGAAGGCCAAGTGCGTGAGGGCTTCCTCCAGCAAACGCTCCCTCCACTCTGGCCTTACCCAAAAACCCCCAGATTTTGACAAAGGCAAACGAGCCACCGAAGATAGATTTAGGCCACCTGGCCATTAGCTGAGGCTCTTGGACCACGAGGGAGGTCTCCGCAGAGGCGGTAAAGGCTGCTGCAGCTTGACCTCGGCTGTACTTGGGCGCGTGTGCTGGGGTCAGAGGGAGGTTCCTGTGACTCGGCAAAATAAGAAGTTGGAGGGGATGACTTGGGGGCGTCAACATAAGAACTTAATTCTAATTTTGCATTCTTTGGACTTGAATATATGTGTGTTTGTGGACTTGACCTTTCAAGAATTAATAACTGAACAACTTGAATTTCTCCCTGGGAGTTTGAGAATGGTAGAGGCTCCGTGTCCAACCTTGGGGCATCCCTATATTGTTGGCACTTGACTATCACACCTTGGTGTCTCCACACAGGTTCTCCAGCCCGCTCTGCTGAGCCGCAGGGCTGGGGGCCCGGGGTGTGATTTCTTGGGGCCTCTGTGTCCGCTGCAGCCTCGTGGCACCATCAGTGTCTCTGAGCGGCAGAAACTCGCTCAGGGTGTGCCAGGCACAGGTTCCTCCTAGGTGCCCGGATGCTGGGTTTCTCTGGTTTACGTGTGGCTGGAAGACATGGAGGGAGGCTGGGAAACTAGAAAACGCAGTAAGGCAGTGGTCTCGTGAAAGCAAGGCCCAGAGGTAGCATAAACAGCATTTGGGGAGCAAGGTTTCAAAGATTTCTGGACTCCTGTTTTCAGAGGAGGACCCCAAAGTAGGACCGGGGCCCAGAGAGCCCAGTCCGTGGACCTGAACCGGCGGTCCTCACGACATCAGCACCAGAACTGGGAAGCCCTGCGTCGTTTCTGCATCCGGTCCAGCGGCTGGTGGGATTCCAGACAGACCCCTTCTGCGCCAGCGCACCCACATCAGACACGGAGACACGGAGACACAGAGCCGGGGGCACACGAAGGTGTGATGTATCCAGAGGCCAGGGCGCCCCATAATCGACCGATCGAACCCGGTAAGGTGCCTGAAAGGTCGGCCGTCACGTCAGACTCACACGGCAGAGACGTTTACCGAAACCAGGCTGCACCAGCGACCCGCGCCAGGAGGCACAGGCAGGGCGCCGTGACGTCAGGGACGCCCTACCTGACTGCCCGCGTCGGCCCTCCCCACGTCGGACACACGCCCCCTGGCCCGTAGTAGCAACATGTGGGGCGTCTGCATCACCTCACACGGCAGGGAGTTTCTCGGTTATCAAACGCCCCCACTTTATACCCAGATAGCTGCGTGGGCAGCGCGATCTTCCCCGGAAGCCATGCCTCACTAAGTCTGCAGCATGCAGGCTGGCTGACCCCACTGACTCTAGGCCAGGGGTCTCCGACTAGGAGCATTCCACACGGAAGGTCCCTCCCGTGCAGTAGCGTCAGTCCACCGGCAGGGCCAGTGCTCAGCACGTGCACAGGAGACGGATGCTTTCTTGACTGGACGCTTGCCCCAGGCATCGGAGGAGAGATGGATCACTGGTGAGCTACTTGTAACTCCTTCCTCCCCACCAGGGCACTTTCGAGAGGAAAGGAAGGGCCCTATGGATCATGACGCCAAGGCAACAGGCGCAGACGGGGACTGACCCCGAAAACCCGCAACGCACCGTCGCCCGACCCACAGCGCCCAGCACTGGCGGTTTGCGGGGGGCCGGGGAGAACCCAGATTTGAAGTGTGAGGAACCAGAAGCTAGCCTGTGGAAAACTACTTCAATCTTCAGGCATGTAAAACGACAACGGGAAGATCCCATTCTCACTGAAGCTTGGTCAACACAAAAATTCCTTTCTATCGGGAATATACTCGATAATGCACGATATGCCATTATAAATGCACTAGATTTCTTTTATGAGAATTGTGCAAAATAGAATTTCCATGACTCCTTTGCCGTAGGCCACAGTCCTACAGCTGTGCGAACGGAGTTTGTCTGTGGGTGGCATCACAGGGCGTCCATATTCTCAGCTCCAATAAAATAAAGTAGAAGGTTTCTTCGGTCAGCCAAAGGAAGGAGACTGAATCATCTGTCTGCTCTCACTACAGAAGCTGATGTTACAAAGTCATTGTCACGAAAAGAGGCCATCAAAGCCTGCTGCCCAAATACCGTAGGAAAAAAATATAAATGTATCTTAGAAAATAAAGTAATTAAAACATGTTATTTTCTGGATTTTGTGATGCTTCTGATATTTTCAGCATTTTGAGCTGCCTCATGGCGGGAAAAAGGGGCCGGGGAGACAGACAGCCTCAGCTTGAATCCTCCCATTTACTAATCAGGTGCCCCTGGAGGAGCCCTTTCACCTCGGTGCCTCAGTCTCCCCATCTGTAAGATGGGGAGAAGAAGAGTGACCCACATCACAGGGACAGTGAGAAGATCAAATAAGTTATACATGGAGAAACCTAGAACTTGACCTGCTGCCTAACTGGTGCTGCAATCGTGTTAACTCGTCAGTGGGCAAGCTTCTTCACCTCTCTGCACCTCCATTTCTACCCTCATAAAACACAAAATGCAAGGAGAGTAATACCCATCTTACAGTAATGCAAGGATTAGAGGTTCTTTAAGTCACTGGTACTTTGTGAGTCTCTATGAATTAGAATTCTCAGCCCTCCCCCAACGGGCTTCTGTGAGCCAATGAGTCCCCACGCAGCCTCCTGGGGGGAGGATCCCCATCCAATGGGAGGAGGTCTGAGAGTCTGTGGTTCCAGCCCCCGACTCCAGGTCACCCTCCCTGTCACCTCCACCCTCCTGGACCCCCTGCGACTCACTAAAAGCAGCCTCAGTTTAGACTGGGGGTATCACAGTTTCCTTACCCTCTCTTTTGAGGCAACAGGATTCCTGGCCTTTTTACACTTCTTTTCATGGTGTTCCTTTCTCCCCTCTCTCTCTTTTCCAAGAGAGTTTGCAGTGCTTGTTTTATTGCACTCTGTACGGAGAGAGAAAAAATGAGTTGTTAATTGGAATGCCTGGGATCTCCTCACGCCTAGAAATTCAACAATACACTTGGGCCCCGAGAAGAAATGGGTATCGATCCCACTGTAACCGTCAGGGATGTTCTCTGACTTCCAACACGCCCTTGGCTCCATCCCCTGCAGGCAGAAAGCAGCGCATTTTAGGTAACGTGGCCTGACTCACCTAATGGACCGGCTTGAAGCCTTCATTTAAAAAGCAAACCACTGGAAAAAAAACACCCAAAAGGAGGTCATCTCAACATTGAACTTGGAGGAAGCTATGAAAAACTTGGTGCTTCCACTGAACCTCAGATAAAAGTCCAAAGAAGCCAAATTTCACTACGGAGATTCTGAACCTACATGCCTGTGTGCAGCACGGGCATAAGATATGAAACTCAAAAAAGAAGGAGGCAAGGGCGGGCCTCCGCGCTGTCTCCGTCAGCCCCGTCCACACGCCTGCGGCCAGGCAGAGTCTGGGGGTTTCAAGGAGACAGACACTCATAGAACAGCAGTCCTCGGGGAGGGAAAATCACCAATGTCACCCCCAAGCAATTCCAAGGCATCACCATATGAAACGATTTCACCTAAAAGTCCAAGCGAGAAAGATCCCTGTTTCCCACCAAAATCGAGGGCCCTCACATGCCACATACGAATAGGCCTGTGATGTCGCCCGGCTGTTCCCGGCCTCCGAGCCGAGCCCCTCCCCTAACTTCTCCCTGTGCTTCCCGGCTGTGGGCGGGTCTGTCTGTGGACCTGGGTCTCCACTCGAGCCTGAGGACCGGTGTTCGACACCCACCCCGGCACTGACGCAGTCACGGAAGAGCACTCAAAAGCCTGCCACGAAAACAGAGTTGGATAGTTGTAAAAAATATAAGTTAAATGAGAAGGCGTGTGTGTGCCCGTGTCTGTGTGAGCACACGCACGTGCACACACACCCAGAGCCACATATACAGGCACATAAGCTTAAACATGAACCGGCCCGTGTTGTCCGGGGCCATTTGTATGTGCTCGCATCGTGTCTTTCTCTTCCTTCCCTTCCCTCCCTCCTCCCCTTCCTTCCCTTCCTCCTCTCCTTCTGTTGTCCATTCTGGGCCAGAATCTCCAGGACACGATGGGTACCATCAAGGAGTGATGTCACCTCCTGAACATCTTTGGACTCTGTCCCTGTCTAAGCTCTCCCAGGACTCTCAGGACGTAGGTTCCAAAACGGTTCATGAAGCTGGACTTTGATTCCAACAGCAACCCCAGGAGTCATCCCAAACCTGCCCTCAGTCCTGGATACAATCTGAGGTCTCAACAACAAGTCTCGGACAGAGCCCCACTCACTGAGAGACCCCTGCAGGTGGGTGGGGAGGGGTGCCGGGGTGGGGGGTGCAGCTAAGTGCTAAAGAAAACAGCCAGAATCCTTCACAGATGAATATAATGAAGTTGACCCATTGCTAGTGAGCAACGCATGGAACTGGCTTTAGAATCAAATGGACTTGATTCTTGGCTCTTGATTCTTGATTCTTTGCCACTCACCAGCTCTGTGACCTTGAGTTCACCAACCTCCCGAGCCTCCATTTCCTCACCTGTACAATCCGGAGAATTGCACCCAACTCCTCAGGTTGTCGAGAGGATTAATGAGAGGAGGTTGCCAAGTGTTCAGCCAGCTGGCGCCCGGCGGAGGCGGCGCTGGATCAATGGTCCTGATCAATGGGAGAGGCTACTGATACGACCTGGCCTTTGAGCTATTTTTAGGGTAGAGCCCAGCCCACCCAGTTAGCACCCCCCTTCGGAAGGTCAGCTTCCTTTGGTAAAAATTAACAAAACGAGGCTTCCACTACGTCCCTCCTGGGGAGTCCCAGACTTCCCCAGGGGAAGGGCTCCCTGCTGTGGGGCAGGTCACCCCCGCTTTGGGGCAGGTCGCTGTCTGGGACTCCCTGCACGGAGGCGATGGACGCCCCTGCTTCTCTAAGGGAGCCCGCAGAGAGGGATAGGCAGCGGCTCCTCCTTTCACTGCGCGCTCTCTTTACTCTCTGCATCCCTCGACCTAAGGCCACACAGGGAGGCGGAGCGGGCTTCCCTGAAAGGTTGGGGATTAAAGGGACCTGCAGACTGGAAGAGAGCCCAGTGTTCTCTGCTGAAGACGCTGTTTCCCACCCTCTGGGGCACACGGACCCAGATGGGCAGCGCGTCCTCAACCAGGGGCTCGCCCTGCAGCTAACCCTGCTCTCCCACCCTCAGATGTCTCAAAACCAGGCCTGTCTTTGAACCTCCGCTGCAGAGACAGTGCACTGTGTTCGCCGACCTGTTTCATTTGTCTCCTCCTGGACACACAGGCTGCCTTGCCGCTCGAGTCACAGGGCCCTAGACTGGGTTCTGGACGACGGGACAGGACTGCAAGTGAGGCTCCAGGCCTGGTCCCAGACTCCTTGCACAGGGGTCTCCACGCGCTCTCTTCTCCGCCGTGGCCTTCTTGGAGGCTGCGTGTTTCAGGTGGCATCGCCACACCACGCAGGGCTGCCTCCCTCCCGGGGCCAGAGCGAGTGCCGGGAGCAGAGAGAGCCCCAAAGGCGGGCGGCCAGGGAGAGCCAGCCCAGGGCCCTGCGGCTTCGCTCAGGGGCTGTGTGTGAGCACAGCTGAGCGTCCCCCACCCGCAGAAGCACAGCTCAGACTAAGCCTCTTCATCTGTCCTGTGAGAAACCCTGCCCTCCAAATAGCCCGCCGGCTTTCACTGCACCAGAGCTGAGTGACATCTCATGTCACACCCTGGGGCGGGGGAGGCGGAGTGAGGCTTGAGCAGATGGTCAGTGATGGGTCAGGGATGACTCTGACTCTTCCAGCTCTGCAGCAGAGTCCAGCAACACAGTCTCAGACCAGGGGTCCTGAGCGCACGTGTCTAGAGTGGCCACACTGGCAATGCCGACACGTGACCCGGGCTGGGAACAGAATGACCGCGGGCTGCGTCAGAACCAGAGGAAGCTGCTTCCATCAGTTCCCCAGCTGCCACCCTGCAGACTGTGGGCCTCTCCCACCAGATCCTCCAGTTGCTTCAAAGAACATAGAAATCTGGGTTTCTATATAAAAATCTCCAAAGTTTTAAAATTTGGCAACTACTCCAGATTAAAAAAACAAACCCGTTGCACGCCAAGCAAAACTGACTTGCCTGCTCAGGCTGCCCGTGCAGCCGCTCACAGCCCCGCCTCCAGGCCCGCAGGATTTGCTTCACTCCCGCCCCAGAGCTGGCGGGGCTGCCTGTCTCACAGGGAGGTCAACGTCAGCGTCCTCCAAAACTGGGCAGAGCAAGGCCCTCTCTTCATCACCATGCTCGCCGACCCCCAAATTCAAAGTGTGCCCCAGTTGCCCACTGGAATCCCACCCATTGACAAGTCATATAAATACAGACAGACAGTCCCCAACTCAAGACGGTTTGACTTGTGATTTCTCGACTTTATACTGGTGTGAAAGCCATCCGTGTTCCGTAGAAACCATGCTTTGAATTCTGATCTTTTCCAGGATGAGGGATAATCAGTGCAACACTCTCTCCATGATCTGGGACAGCGGCGGTGGGCATGGCAACTAGTCAGCCAGGTGATCCACAGGGGGCTGCTGGCTGCAGCCCCTCTCTCCCACCAAGGCTGGGCTCCCACTTTAAATGACCACATGCAAGACCTCCGTGACCCTTAGCCAGGAACCGGCCTGCTCCATCTCCCTGGGAACAGAAGAGGGGGCACCATGAGACAGTGGGCCCACCATGACCTACCTACCTCTCTCCTCCAAACAGCCCTGCCAGCAACAACCCACAAGTGTGAAATGACGGGAATTAGAACTGTTCTGTGTGTGGGTGCCTGTGCTACAATTTTCCTGAGAGCGAGGCTAGCTAGCTTTCAGAAGGATCAAATAGAATTTGGAAATCACCTCGCTTTATGGGGCAGGAGCTTTAAGAATATCAAATATTTCTTACCAAAGAAAAGCATTTGCAAGCAAATGGGTCAGAAGATTTTTTTTTCACGATTATCTCGTCTAGAATTGAGCGGTTTGAAACCGGAGAAAATGGGTGTTGCCCACAGGGGGATGGGGGGAGAGTCCCACCGCTTTAGGAGTGAAAGAAAGCTGGTCCCTGGGACTCTCAGGAATAGAGATGGAATGACTTTCTTCTGCCACATGCACGAGCTCAAAGCACGAGAGAGGCTGCATTGCAAAGCAGAAAGCTCTTTTCAAAGCACAAATATTGGAAAAACCGACTGAGACATGGGCACGTGCTAACCACAGCTGTGCTTGTCCGCACCTACTCCCTGCCAGGCCATGTCTGACTGAGCCTGGGACCCAGGGGTGAAAGGCTCCCCACCCAGCTCTTCAGTCTCCGACCCCCGGCCCCCCAGCATCATCAGGGCTGATGCCGGATATAGGAAATGGACCTCTCATTAAATGTCGCAGCTGAAAGGGAAGCTTTCATAATCTTCGCCATTGCATATGAGGTGTGTGTTTAGAGGGCTGTGACTTGTGATCATGCAGGAAGGAAAACGTCCAGCCGCCTGTTCTGAGTGTTGTAGGCCACTCCCACCGGGATGAGCGCTGCGGGGCGGGGCGGGGGGGGGGCGGGTGGCTCCAGCCCCCATCCTTCGACCTCTGAGCCACAGGTGTCTCCAGGGGGGGTGTTTAGCAGTGCTGGGAGAAAGAAAGGAAAACGGGAGCTAAGACTGGCCAACCAGTTGGGCTCGGCGTGTCACAGAGGGCAGCAGGCGAGTTGAGAGCCCTGGCTCACCCGAGGGTGGGGAGCCCACAGAAGTTGCCAGGGAGGCACGAGGCCCCAGGTGGCAGCCATCAGGATAATGAGCCAGCCGGGTCGTGCTGGGGCTCAACAGCATCACGAGGCTGGGGACGTCTCCAGAGAGCGCTGAGGCTGCAGTCAGCGCGGCCCTAGTGAGGGCCTGAGGGAATAGCGGGCTGAGCAGCAGCGTCCAACGGATAACAACAAAAGCCATTATCTCTCCCCGGCCGGGCTGCCAAGTGCAAGGCCAGGTTGCCTGGTGTTTGCGGTTTCCATAGCAGCACCGTTTTGTTCTAGCGGGCAAAGCACACAGAGAGGACCAGACTGCTGTTGCAGGAAATGGCTGGAACAACCCCAGGGCTGAGCCGGGATCTCACGGCAGGCGCTGCCCTTTGTGGGTCGGCGGTGGAGGCGAGAAGGGTGCTTTTCAAGAGATGCCTGGGCAGCCAGGGCTCCTGTGAGCACAGTGCCTGGCCAAGCACGGCCGCAGTTGGTCCCAGGCCACAGCTCTGGGCCTCTCTGCTCCACTTCCCAGGAGTGGGCAAAGCACACAGTGCACTCCAAGCACTGTTAAAAATGCACAGGCAGCCCTAGCTGGTGTGGCTCAGGGGACTGCACACTGGACTGCAAACAAAAGGTCGCCGGTTCGATTCCCAGTCAGGGCACACACCTGGGTTGTGGGCCAGGTTCCCAGTTGGGGGCGAGTGAGAAGCAACCAATCGACGTGTCTATCACGCATAGATGTTTCCCTCCCTCTCTTTTTCCTCCCCTCCCTTCTCTCTAAAAATAAACCAATACAATCATTTTTAAAAATTCGCAAGTGGAGTGAGGGACAGGAATGAGGTGCTGCTGTCAGCCACCCACACGGCCGTGGGGGGAGGACCGCAGGGGGGTCTCTGAAG
This sequence comes from Phyllostomus hastatus, assembly GCF_019186645.2. Lineage (NCBI taxonomy): Eukaryota > Metazoa > Chordata > Mammalia > Chiroptera > Phyllostomidae > Phyllostomus > Phyllostomus hastatus. Next base: position 30,677,958 of record NW_025333640.1, on the reverse strand, counting down.
CCGGTCTCTGTATCGGAGCACCTGTGAGTGAGTGGCTACAGGGCACCAACACCTCCATCCCTGGCACTGGAGACCCCTGAGGAGAGCACAGAGTGGGTAATAAAGTGTTTGGATCCATAATTTGCTGGACAAGCTAAGGAAGAGAGGAAGGAAGAGAGGAATTAGTCACCCAGTGTGTAGTGGGTCCAATTCCCTTCGTTCACTCTTGGTTTCCGTCTCCTGCAGAGACTGAACCAGGTGGCCCAGGAAAGGAGGCAGCGGGATCCCCAGCACTGGGGAGGGTCAGCCACTGCTTGGTGTCGAGGCATCCAAGCACTCAGCAGTACTGTCAGCGCTAAAGAAACTCCTCCCATGTACAGATTCTTAATTATTTTTATGCCATCCTTTCTGGGGCATCGTTACAGTCTCAGTGTGACAAATGGGGAAAATCAGAGGTCCCCCTGGGTTTCACCTGTGCAAAGGTCATAAATGACAGATTAAGGGTGAGAGGTCACCTCCTGACCCGGTGACGAAGCTTGTTCCCTGAGGACAAGCGCGTGGAGGGGCGAATGCAAACCCTCCCTGTGCTCGGCGGCATGGCTGCGGCAATGTGTCTTCTCTCGGGCATGGATTCAGCCAAACGCACCCTCCTGTCACCTAAAGTCCACCCCTGTCTGGCATCTGGGCATCCGACCTTCAGGTTAATGGTCTTACTTAAATGTTTTCCGTACAGGGGAGCCGGAAAACAGTATGCGCTGGGCCGCATCCAAGATGTCGAGATGAAAAGGGACGGGGACGAAGGAGCTGGGGAAACCCACATCTCTCGCACAGCCCTCGAAGGACGCCTGTCCTCAGGGTGGGTTGCACGGGCGATCAGAACCCACTCACACTTGTCCGTCTGTCTGTCTGTCTGCAGGTTCAGGCGTCCAGCACACGGCAGGTTGAACCAATGACGTTTCCCAGGCCCCAGCTTCAGCGCCAAAAGAAGTGTCTGTAGAATGAGGAACCACACGTGCAGCTCACCTGCTCCCCCACCCCGACTTGTGGGGGCACCTCGCCCACCTGGGAGCCCTGGGTCACCGGTCAGTGACCCGGGGATCCCAACGGACGCCGGGAACCAAGGTAGACCACACTTCAAGGCGGACACGCGGCAGCAATTTCCACCCTTGTGTTTCCGCACTGGGTGAGGGCTCCTTCTTTCATGTTGTGAATTAAAAACAAGAATGCTTATCTCCCTGCAATCACTCCAGAAACGGTCGCCATCCACTTTATGTTCACGAACAACCCTTGAATTTGTGCAAAGGACTCTCGAGGCTGATTTGGTGGGAGAAAATAACAAAAGCAGCAGAGACACAAATCAAAAGGCCCCAACGTCTAAGGGATGATAGCTCGTCCTTAGCCTCCATTTAAGGGGGATTTAGCAACGCCCATGCACAACACTAGCGTGATTCATTCTTCACACATGTCACATGAGGTGCACCCTCCTTTTCCAAGTGAAGACGCAGAGCTCAGAGAGGCCTGGCCGCTGGCCCTGGGTCGCCAGCTAGCACACAAGTGAGGCCAAAACAGGAATCGGGTTTGACTGACCCCGAATTCCAGGCCTGCTCTTTACCGTGAGGTTAAGCGGCCCCTCCCGCCTAAGGCAATAGACAGCAGTGCTCTGTGTAAATGCTAAGTGAATGCACGCTCCCCAGACAGACGAGACGGAAAAGCAGGGAAACGCTCGGAATATTTTTCAATTTGGGGGACTAGGTAAACCATTTGTAGGTTTCAAAATCGAGCAGCCTCAGAGGGACAGAGTGAAACGTCTTCATTCCCGCTCCGGCCGCAGTCAGCTCTCCAAAAAGGCAGCCACTCTGTCAGAGTTTTAAAGACATCCTTCTGAGTTCTTTTATGCAAATCTGAGCACAAAGGGATAGCTGTTTCTCTCTTCTCTGCTATTCACCAAAGGTAATGCATCCACATCCTGTTCTGCACCCTGGGTTCCCCACCCCCACCCCGCCATTTAACCATTTCATGTAACCAAAGACTCGTCCGTCTTTCCGTACCGATCCGTAGAGACTTCCCTCTTTGTTTACACTGCAGCCTAGTATTATTCGACATGCCAGTGTACTTCTGCAAAGGAGCTGACTTCACCCATCCTGCACTGATGGATAACTGAATTGTTCCCAACCTTTCGGCAGTAAGAAAAATGCTACAACGAATAACTTCGAACACATACCACACTATGCACGTGTCCGTGTATCCGTATGGTGAATTCCCAAAAGCAGTTGGCTGGATGGAAGGATGCGTGTGTTTGCAGTTTAGAGAGCTATGGGCAAGCTGCCCTCCACGGGTGATACCCAGTGGGTGCCAGGAACACGGGAGCGCCCGCTTCCCATCAGCCTTAACGAGAGAGGGCGCTGTCAGAGCTCTGAGTCCGTCCCATCAGGTACGTGAAAAGTGGTATCTCCGTGGAGCTTTTGTCTTCCCTTATTACGAGTAAGTCTGCAGATCTTTTCATGTGTTTGAGGGGATCTCACACAAGTGACCCCGCTTTCTGAAAGCTCACCTTACGCCACTTTGCTTTTACGAAAGACCTAATGTTAGTACCTGTGTTCACTGAGTGAAATACATCTGTTTGACGTAAGAAACTCTGAGGGACTTTCTGCAGTTTAACATCCAGCACTTAAACGGACGACCTTGGGAAGGCCTGAGCTCGGGACTGGGCCTGCCCAACACCACAGGGATGGGACGGGACCGAACACGACAGTGCGGGGGCGGGACAGCTCGGGGGCGGGACAGCGTCCCAGCAAACAGCAGTGATCTGAGCTCTGAGCTCCGGCGGGAATGCTGGACAGGGCTCTGTCCTGTGCTTCAGGGCTTGTCCTCACGGGGTGACTGTGACTCCACTCCAGGGACAGGGCTGCCACTTGGTCATCGTTCCCGTGGTCGTAACTAACTGAGACCCCTCCCGCTCCAGACTCTTCTCTCTCCCACGGTCACGGGCTCTCATCGTTGCCCTTCTCTCTCCAGCAAATAACCAACACCCACGTCTCCCTCAGGCCCCGCCCAGACTCCCAACCTCCAAGTGTGTCGCTGGCTCCTCACGGAGAAGCTGCTCACAGCAGAGCCACGGGCGCCCACCCCACACCTTCGGGCTCCGCATGGTCTGCGGGAATTGCTCCCTCGATCCCACCAAATAACCATCATCTGATTCACAGCCAGGCCCAGGCCTAAAACTGGGAGCAGTCGCCAGATAACTTCAGTTTCGTGGCAATTTATTTTCTCTTTGAACCGAACTTTGGAATGCATTCTAAAGAGAAAGCCAGTTGCAGTCCAGATGGTCCAGCAAATTTGCTTTTAAGACCTAAGCTGATACTGATTAAGCAAGAAAATTCATTCAGCACACTTTAGACATAGTTCCGTTTTTGACAGGATGATAGAACAGAGATAGAACAGAGACAGACCCAACAAAGGGGAAATAGAGTTCTATATGTTATCTATCCCTAACAACATTACCACAAAGTAGCTTTATAAAACACACACACACACACACCTGTCATCTCCCAGTTTTGTGGGTCAGGAGTCCGAGCTCAGCTCTGCTGGGTCTCAGTCGAAGGTCTCACAGGCCACAGGGAAGGCGTCACCCGGGGCTGCGGGCTGGGCTGGGACTCATGGGGGAGGCAACTGCTCTCACCGTCCCTCGATCCCCGAGGGGCTGCAAAGGCAGCTCCTGCAGTGGCAGGACCACGGCGTCGGTTTATTTGTGGGATATCAGCCGGAGGAGGCAGCCCCCAGCCTCATGGGGCCGTCTACCCCTCCCTGCCACGTGGGGTTCCCCAACGTGGCTTCTGGCTTCTTCAGAGCCAGCAGTGGAGAAAGAGAGACTCCGGCAGGACGGGGCTGCAGTGCTGTGGGACAGGGTCACATGATCACATACGTGCACTCTCATCCACCCATCCTGTCACCTGTGCATATCCCATTGGTGAGAAGCACGTGGCAGGCCCTGCCCACACACAAGGAAGAGTCGTAAGGGTGTGGACACCAGGAAGCAGAGATGATGGGGGGAGGGAGGCTTTAAGAGTTCGAGTACCACAAGCTGAGAGAAGACTTTACCTAAAATTAAAACCAAAAAAAAAGTCTCCTCTTAATTATTGTAGCTTACTTAGTTCTGTGGATTGAGACATCCACTATCCCACTGAGCGCCTAGTTGAAGTCGGTCTAAGAACACCACCGCGGGTGAGTAAGGACCTGCCTCACCTCCAGGGCGGCACCCTCCTCCACCCCGCTGGCCTCTGTCGAAGTCTCAGCGCCCCCACCGGCGGTGGTCAGACTCCGGCCTGTGCACAAGCCTGTGGGAGACAGAGGCTCTTTTCCTGGGCGTGTGTTTGCATGTCTGTGTGTGGTCCGAAGCACCAAGGCCTCGTAATGGAGATGATGGATCCCCATGGAAGGAAAACGACAGTCTGAGTAAGAAGAGGGAGCCAATTTGTCACTTAGAGCAGAGCCCGATTGTGCGGCAACAACAGCCTGGAGCTGGGATTGATCCCAAACAGGATGACACTTCCCTGCGGGCCGCCCCACGCGGGGCGGTAAACAAACACCACTCGCCTTAGCACCTGCGCGGCTGCAGCGGGCACATCACACCGCAGGGCCCTCGCTGCACGGTAAATACCCCGGGAGGGCCGTGGCCCCTCTCAACCTGCACCGGGAGTTCTGTCTCAGGTGACACCGTTTCAGAAAGAAAACGAGGCTTCATCGCAGCGCCGTGAGGACAGAGAGTGAACACAGACTTTGGCCGCTGTGGGGCACGCATCTCCACGCCAGGTGCGCCTCTGTTGCACGCCGCCACGGAGCCACGAGAGCGCAACCACCTGACTCCACAGCGCCGTCCCTGGGAGTCCGAGTTCGGCTTTCAAGACGGACATTAATCTGCTGGATTTCACAAATATCTCCTTGCCCTTACCCTCACTGTTCCAAATCTCTCCTCCTCTACTTTTCAAATAAGGTATTTTAACCAAGGAATAGAGAACAACGGTTTTTTATGTATTTCCTTATGCCTTGCTTCGGTACAGGGTTGAATTTGATCTATCCGTGAAAAAAAACATCTTTTCTCATTGCTGTGCCTGCCCACTCGGTTTCTGTCTTCCTCTCTACCTCCTGCCCACGTTCCCCTGTCTCATCTTTTTCTCCCTCCTGTCTCCTCTCCGTTTTCCTTTCCTTTTTCTTCCTCCGTGTCTGGGGGAGACGCGCCCCATCCCGTCGCAGGCGTGGCACGGGCGCCCTCTGCTGCCCGGCACGAGAACAACTCCGCATTCGGGCAGCCTCAGACCAGACGCCGCTGATGGTCCAGAAAACGCACGGGCGTTCTCCCTTCCCTGGGCAAACTCTGCGAGTGTCGTTAAAATGAATAATTTATTAAACCACAATTGTCTATTGACTGCCCTTTCATTATTTACTTTTCCAGTTATTAAGCACACTCGAGTGGGGAGCCCTTGGCCGACTTGCAGCTTCTTCCTGCGCCAAGGCGGCTCCCAGCCCCCTCGCCTCTCTCGCGGGAGACACTTTCGATCTCTTTTGTCAGGCCAGGGTCAAACTACAGTTGTTCCGTGATGACTTCATCAATTCTCGGTTGATAGACTCTAAGTGGGGGGAAAAATGCCTGCTGCTGCCTCGTGGCTGCTTAAGGAGAGCTATTTGTGTAGCAAGTTGTCAGTCCAGCGGGTCGGTGACCGAGGCAGAAGCCCAGTGACTTAAGGGGGAAAGAGACATTTTTAATGCCTTTTAATAGTCTCCCTTCCTCACATCAAGGAGATGACAGCCACCCTAGGGTTCCGGAGGAAGCATCCCCCACCTCCTTCCGAAGGTAATAAGCCAGACCCGCTGTAAGTATGCTGATTACCGCCTTGCACCTGGAGGTGATTCCCAGTCCAAAGCCCTGGGCTGGTGGGAGGGGCCCTTCCCTCTCCCAGAAGAAAACCGTCTGGCTCCAGATTGGGAAGGAAGCCTCGGTCTGCACCCACCATGGCCCCAGCTTTCAAAGGGCAAACGTTCCCACCACCCAGAATTTCAGGAGTCCCTGCTGTGACGAGTGAGTGAGTGAGTGAACAGGGCTCAAGGCCAAGGAGAAGCAGAAACTCCCAAAAATGAAAGGACATTGTATTCTAAAACCCAGCATTTGATTGACACCGATACCCCACACACACACACACACACACACACACACACACACGAAAGCTCTCACCTCTGTGTCTCTCTGTCTGTCTCCCTCCCCACCCCCTGCCCTGTCCTCCTGAAATGAGGCAATAGTTTCATGTTCAAACAACTCATTAGGGATTTATGTTTACATGCAAAGAGACCTACTAACCATATGTTGCCTAAAAAAAAAAAAAAAAACATACCCTAACAGTAAATAAAATTAGAAAATTCACCAAATTATATCCTTTCCTCAAGCTAAACAGGTCTTTCAAGGAAGACTTATACCCCGATATCCTCCCTCCCAACACTAATATCTGCAGGCTCAGCAAGGGGAGGGGGTGCCGCTGGGGAGGGGTGGCGAGAGATTCTGGCAGCAGGTTTGCATAAACCAAAGCACTGGTGCAGAGAGTGTGCAGGAGGCAGCCCATTTTAATGGTTAGGAGCATGAACTTGAAGTGAATCTGACCTTCTGACCTGAGTTCCCAGGGTGGCTTTGCCAGATAATCTGCGGTGTGACTTGAACACGTCTCGTCAACACACGGAGTTTCGGCTTCCTCGTTTGTACAAGGAAACCAATGTTTCTTTCTTTGTGAAACTACACATGAGAGTTCATACTTGTCACATGCGTAAAGTACTTAACCCAGTTAGGGGGTGCGACAGGGGACCCTCCGCTTTCTATTTTCATTCTTTCCACCCCAAACACCGTAGTCAGGAAAAGGACTGTCCCTTTTCGTCCATCTCCAAGCGTCCTAAATCCTGCCTGCCTTCCTGTGTTTGTCCAGCAAACATTCATTGGATCCTTCGTGTTTCGGGTACGGCTCTGGGCACTAGCTCCTCAAACATGAAACAGAGCCCTCACCCTCAAGGAAGAGAACACACAGATTAATCATCTAGTTAATAAAATCTAGCCTATTTGTCTCCGTTAGCAGCTGGGGTCACACGTGGCATAGACGAAACCACCTTGGGGAGGGAGGGTGTTTAAAGCCGGAAGGAGCAATTTTTTTCTTTTTTTTTTTGCATACAAAGCAAGATAACACCATCTCTCTCAGGAAAACACAGTACACTAAAAGGTTAAATTTATAAGTGTATGTATTGTAATATTATCACAATTATACAGTTAATAAAGAAGGCTCAACATGTTCATGAATATTTTTCTTTGCAGTTGTCCATTTTAGTTTTCCTGGTTTTCCCCCTGTGCATGCCCGTAAGAGTCACCCTGCGGGGGTGGGGGGGTCATCCTGAAGATAAATAAACTGTAGATCCCCATCAGCAAGAGCTATGAAAATTTGAGAGTCCAGAATTCTGAGTCTTTTTCTCTGCTGTGTCCTCAATTTTTAGGCCAAAATCTGGCACAGGATAGAGGTCCAATAGATACTTTTTGACAGAAAGGGAACAGCATGAGGGCTGATGAAGACAGACAGGCTTTTTTGGCCAGTATCCACTCAGAGCCACGGGGGAGGGGGGGGGGGCGGTGGGCGTTTAGGAGAGACATGAGGGTCAGGTGTACAGCACCCAGAGGTGGCAGCACCCTCGAGGGAGCGGGCACCCCACGAGTTCAAGGAGATATCCACGGGAGGAAACCCAGGTGCACCTGAAGACACCTGAGGAGACATGCCACAGGGAGAAAATACAAATAGAATTTCCAATGAGCCCCAAACAGATTATTCTGAATTTAAAATGTGTTCAAGATCTGCAATTCACCTTGATCATCAAGCCCTAAAAAAAAAAAATAGAAAGTCTGAGGGATAGGCTGTTCCAATGACAAAGTCAGGGCCGGTTCTGACCTCACCACCCACAGTACAGAACATGTAAGAATCACAACAGGAGGGACTGAGCGAAAAAGAACGAGAACTATGGACGCAGGCAATGGCGGGCGATTGGATGTGGCTGCGGGGGAAGGGGAGGGCTGGGTGGACGCGGACGACGGTAAAGGCGGGGGGGGGGGGTTAAATGGTGATGGAAAAAACACAATAAAATACTTTAATAAGAAGAATTAAAAATAGCAAGAGGGCCTAACATAGCACATTTTTAAAGGATGCAGACAAGAGAAATCCGTTACCCGTCTCTGGACCCAGCAATTCCCTCGAGTTACGCCCATTGCTTCCAAACGTCTGCAGTGAGCAAGTGCATTCTCTCCACACAACCAAAGCAGGAGCTCGGCGGTGCGCTCACTGGTTCGGCTCGAACTGCTTCCCACGGGGGAATCTCCTGCCGGTATTAATTTCTATGTGCCCCAGCTTAATAGAATGAAAAAGGTGGTCTATAAAGACACTTTATTACTACATAGGAAATTATTATGACTCTGAATCAATTATTATAATTTTAGAAAATTACTACACTTAAAATATTTATTTTTAGTCTTCGCATTAAACTTTGTTTAACAATGAGTAATAATTGCCCTGGAAATGCCAGGCAATAAAGTCAGTTACACACACACACACACAAAGGGGGCGATTGTATTGGCGGATCTGTGTGCCAGGTGTGCCCGGGGTTGGAGAAGCCTCAAAGGGCGTCCCTCACTAGTCAGAAGGGGGCGGGGCAGGGGGCGGAGCCTCCCAGCTTCCCCTTGCCCGCCTCCTCTCCATCTCCTTCCCGTCTGTAGTATTGAAGAAGATGAATAAATACATCTGGACACTAAATCTTCCCAAAGCCAAGGAAGGAAGATTATAGCTCAAACCTTCCCAGCACTTCGAAGGCCACACTGTTGTCACCTTGAAGGGAACCGAAGGATCACATGGTCGATTTTCAAAACATTTCAAAGCAAAACAAGAGAAGTGGAGGAAGCGAGGGAGAGGACGGAGGAGGAGACTAGACAAGTCCCCGCACAGGAAGGAACTGGCAATTGTCCTTTACACAGAGAAACTTTCTCCCCATGAGTGTTATCTGTCCAGGCGGATCGGAATTTACAGAGCCTATCATCATAAACCAAAGCACTCTTCATTGTTTTCCGCAGCGAAATGGAAGACGCTCCCATTGCTAAGTGCTCTGAAATTTCCTGAACAACGATGCTAAGTGCAAGAAAGGGTTCCGTCCCCTGCCCCCTTCCCGGACCCACAAGGCACTCTCAGGAGCATCGCCAACGTCGGGAACGATAGGAAGCCAAAGGAAATGGCAGCCAAAGGTTGGAAACGACACCTACAAACGACACCCTTGTCATCTTCTCAAAAACGCGTTTCACTCAAGCAGCAGCGAAAGAGTTTCTGATGAGCTTGGAGAGAGCAAAGCCGTACAATTGTCTGACAATAACCTGACCTTTCTTCCTCACCCTCTGTGGGGATCTATTAAAGCAGCAGGAAATGGAGAGAGAGGCCGGGCCTGTGATGAATGTCCGTGGCTATTACTTTTTATGAAGCTCTTCTGGAAGGGCCTTGGGTACAGACTGGTGTGTAACAAGGTAAGTACATAAATAAACAATCACCTGCCTTGCAGGGTTATTTGCCTCAGCCCTTTCTGTGAACTTGTTGAGACGCGGGGAGGTTAGGAGAGAGACGGGAGACAGGGTGTAATATGAAACTGTCTCGGTGCCAACATGCTGAACAAAACAGAACAGATTTGTGGCTTCCGTGTGGGAGAGCTGATGGATTAGGGGATCAGGTTCTTCGCTTGTCGGCAGGGGACAAAGAATACTCAGATCTCCCTGGCTGCAGTGTTGGCTTCTCGGCACTTTCACGGAGAGTTTTGTTCTGATTTAGAAAGTCAGGAAGAGTGGGACCCTGTACAGCCCAGTGAGGGGATTCTGAGAAGCCGCCCGTGGCCTCACTGGTAAGAAGCCAGGCTGATCCATGCTTCACCAGGGGAGAATGTCTGGTAACAAAACAGACTTTCAAACAATTGATCATAGCGTCTTCGGCTTGCCGGGTGACTTCCGCCTGGACATTTCAAAAACTTGTACAGAGGGTCCCCCATCTAGCATTGGAATGCAGCTGTAGCCAGGACAGAAAAAAGATGGCTGCTCTGCCAGAGAGAGCATGTTTTCAGGAAGAATGGTTATTTTTGTAATGTGCTTCCCTAATCTCCGATGTTTCCTTTTTCAGGTCGTATCTGCATGCCCGTGGAGGTGGGCTCATGGACACAGGCTCAGACTATCCCTGCGGGCGCTGGCTGGGGCTCCTGGGTGCTGTCTGCACTCTTCACACTCCCTTTGGACACGTCATTGAACTGAAATGAACAAAAATGCATTAAGCTCAATGCTGCAGCCAGGGGGAAGTGTGTGGGGGGACGAGCTGGGTTCCTGAGGGGGCGATGTTTCTCGGAGATAAGCGATCGTGCCTTGGGTTCATTATTAAGGGCTCAGGGCCTTTTCACCTCCGCTGGCACAGTCCGAGTCCCTTTCCTCTCCCCAGCTGTGTGGATCCCTAAACCTTGGCCCAGGCCCAGCCACCAGCAGGAACTGGTGTGGGTCCCTGCTGGGCACGCACACTTCATCACTTCAACCACTCACACGGAGCCCCCAACCCAGAAGGGCCTCACACTCGATTTCATGCTGCGTTGTTGCCATCTGCAAATTCCTCACAATTGATCTTCGAACTTGTGTTTACAAGTAGGGTCCAATGTGCCAATGGACCACAAGCAGAGTGTGTGCATGTGCACATGGGTTACACCATTCCTTGCCTCCCATTCACACCCACCTTCTGCGATACCCGTGCGTAGAATTCCAGTGTTCCCATGATGCACGGGTGTTCAGTGTGACTCAGGGGTATATTTGACACTGAGTAAGTAATGACCTCGCGACCTGACCCCCACCCCCAAGGAGGCCACACTTTCCCTTCAAACCAGCTGGGCCTGACAGAAGTCAATAGTGCTAGAACACCAAAGAAACCTATCATATCGTTTCCTGCTGGTGTGACAACCCTGTATCAGTCAACCCCTCTAAAAATGATGGCTTAGGAGGAGTGGGAGAGAAAGGTCAGCCTGTCCATCTTCTCCCTTCCTATCCGCCCTCCTTCAGTGCAAGGGAGGGAGAGAGGGCTGAGAGAGTGTGTGCCGTCCAGGCAGATGTTTACTGGACTGGGAATGCCGGCCTGAGTTCCTGATTACATCATCTGTTTAACTCTTTTGCATGTGTCCCTTTTTTTTTTTTTTTTGCGTGTTTTCTTAAAAGCACCCAAAAATGTAAAGGCAGTTGACAAAGTGATTGAAAAATATTTACGATGCATATGACAGAAAAATAACACATTTGCTCAAGATCTTAAAAGCTCTTAGGAAACAAAAGATAAACATCCTAATAAAAAATGGGATTAGGCCCTAGCTAGTGTGGCTAAGTGGACTGAGTGCCAGGCTGTGAACCAAAGGGTTCGATTCCCAGTCAGGGCACATGCCTGGGTTGCAGGTCAGATGCCCAGTAGGGGGCGTGCCAGAGGCAACCACACGCTGATGGTTCTCCTTGTCTCTTTCCCTCTCTAAAAATAAATAAATAATTTTTTTAAAAACTACTGCAATAAGGGGTTTTTTTTGAGCAATGGGATTAGAATACAAATAAGGACAGCACAAAAGAACTTCATATGACCAACAGTAAGCATTGTAAAATGTCTTTACATTCACTACTAATAAAATAAATGCACATTAAAAACAACAATGATACACATCAGTTTCTACCCAGAAGGTCGGAAAAGAGGAGAATGAATACTGTCCAAGGCTGGGACAGGCCTGAGGTGGAGCATAACTGGAGGACAGAATGACCGCACAGATCGAACCATTAAACACGAGTGCCTGTAGACTCAGCAACGACATTGCGAAGAGCCTCTTAAAGAGATAACAGGACATGTATCAAGATGAACATGCAAGGCTGTTCACTAAGGCATTGTTTACAATATCTAAAGATTAAAATAACCTAAATAGCCCTCTACAGGGTGCAGGTTTAATCAATCGCAGTGAACTCATGCTACAGATGCAGATGTTAAAAAAGAATTAAATGCCTTTTATGTACTGATCCGGAAAATGCACACAATACATTGTGAAAAAAATTTAAAAAGCAAATTGTAGAATATAAAATGATTCCATTTGGGGAAAATCATTTATAAAAGTTTGTGTATGCTTATGAAATTTTCTAATTTCATAATCAGAGGAAATCATAGATTAGGGTTGCCTCTGGGAGGTAGGATTAATCATAGGAGAAAAAAATAAATGAGACTTAATATTTTACTTTATGCACTTCAGCAACTTTCAGGAGAAACAGCATTTCTGAAGCCTGTCTCTTTTTTGTAATTTTTCAAAATTCAAATGTTAAAATAAATTGAAATCTTATAAGGCACATTGTCACACTAGACTATGAAGCAGCCATTTGAAATGATGCTATATATCTGCACATATTGAACTCAAAGTATGCCCGTGACACGTATTTCTGTAAAAGGAAAAGCAGGCGATTGAGCAATGTATGAGGCACAATCACATTTATATAAAACTCTGTGTCTGTTGGAAGGAGAGAGTCAGCAGCCTGGAAAGATGTTCACCACATATTAATGGTCGTTATCTCTGGGCCGTGCTCCTCTTCGTGACTTTTTCCTTTCTTCTTTAAGCTTTTCTATGTCACATAAGTTTTTTTTTTTACACTGAGTGTATATCCTTTTTTGTAAATCAGGAAAAAACAAACAGCTCTTTCCATTTTGAATTCTTTTCATGTGAACTAGCAGAAAGAGATGCTTAAGAAAGTTCCAAAAACTGAATAAAAAGTAATTTTTCCTGGTTCCCAGCAGTATCCCCCAAGTCAGTGCAAATAAACATTATAACCTAGAACCTGAATATTTTCTGACTTGCATATTTTTGCTCCGGTTTTGCCAAACTTATAAAGAACAGTAAGTCAAAGCCTTCCGAATGCAATTCCATCTCTCCTGTCTGTTCTGCAATGCATTTGCAAATGTAGCCAGGTGCTAACACGGTTTTTTGGGTTTTTTCCTAAGTGCATTCTTCACTTTTTAATGTATCTCGTATTTAATGTCTGAACGATGTTGAAAGGCGCCGACCTGGCCCGATATCTGTGCTCCTTCCATCCCCTCCATCCCTGTGCAGGGATGCAGGGACAGCTCCCCACTCCGTCCCGGGCAGCAGTCACTCCGGAGCCTCGCTCAGTCCCCCTTCCTCCTCCGTCTTTCCAATCATTCCCACCAGGAAAATGGCAGTTCTATCCTTCTTCCCACAGAGATTTAGAGACAAGGTGAATTCTCACCTGACAAAGAGTTTACTGCATTTTTTCAAGATATGCTGCAGGGAGTTTATTAGTCAGGTATGCAGTATTTCTCACGGGTGATTAAAACTAAACTGCTCCTGCTGTAATGACTGCTCAGAGTCTGAGATGCCATACTGTTACTTTTATTGTTTATTGGCTCCTGCTTTAATCTGGTGTAAAACACCCTCTGTACTGTGCAAAGGCAGCCACCCTAAGACGAAGTTATTAAGCAGGCCTGTGTGTTTTGCGCTGAGACGTCTAGGGCAATGCGTGGGCAGTCCCTAAGGCAACAGCACAAAGACCCAGGAAGGTCTGTATACAGCTGGGAGAAATAAATGCAAATTGACTTTTAAAAGATAAAAAGGTAATTTACAACACGGGGGAACATATCCTACATGCCCTTGACCTTAAACATTCCACTGTCAGTTTTTATCCTAAAGCACGAATCAAAAATGTACAGGAAGTAAAAGCTCCACGACTGTCCCACCATCGGGGGACTGGTTTTGAAAATTTTCTGAATAACAAAACACTTTCATCCCATTAAAAATCATGTTTAAGAAGAGTATTTAATTACAAGAAAAAATGAGAAAGAACTAATTTACAAAATAGTATGTACAAAATGATGACAATTTAGAGAGCTAGATGGTAGAAATGGATACAAAGATTAAATCAGATGGACAATAGATGTGTAGACATTAAGTATTAAGTTGGGTAGATGGATGGATGGATGAATGGAAAATGGACAGACATGAGTATAGACGTAGATTAAATTAGGCCAAAACTAGAAATATATCAACTGAATCTTAATAAATCACAAAAACATGAATGTTGAAATCTCTGGGTGGTAGAATTATGAATGTTGTATATATTCTTCTCTATGCCTGTTTTTTTCCAAATTCCTACTATGTATTTGTGCTACTTTTATAATGAGAAAAAGTATTGAAAGTAAGTGCTCTCTACATGCTTGTTGATGAATTAATTCGATTTATTTTCTTGCATATTTCTCCTCCTTAAGGACCCTCTATCTATGGAAAGTTGTCATGTGGGAAGGAAAAGTTTTATGTGTAACTCAAACCCAGTGTCACTGAGACCTGAACAAGGACACCAAGAACTGTGTTAAAATGTCATCTCACACACACACACACACACACACACACAAGAAAACTGAGCAGGTCACATTTTAACATCAGCCAAATGAGGTCAAATTATCGTTCAGGAATAACGGTTCGGGGACAGCCCCCAGTGACCAAGACTAAGGTCGAAATCTCTCACTAAAGACTAAGCTCTATTTGAGTATCCTAATAAATTCAGAGCATGTAAAAATCGAACCATTAAGAGGCATGCTTTTTTGTAAAGCTTCACAACTGTGTGTGTGCTGTGTGTGTGGACACACACATACGTGAAAAGCAGACCTTAAGGTTCCGGCAAAACGAGAGCGCATCACTCAAACACACAGCAAACCCGTGTCGGATGAGCTCTGGTTACCAGCGTCCTTGGTCCACCCATGTCTAGAGAGTAAGTCAGTTCTGGCCAGAAACCTGGGGCCTACACTTGACACCGTCACTTGTATTTTTGTCATTTGGGGACTATGGTTGTGTTGGGAAGGCTAGAGGTGAGAGTTGCTTTAAGTTTCTATCGAAGAGTTCACATTACTTCCCATGAGAAGTGGTTCTGGAACTTCCGGCCCGTTTAGTCACCCAGGGTTGTCGCAAGCCACGTAGCACCACCTCGCCAGCCGCGGCCAAGGTGCGCCCCTCCCCCTCTCAAGTTCCAAAACTGTAAAGGAGCCTTGCAATCTGGGGGGCATCTGCGAGGCAAACGCCACGGGAGAGTTGAAGCGAGGTCACACCCCACTACCTGCCCTCTTCCTCCGGTTCCCAGAGAAGCCGCCTTTCGCCAACCCTCGCGCAGAAAAGGGGACGCGGCCGTCCATGCGCGAAGCACTGCTGATGTTTCAGCCTCAACAACTTGAAAATAAAAAACCCCCTCATGCATCGTTGATTTGGGGGGTTCCTGTCACGTTGGCAATCCAATTAAAAGGTTCACACATACATTTCATGATTGAACATGCCCATTACATCACAAAAAAAATGAGGTCAACGATGCCTCCCGCATCCTCGAAGGGTCCTGTCTGAGATGCTGCCGATGGGACGGGCCAGGGAAGCCTCTGCACCTCCAGGGACAGATTCAAAGGGCGCCACCACTCTGCAGCTCTGCCCTGTGCTCGGGAAATAGCTTCACAGACAAGTCGTAGTTCAGTCCGGCTCCGCACCTGCCTAAACCCCCGCCCGTGCCGCGGTGCTGGACAGTGAGAAGACGGCCATCGACTCTTTCTGTCCCTTCGATGAATTTGAAGGGTTTCTTTTTACTAACGAGATAATGAATGCCTCTTTTGAAGTGTGGGGGGAAGTGTCCTGTTTGAAAGTAATTGAAAATATGTTTCGCAGCCACTCACAAACCCTTTGCCAAATAGCTTTCTTTTCTGATGAACTCACCAAAGCGCTGAGCTCTGAAACAAATTCGCTGGGTAGACAGCGACACCTAGCGTGCAGGAAGAGCATGTGAAATACAAAGATGGGGAGAAGGGCCCCAGACCTAGGTTTCTCACCATGGCTTTCAAATGTTTCCGTGCTGATACAGTAATAATTGCCACATGAAATGCAAGGCTGATTTCATGCAAGTTTCAGGAAGTACTCACCAACTGAAAAATGACCAGGCCCCATCTAACCTACTTGACTTGTCTTTTTCGGTTTCCAAGGACAGAAGGCCCTTTCTTCTTTAAGGCAGTGGGATAGGACATTGGAGGGCTGTCACCCAATCACAAAATAAAGCTATTTGGGAGATCCTAAAGTCTAAAGTTAGCACTGGACTACCTTCCTCTTTCCACACCGCCCCCCCACCCCCATTGCTTTTAGAGAGAGAGAGAAAGGAAGAGAAAGAAACACCAATCGGCTGCCTCCCATATGCACCCTGACGGTGGGAACAAACCCACAGCCTAGCTTAAGTGCCCTGACCAGGAATCAAACCTGCAACGGAGCCACACCAGCCGGGGCTGGACTACCATTTCAAAGGGGATCAGGCAATCAATCTCCCTGAGGCCAAGGCCTCTATGCTAACTCCTTGGTATTTGCAAATTTAACATTTGAGGCTGCAGGACACTCAAGCAGCTCTGCAAACTCCTGATGGGAGATCATTTGTCTGAGACACAAATTTGAACGGAGCCCAGTGGGAGGCTGAGCCTTGTGGTTCCCCATGTCACCCCACTCTCTGGAACCCTGAAACTCTAACCTCAAGCTCTTGGAGGGGGAAAGACGACAGAGAAGAGAAAATGCATTAGTAAAATCTGAAAACCAGGAGGTAGGGAGCCAGACAACCCTACAATTTGGGGTACTGTATCATAAAAACAATTTTTGAGTTAGGTAAATATTTATTCAGAACCAAGAGAGAAAACTCAACAAATTATAAAATTTTTAAACCTGTATCATAATCACCAAAATTAGAAGAATATGTTGATTGTTTACTAATTAACTACCTGACACACTTCTATAATATATTTTTTGTTGCACTTTTTGGTTGCACATCCTTCATCTTTTCATATCATGAGATTTTATAAAATCACTTTCTATAGAATAAAAGATAATTCAGTCCTTCCTCCATTGCAACTGATCAAAATCTGTTTTTATTACTGACAATTTAGAAAGATTTCTTGTAGCTTCACAACTCATAATCGAAGTCATGTTAAATGTTTAAAATTTTTATCATAGTTGAAAATTCCTCTAACAATTGTCTTGTATAAATGAGATATAAAATCTCAGAGCATTTCAGGTTTTCTAGAGTAGCAACCAATCTTAAAATAAATGACCAACTGACATTTCATTAAAGACTTTATTATCAATATATTCATGATGACATTGTGAATTTTATACTGTCATCATCCACATGAGTATTTTATCAAATAAGCAAGAAATGTACATCTTTTCTTAATGTGTTTGTGGGGTCAATCACCTCTGTCAATTATACTATCCAGCAGTCTAAGACCTTGCTCATCAATTTCCACCCAAAATTCTGTTCTCACTCCCCCTGGACCACCACCACCTTGGTGAGAGCCAGAAACTTTTTATTGTAATTTACTTTCTGGTAACAGAAAAACTTCTTTTGAATTTGTCACTCCTCTTAAGCACTTTTATTTCACATTCCTTTTTTTTCATAATTTTCTCCTTTTTTTAGTAAAAATGTTAAAGATGACTAAAGAAGATGCCCTTCGTGTAGGCCCAAATCAAGTCTATAAATCCTCTTCCCAATGACCCTTCTTATAATATCTTACAACTATGAACTTCATGAAACTGGTGTCCATGGGAACAGGGTGCCAGGAGCCCCCACAGCCTCGAAGGGTCCGTGTGACACAGTGGCCCTGAAACCTGAAGCCCCCGGCCTCACTTCTGTTGAGATGACAGTCAGTTTGGGGTTTTAAGGATGATGCAAGAGAATCCTCTGATGCTTGGAGGATGCATGATCCAGGAGAAAACCTGGAGCTTGTTCAAATGTGATCGCATGAAAACATTGGGAAGTCTAAAAAAAAAAAATCATTCAATGTGGCCTGGAAGAAGTCAAGATTTGACTGAGAATCAAGAAACAACGAGGACATTGACACCTTATAAGCCAGTCTGTATCATCAAGTGCAGCAAACCACGGTTCTACCAGAGAAAGGAGCTCAATCAGGGCCACAAGCAATTTGCAAAGACGTGGTTTAGGCGGTTGTGCAGAGCGACTAGGCCAGTCTGAAAGCATAGAGCAGGGCAGCCGGCCGCAAACTCACTCGTCCTCAGGGAAACTTCGGCTTCCCCTTAGAACACAGGTGGCACACACAAGGCCCTGGGGCGGAATCCGGCCCTCCACCTTGTTTCATCCCCCATGGCACCTTGTTTCTACCCGGCAGCAGCACCGAGCTCTCGCTTAAGTGTTAAGGAGTAGTTACATTTACACAGTCCTAAAATTCCACTTGGCCCTTTGAAGGCAACCGCGAGGCTGATGTGGCCCCCCGGTGAAATGAGTTTGACACCCCTGCCTGAGACCTTTCATCTGATTGGACAGGCCTGTCCAGGCAGCAAGGCTAACCTTGCTCAAGTCAACTGACTGCAGGTGTTAATGACATCTGCGAAAACCCTCCGCAGCCACACTTAGAGCCGCGTGTGATCACCTAACTGGTCCTGCAGCCCAGCTGAGGCAACACATAAAGCCGACTGCCACACACTTACCGATATCCACTAAATGTTAGCGAGAGCACGAAGCAGACCACACAGAGAGACAGCGGCTGTCTTTGGCCCAGTTCGGGTTCTGCTGCAGGGGTGGGGTCAGGGGTGGGGAAACCTCACGTAACATACTGGCCCAGAGCTCGACTCTGGGGCCAACCTCCTGGGTCCGGATTCTGGCTCTGACATTCACTTCCTAGGTACTTTCTTTATGCGCTTGTTTTTCAATGGTGACATGAGGATAATGATGGCACCTATCTCGTTATCTGTTGTGAAAAATTAAGAAAGATCCCTGGCCTGCTAGCTCATTTGGTTAGAGCACTGTCTGATATGCTAAAGTTGTGGGTTTGATTCCCAGTCTGGGCACATATAAGAAACCACCAACAAATGCATAAATAAGTGGAACAGCAAATCGATGTGTGTCTCTCTCAATAATCTAGCTGTAGCCTAAATAATACACTCAGCTCCTTCCCCCAAGACTCATACTTGTATGTAGCCAGATAAAGCCTGCTGGTAAAACCATCACCCCCATGAACAGACCGTGACCTCAGGTTGGCTCCTTGGGCCACATTCCTAGCATGACTTCTAATCCATTGTGTGTGTCTATGTGTGTGTACATGTATACACACATGTGCACAAGGATGTGCTCACCATTCCCCTTCCTACAATCTGGTTGATGTCAGAACCTCCTGACGAGGCCAGACAGGGTTCAGTTCTTTGTGTGTGGGGAAGAATTTTTCCAGCCCTTAAGCAAAACGATGAAGATGTAAATGAAGACCTGGATAAAGAAAACATCTAATACCTCCTCCCTGAGGCATTTTCGTCCCTGCTCTGCTCAGCCACAACTCTGAAGAACGGAGGCTCCTGGGTGCCTGAGACACTGCTGACCGCTGTCCGGAGAGCAGGCTGAGAGGCAAGGCGGGTGCCGGACCCCAGGCAGCACAGTGCCAGCGGGGAGCGGAAGAGTCAAACTCAGGGGGGACGTCAGAAATGAGAACAGTAAGACTTGGTGACAGACAGTGACCACTGTCATCGCATACGCACTGTTGGGAACTGCCCTGCCTGGTATCAGAAGCTGTAACCCCCACCAAGGCTAAGGCTGAGGGAGTGGCCTTGGACTGTAAGCCACCAGGGAGACAAAAGCTTATCTCCCTGGCAGGAGCACTGCTTCTGCTGCTTCATTCATAACTGAACCCCAATGCTTGGTCGGTTAGCCAATGACGGCTAGGATTCCCCAAGGGGGGAACGACCTAACACAGGCACGACCACGTGGGAGGTCCCCAAGGGAGGACTTTGAGGGCTACAGCAAAAGGGGTGATGGACCCTTGCCCCTCAGCTTTGACATAGCCTGAGTCCTCATTGTCTGTGAGAAAATCTCCTAATCTCTTGGCTGCCTTAGTTCCCTTGCTCCACCTAAGCCTGAAACAATGACAGGGTGGTGCCGCCCTGTGCTGGAAAGGGCGGGTTCCCCGGGTGATCAGGCCTAAAAAAGAATATGTAAGATTCTATGAAACCTGCTTTGTTTAGAATGCTCTCAATTGAATGATAAGGGTTCAAAGAAGAAGTAAGTTTGTTCCTTAAAGTTTTTTACAGCTCTTTAGCTATCTGATCCTGACTCAAAATAGGCCCTCATAGTTCCTTGTTATTTGATCCTTACTTCCCCAAAATGAGTAATGAGCTTTACCTGAATTCTTATGCAAATGAACGCAATAAAAAGCCTGCTCAGGTGGGAGAACAAGGCGCTCTCCCTTAGGGGCGCTCTCCCTTTGGGGCACTCTCCCCTGGGGAGGGTGGCCATGGTGATCCCCACTGAGAAAGTGGCCTTTCCATCCCTATTTCCCCACAGGACCTCGTTGTCTCTGTGTATGTTTTTCTCGTGTTTCGACAAGCCATCCACAGGGTTCCGAGGTCATTGCTGGTCGGTGGCCGCATCAATGCACATCAGTGCTTTTCAATGCTTTGGGTGATAGTCGGACGGCAGCAATGGTGGTGATGATAGGCCTACAGCCAGATGAATGGCCTTATGGGAAAAGTTTAAAAAACATGCACACACAACGCCACCTAACAACTGTACACCTGCATGGTAGACGTTCCTTTTATGATTGGAAAGTGAGGAGCTGGGAGAAATTCAGATACAGCAAAGGCAGGGAAGGGGAGCAACAGAGAAAAGGTTAGGCCGTTCTGGAAGCGCACAAGTGACCCGGGTTTTTAAGAAACGGTCGGACATGGCAAGATATCCCATATTTCCTGCTAGAATTTTCTGATTTACACGCTTTTCTTTTTAGAAAACTAGGTAGAATTTTTAAAAAGGAAAAAAGTGACCTTGGCCTCAGCGACTTCAATTTTAGCCATCTCATCCTGAGTTCTGTTGCTGTTTGCATTCTGCTTGGTTGCAAACAATATCCTCCACCTTGTTTGATTTAAGCGGTATTACAGATGGAATGTTTGTGTCACCTCAAGATTCATCATATGTTGAAGCCTTAACTGCCACCCCCCCACACACACACCCCCAGTGTGTCTGTGTTTGAAGATGAGACCTCTAAGGAAGTTATTAAGGTTAAATGAGGTCATAAGGGTGTGGCCCTGATTCAATAGGGTTAGTGTTCTTGTGAAAAGAGACACTCATCTCACTCTCTCTCTCCCCCTCTCCTCTCCCCCACCCTCCCCCTCACCCCCACCCATCACAGAAAAGCCATGTGAGGACACAGGGAACAGGAAGCTAGCCGGGAGTGAGCTCCCTCAAGAAACCAAATTGTCTGGAACCTTGATCTTGGAATTCCAGCCTCCAGAACTGTGAGAAAATAAACTTGCGGTGCCCAAGCCCCCCCGTCCACGTCTGACGTTTTGTCCTGGCAGCCCACACAGACCAAAACAAGTGGAAGGTGTTTATTACTGTTTCTCGTCGAAGCCAGTGGGCCAGCATTGGTAAGGCACACCATCCCTTTACAAACCACTCGGAAAGACATAACACTGCTCATCAAACCACAACATGTCACTGACTGTACGAAGCACCCCAATCTCACAGCAGAAAAACTCGGAAAAATGTGCATCTTAGAGTTAATGAAATAAGGTGAGTCTACGGCCATACCACCCTGGACGCGCCTGATTATAGGCGACCGTTCTGCGTGGCGTGGGAATGTAGCCCAAACCCCACTCAGAAAAGCCAGTGGGAAGCAAGGTCTGATGCACAGGACCCACGCCCACAGATGGGTTCTCCTGTGGGGAATCAGGCCTGCATTGTACCTAGGCCGCTTTGAGACTTGCTTTTGCTAAAACTCCCTCACCCTGGATTGAGGCAGCAAATGTTTTCTGCGTGTCTTTAACTTCCTAAAATCTGTGCTAAACCTCCCAAGGATGGAGTGTAACTAATTCAACCACTTTTCCCCTTGGTCTGCAACATCCTTCTCTTTGAAGTAATGAGCAACATTCTTTCCTTTGTGATCTGTGAAAGGTAATCACCTGCAGCGAACCTGTGCATAGTCAATGAGGACCGTCCTCGATGCAATGTGCCCAGCAGAGCAATGAAAGCCCATCCAGGCAGGAGTGGGGGCCCTCTCTCTCACTCAGAGAGCGACCATGCCGTCCCTTTTTCTCCACAGGACTTCTGCAGTCCGTGTGAACTTGTTCATTGTGGCCACAACACACGGATCCTGCTGGCCAGGATCCGTATCACCTGATCTCGTCTGAAATAAGGTGAAATATACAAGGAGGCTTACAGACTTCCAGAAAGACCGGGGAAAGAGGCTTATATGCCACACAGCCAGAAACAAAGCACCCTGGGAAAAACAGCAACCGCAGCCTGGGGCCATTCCCCCAGAAACAGCATTGACACACGGCCTGTCACTCCGCACCTGTAACACGCAGGAAATTGCCACAGCCACCCTAGAGCGCATGCCTCCCCTCAGGGGCCCGCCAAAGCAGCCAGTCACCAGCCCCAACCTCCAGTCCCAGGGACAACCATGACAGAGAAGGGGCACTTTGAATAATTATGCCCTGACAGCAGATACAAACTGAGGGCCCTGGGGCGCACCACACACTGGGTTGTGCTGGCTACAGGCAAGTCTGGGAAATATTTCTCCTGACTCTGTAGTAAAAAAAAAAGACAGGCTAGAAGGGGGTTGCAACAAGAGTGGAGCAAATAGTAGAGAGGTCGTGGATAAATACATTCCAGGAAGATTATCAAAGAATGATTACAATGACTTTGCTACCAGCAAACAAGGAGCCTGTGTGTGTGAGCCGGCAGTCCTTTTGAGCTGGCTGTGGTAGGGGCTTTTGGCTTCCACGCCAGGTAACAGCCCCGGCAGGAAAACCACCTCCAGAAGACAGCACTCCCTCTGCGAGTTCTCGTTCACTTCCTCCCCTCTGAGCTTCCGAGTCCTGGCGCTGACCCTGCCCTGCCTGGGCAGCTCCACGTTACAAGGCCGGAACACTTTCTATAGACTGCAACTTTATGGAGATGGCGAACGGACCTGCTCTCTAATGAGAACAGCACTCAGTTACACAATGACCTGCAAAGGTTGCATGGAAGTTTCTGGACTCAGCCTCCAGGCCACCCTCAGCTGGTTGTGGCCTGTCAACCCCATGGCTAGGAGATTCGTTTTGTTCCAGGCCTTTGGCTTGTAAGGAAGTAAGATTTTGCAACTATTTCATCTCTGCACGTAATTTCCCTCTTTTAAACTCGACCCTCGTGGCACCTCGCACTTCCTGGGAACTTCGACTTGGAGCCCTCAAGCAAAAGGCAAGAGGGACGGGGCCTCCTTAGCGAGCCTGAGCCGGAAAACCAAGCTTGGGCAATCCTATTGGGGCTCAGGGCGTCACCGCCACTGGCACCGTGAGCGGGACCGCTATTCCTCGTGGGGACTGTGAAGCTCGTTTCTGCACCTCGCTAAATGCCAGTGGTGCAGGAAGCCACAGTCACAGGAAGAACCCCTCCCCATCTTTTCCAACTGCCCCCTATGGAAACAGGAACCGCCCTCATTGAGAACTAGCCTGGAGCTCAAGAAAGGATTTCCTCGGGGTAGGGTCTGTAGCCCAACACAAACCAAGCCCTGCTCAGCTCGGAGCAGGAGAGCACAAGTTCCTCCCAGTGTCTGTGGAATAAACCCCAAGGCCTATGGGAACCGGTCTGGGCAGCGGCCGCTCCTCCCAGATTGCCCAGGGGCGACGGTGACCTGGCCCAGTCAAATCAGGAGCATTCCAAGGGTACAGTCACGGCATGATGACTATAATAGTTAACAATGCTGCATTGTGTATTTGAACACTGCTCAGTAGATCTTTAAAGTTCCCACCACACACAAAGCTGGAACTGTGCGTGGCGACAGACAGCAGCTGGACCCATTGTGGTGATCACGAATCTTCATTGTACACCTGAAGCGAATATAATGTGATATGTCCGTTATACCCCCATTTAAAAAAAAAGAAAAAGAAAAAGAAAACAATTGGCAAATTCAAACCTAAAAAAAATTGTTTAACCTATCTCCTGTCCTAAATAAGGTCAGGCTTTGAGGAACGGGGGGTCAGAGCGCAGCGGAGGCATTTGGCAGGACACATTCCAGCTCCCTGCACCGGGCCCTCTGCCCTCCGCCCACAGGCCTCGGGGGCCGCTGCCCTGCAGACTGCGGAGCCCGAGGGCGGTTCAGGCAGAAACACCCGCCGCCCAGCAGCCCGAGGCCATCTCCAGCTGCCGCAGAGATAACGTGTCCCTGTGGCTGGAATAAGCACTCTGTCAGCAAACCTAGACCGCAGTTCTTGACGTTTGGGGAAAAGGTAAATATGACAAAGGTAATGTTGGCCTCGAGGACTCGCCGAGAGAGCCCCAGGCAGCCCCAGGTGTCCCTGGGCACACTGGGAGGACCGCCGCCAGCCTCGGGACACGGCCCTCTGAGGTTGTCTTCCTCTTCCTCTTGCTCTTGACCGGATGCCTCCCTGGCCGGCACTGACCTCCCCACCCCGCCAGGCTGGGGGGACTTTCTGCTGAACCCCAAGCCCAACCCATCCCAGAAACACAGAGCAAGACTCCACTCTTAATAGCTGTGCTTGCTGGTGGGTCCACAGGACCTGGGTCCCAGGACAAGCCACACGGCAGGAGTAGACATGAATAAACATGAAACGAGGACAGAGCACATTGTCCTAGGTTTCCCCGGGTGACTCAACAACCCCCGACATTAGGTAAATGATAACACTGAACAAGCCTGTACCCATGAGGATCAACTTTAACTGAATGTAAGAACCAAAAAAAGGAAAAAATTTACATTGGCTCAGACCAGATAGAAATGTATTTCCCTTTTGTATAAAATAAGTCTGGA
Organism: Phyllostomus hastatus; assembly: GCF_019186645.2. Taxonomy (NCBI): domain Eukaryota; kingdom Metazoa; phylum Chordata; class Mammalia; order Chiroptera; family Phyllostomidae; genus Phyllostomus; species Phyllostomus hastatus. The sequence goes on along the minus strand of NW_025333640.1, from coordinate 30,653,083 downwards.
GGGTAGGCAGCCCAGTACTGACATGGTGGCCCCCCAGAATTGCCGGGAACCAGCATCCTTCCAGCGCACAGTCTGCCTCCTCTGGGTTGTGGCACTTATATGACCTCAAGGCCCCAGATGGCTGCTGCGCTCCAGCCATACCAGTCACATTCCACCCAGGAGAAATGGAAAAACAATACTTCCCACCAGTTGTGAACATGTCTGTTTACATCTCGCTGTCTAAAACTAAGTCACTTACTGACAAAGGAAATAAGGAATATTTTCTTTCAATAAGCGACAACATGTCTAATCTATGAACAAGGGGAGAATGTGTACTGGGAGGGATTAAGCAACACTGACCACAAATTGCTGGTTAGTTGCTCTTCCGCTGTGGGGAACAGCAAAACCAAATTGAGGTGTGGACACTTGGAAGCCAGGTGTGACTCACCCACCAGTGGACTCCTTGCTACCAACCAGCTCATCAGTAAACCTGTGTTTCCGCATGTCACGGACCTACCCGACTGCTCAAAACATACACGACTCTGAATGTGAAACTTTTTTTTAAAGATTTTATGTATTTTTTTAAGATTTTATTTATTTATTTTTAGAGAGGGAAGGGAGGGAGAAAGAGAGAGAGAGAGAAACATCAATGTGCGGTTGCTGGAAGTCATGGCCTGCAGCTCAGGCATGTGCCATGACTGGGAATCGAACCTGTGGCACTTTGGTTCACAGCCGGAGGTCAGTCCACTGAGCTGCGCCAGCCAGGGCTGAATGTGAAACTCTTGAATGCAAAGGACTATGTAACACAGTCTCTAAATTTTCAAATTGTATGGTTTTAGATAAAAATTATGATCTATATCAAACATTGAAGGTAAATATACTTAAATATTAACCTAAGAGTGTAGAGAGGTGATTTCTGAGTAGTAGAATTACAGAACATTTCTTTGGGGGTTTTTTTTTAATTCTTTTCTGTAGTTAAAAATGTTCCTCCACCTGCCTGGCATAGCTCAGTGGATTGAGCGCGGGCTTCGAACCAAAGCATCACAGGTTCAATTCCCAATCCGGGCACATGCCTGGGTTGCAGGTCATGGCCCCCAGCAACTGCACATTGATGTTTCTCTCTCTTTCTCCCTCCCTTCCCTCTGTAAAAAATAAATAAATAAAATCTTTAAAAAAATGTTCCTCCAATGTATATGCATGGCTTCTCTAATTAGATACAACAGTAGTTTCCCCTCAAGAGGGCCTTGTTCATCTACAGCCCAGGGCACCTGAGACGAGAGGTTAACTCGGGAAACCGGAGTCCTGAAGCAGAACGTCACCCCGACCCACGCCCCTTCTCTGCGTGCCATGGTCTGAGGGTTAAACACTGAAACCACACAGTGACCTTTTCTTAATGTCAAAATAATAATTTCTCGCTATTTATGTCTGTGGCTTACACAGAACCTAAAAATAAATGTAGCTCATGAACGACCTTCTTGGGGAAGCCATCAAGTTCTGCTATTCCGATGAAACGTGAGTCAGAGCCCCCGATTCAGACTTGGTAAGGAAAAAGGAATGCATTTTTCCCAGAAACTGCCCCCGCTCAGGAATTTCCCTTCTGCATTTTTGACTTTGTCATTTTCCTGGGAATTCTGTGCAACGGAAAATGAAGAGTTAGAAACAGCTGACCCCCAAGGACTCGACCGGTACTGACCATCGCCACAGGGCTCCGGAGAGGCAGGCGGAAGCCTGCAGCCCCCCACCCCCAACCCCGGGGACATGGGGGCTCCCTCCAGAAGGAGCCTGTTCATCTCCCCACACCCACCTGCCGCTTCTCATCTAGGAAAGACAGTAACTGGAAAACTGAAAGACAAGTCTCCATGGTTTTTACATCTGGGCTGGTTGTCTCTGCCCTAGAATCAAAAGTCTGACCGTGAACCAATTGAAACGCACCAGCCTTGCAAGAAAAACACCCAAAGGCACGCGTACCAAAGCTTGAACCTCACACCCAAAGAACAGCCTGGCTACATTTACTGGTCTTGTAGAAGGACTGAGCCACAGAGATAAAATGGGTCTACATAGACAGAAGGCTCCATTCCTTGTCTCCGAAACGTAAGGAGGAAGCTGCTTATCGTACTGACTTAAATCTATCCCATACTAACCACTACTGAGCCCAGGAGAGGCAGCTGATCCCACAGCCCCCACTGCATGACGACGGGCAGGGACGCCTTCCGCAGAGCAGCGACAGTCATCACAGGCTCGAGGCACACACAGGAGCCTCGGGATGAAACCCACAGCTTTTATGATCAGCAGAAGCCAAGTCCCCTTGAAAATAAGGACCATGAAGTCTCCGGATGCCTCGTTTACATAATTCCTTCCCGTTCTCATTTTAACAAATATGTCTTCCCTACCTTATTTTCTATTTGCAATTTTATTTTCTATAAAGGGGGACCCCCAATTCTATGAGCTTCATGCAGGACGCAAGGCTGGAAAGGGGGGTTTGAGACCAAATATCATGTAGACAGTCGGCATCAGTGGCAGTGCCGAGTGTGGTTCTGATGCAAGATGCACAGGACACACGGGGAAGCTGGGTCGGAGCACAGGAGGCAGGGGACGCCCCCAGGGAGGAAATGGGGTGAGGCGTGGCTTCCTGGTTGCCACACAGATCTGGGTGCCTGTCCCCAATGTCATAGTTTCACTGGTTCCTTCTGAACGTGCTCTTCCTTTCTTTCCAAATATCATTTGGTGGAAATATAATTTACATACTATACAATCTTCCCATTTAAAGTATAGAATTGGTTTTGAATCTATTTACCTGGTTGTACAGACATCACGATTTAATTTTAGGTCATTTTCATGAAAGACGCTTCACGCCCATTCGCTGTCAATCTCTCTTCTCTCCCAACCCTCTGCTCCGAAGCAACTTCTCATACCCTCTCGGTCTCTCTGGAGTTGCCTGTTCTGGGCACTTCGTAGAAATGGGATCACACGGAAGTGACTCTTTGTGTCTGCCTTTTGTTCACTTAAAATAATGTTTGCAAGGTTCTCCCATGTTGTAGCACCTCATTCCTTTTGGTTGCCAAATAATATCCCGCTACATGGACATACTGCATTTTGCTTATCCAGTCATCCGTTGATGGACATTTGAAGTATTTCTACTTTGGGAGCTATTATAAATAATGTCACTACGCTCCTGGATGTCAAGCCAAAACTTAGTCACCGCCTCGTTGCAGTCTCAGACTCCCCCAGCAGAATTTGCAACCAAATTCAGTCTATAACTTCCCGGTCAGTCCCCGAGACCTGCAGAGACTCCCCGACCTCCCCTAAGGGGAGGCGTGCTGGCCTGAGATCCTGCACTCCTAACCTTTCAGTGCCCCCGCCCTGCCTGCCTTTAAAAACCTTCCCTTTAGTGCAGCTCACAGGAGCCATTCCAGTTGCTGGATGGGAAGCTGCCGGACTCAGGAAAGAAAGCCAGTGAGACCTTCGCCGTGTCCCACGGGTGGACTTTGCTCTGTGGCGTGACCGAGACGAGATTCCTTGAGGAGGAGCCGCCAGCTCTCAACACTGGGACCAGCTGGAGCAAACGGGGGATCCCAGTGCTTTAGAAATGTGTGTAAAATTACAAACACCAAGGGGTTTGGGGAGGTTTTTGGGGTTTAAGCAAGAACACCTGACAATGAAAATGAAAGAAAAGAAAACCAGCATTTCAGAGCCCTAGAGGTCTAGGTGATACAATGTGAACCAAACCAATGTTTAAAAATGCAGCCACCGGTGAGGTAAGAGTTTTAAATAAACACCCGTCAGACTCTGGCACACCTCCCCCCCGAAGAGCCAATGTAATCAAAGCCACACGCAGCCAGCGCTGAGCATGCTGCGCCAGCCCAAACCTGCGGACTGACCTGTGACTGCCATCGACAGCCATCGATGTGTCGTGACGCAACAGCAACAGACTGACCCAGACCAAAGGCTGGACAATGTGGGGAGCAAGATTTATCCCTCAATATTGCTCTGACAGTATTTCGACACAGCTCTGGGATTACAAATAGATTCTGCTAAAAGTCATACACTCACTCCTCAATCCGATATGTATGTATAGGAGACATGCCTTGGCTGGCGTGGCTCAGTGGGTTAAGCACTGGCCTGCCAAATGGAAGGTGGCAGGTTCAATTCCCAGTCAGGCCACAGGCCTGGGTTGTGAGCCAAGACCCCGGTTGGGGGCGTGCGAGAGGCAACTGATCAGTATCTCTTATTCCCTCCCTTCCCTTCTCTCTAAAATAAATAAATAAAATCTTTTAAATATATATTGTTTTAAAAGAAAATAAGGTGTCAGGGGAAGTGCCACACTGAGACAGAGGTGTAAGAAAGCTTGCGGTGCCATAGAACAAACACCCCGAGGAACACAGGATGGCGGCCTGTCTCCCTGTTATTGGGAGCCTGTAACCTGCGCAGAAACATAAGGAGTACCATGTAACCCGACGCTGGAAACAGCAAACTACTTGCCTGAAGAAAAGTAAGGATTTCACTGTTGGGCACCCAAGTACCCCATAATCTGGCTTGCTAACAGTGACAAAGTGTTCTGTCCAATTGGAAGAAACAGATCCTCCTCCTCCTCTTTCTGAACTCTCTAACGCTGATTAGCCAAAACATCTTCTGGAGAAGCAATTCAAAATATCTCTTTTGCAATAGTCCCCGAAGGGAACCGTTCTGGTTCTGGGGAATTATATAAGTGTGGGGTTTCTCCAATGCCCCTGGTTCCGGAGATCATTTTGTTTAGTCCCCTGGTGCATTGCGCCACCTCCCCTCTGCAGCTCAGCATAGGGTCAGCTGGACCCGGACCCCTTGCCACCCACCCCGGGGCGGGGGTGGGGGTGTTGCGAGGAAGGGGTGAAGGGCTGGCTCTTGCTGAGCCAGGCACTTTCCCTTGTCCCTTTACCTCCTGGCTGGCTGCCTGGAGACTGGCGGAGGTTATTTCAGTGCACCAAAAGTTCTTAGAAGATCAAGGGTATGCAGTACCTGGGGACCAGCCCCTGGCCTTGTGCCTGTGGCTCTCATTGCATTGCTTCAGTTTCTCTGCCCTCCTTTCCTAGCCTGCCCAGGACCAAAATATTGAAAAGAGAGAAAGGAAAGGGAGGAGGGAGGGAGGGAGGAAGACAGGGAAGATTATTTCTAAAATAATTTTTTAAATTCTTATCATTTCTTCTAGAGCTCTTAAAAATTGTTTTTATATTTGGACTTTAATCTGCTTGGAATATGGTTCTGAGTGTGATATAAAACAAAAATCCAGCCCTGGCTGGTGTGGCTCAGTAGAATGAGCACCAGTCTGCGAACCAAAGGGTGGCCAGTTCAATTCCCAGTCAGGGCACATGCCTGAGTTGCAGGCTAGGTCCCCAGTTGGGGGCGTGTGAGAGGCAACCAACTGATGTTTCTCTCCCTCTCTTTCTCCCTCCCTTCCCGTCTCTCTAAAAATAAATAAATAGTCTTTTTTTTTAATCCAAAACAACATGATCATGGAATTGCTTTACTGTTCCCATCTTTAACTAGAATCTCCTAAGGCATCATTATTATATTTGCAGTGGTCTCTGCCTTTATCAAAGCTTATTAAAAATTTCTTTGTTTTTGTTTTTTTCTTTTCTTTCCTTTTTTCATTTTTTGTTTTTTTTGTTTTTGTATTTGCAGTTTCTTTTCTTCTTTTAAGTTTCTTTTAAAATAGGAATGCATATTGAAGTCTATCAAGCATCTTTTCAGCATCTGATGAGACATCATTGTTTGATTATTCTCCTTTAATTTATTAATATGTGAACCAATTTGCATTATTGGCCTTTCCAATGTTGAAATTTCACTATTTTCCTGGAAGTCATATTTCTAGATTTTCAATACATTTCAAATTTCTGGTAAAAAAAAAAGAAAGGATACTTTTATCCCACATTATTTAAGATTTGAAAATGAAAACTAATCATATTAGTTACATGTTAGTTACACAGGAGAATATGTTTTTATTTTGTTTCTCTCTTACAAAGTAAGTACTGGAGTTGATATTGGAGCACGGGGCATCGCCACTGAGTTTCGTTTCCCGACGTCCTTCGCTCCAAAATGCTCTCATCTGCATTCAGGTGAAGGTCACTTTCTATGCGACACGCATTCATGAAGCAGCCCCCCTGGGCCAGGTTCTGTCCTGGCTGGTACAGGACTCAAAATGCCTACGAACATTTTGAGGTCAGTGCTCAATCTGGTGAACCCACATGACCCCACAGGGTCTCACCTTTTTAACCTGGGAGCGCGGACAGCAGCCGTGCTCCTGCCGCCTGCCTCACAGCAGGCCCAATGTCAATGCCGTACCAGCGGCCATGGCCGGGTGTATGGACATGGGTGTCATCGGTGTATGCCATGTGTACAGTTACATGGCTAATCAAGCCTTCTGAAACAAAGTTGACGAGAGTGTTAAAAAACAGTGAGAACTGGTAGTCCCAAGCAGCACTCCCCAAATCAATGTATAACCACATATGTGCATAAGGTCATTGAAACTATCTTTGTATTCTTACCGGTGACGTACGAATTGTTTCGAAATAAACTCAGTGACTCTCAATCTGAACTTAGTTCTTTTTTTTACTCTTTGGAATCACACCAGGGTTTTAGGGTTTGGGGTTTGTTTTGTGTTTTTTTTTGAAGGGGGGCAGGTGTTTAAATAACATTAACTGAACTGTTGCAACCTGTCAATAACTGGTTATGAAACTTCTTGTATGTACTAAGCATATTTTACTAATTTGTATCAATGCTTAATTTAGGAATCAAAAATGAAATTGCCAGGCCCGATTATTTGTAAAAACTGTTCAATAAGCATATATTGAAAGGAATGATCTCTTATAAAGACCTTTTCTATAAGCCAGTTAGAAATAAAATGAATGATAACATTAGAATGATATTGAAGAATGTGAAATAAGGACATTATTGCTTCTCAGCCTTTTGGCTAAGGTCAAGTGAGATAAGAAAATTCCATTTTTTAAAAAGTAATTTTATGTCTTAGGTACATCACTCACTTCTTAGAATTTTATTAAGTATTTGTTAGAACGGTGGGGGCGGCTGTCCCTATGGAGCCCCCCCACCTCACCTCCCCCCACCCCCTCCCCCCAGGTGCCTCTCTCTCTCCTGGCCTCTTTCTCTCTCCTGAGCTCCGAGGACCCTTCCTTTGCATCTATAACTCGTTTCCAAGGCCCGTTTCCTCTACAGCTCACTTCTGCTGCCGTGACTTTCTAAATAAACTTTCTCTCACAGTTAAAAAAAAAAAAGGAAGAAAGAAAAGAATGGTGGGGAGAGTAAAATGGAAGAATCCTCATTTTTAAAACCAGTGCACACTACTTTTCAAAGGCAGACAATAAAGCTAACACATGATATATGATGCTGAGCTGTAGGTCCTTTGAGAAAGGATTTGTTGAAAGCATTGTAGAAAAATAATGGGAAAATCATTACTGTTATATCCAGGAGACCTGCAATCATTTTGAAAGGTTTATTGAATATATATTCTCCAGAACTTTTTTCACTAAGAATATTTTTTATATAAAAAGTAAGAATAACATTTGCTTACAATGCAAAATCAAGTTTCAGCTGAAAAATGAAGCCTATTAAAAACAACATCAGCAAAAATTCCAAATATTTCTTCAACAGTTCTCATAAAATGATGTATTTGCTTTAAAAAACTTTTTTCTTTTTTATTTCTCTAAAAAGGAAGACAGTTAAAGAGACTTAGACATCTGAATGAACTCTTGGTGGGTTACAAGGAAAAATGTAATCAAAGACAAGAAGAAGAAGAAAGATTTCTCCTGACTGCTTCTCTTCTTGAATTGTCTTTTCTCCATAATTATCTTTTCCAATTAGTGATAGGGAGGAATTGGTGTAAATATTTTCAAAATGTCCTATTCCCTCGGTTTCCACATGATTACCTGCTTTAAAAATGGGTGCTTTTTTAGAAATATTCAAGGTCATGAAAAGCAGGGACCTGCAGCCAAGGTTGCTCTACCCAGCAAAGCTCTCATTTAGAATCGAAGGGCAAATAAACAGCTTCCCAGACAAGAAAACAAACTAAAGGAGTTCATCATCACCAAACCATTATTATATGAAAATTTTTAAAGATTTTATTTATTTATTTTTAGAGAGGGAAGGGAGGGAGATAGAGAGAGAGAGAAACATCAATGTGCGGTTGCTGGGGGTCATGGCCTGCAACCCAGGCATGTACCCTGACTGGGAATCGAACCTGCAACACTTTGGTTCGCAGCCCAGGCTCAATCCACTGAGCTATGCCAGCCAGGGCGCTATTATATGAAATGTTAAAGGGACTTTTTAAAGAAAAAGAAGATCAAAACTATGAACAATAAAATGGCAATAAATACATACCTATCAACAACTGAATCTAAAAAACAAACTAAGCAAACAAGAAGAACAGAGACAGACTCACGCATATGGAGAGCGTTTTGATGGCTGCCAGGTGGCAGGGGGTTAAGAAGTACAAGTAGGTAGTTACAGAATAGCCAAGGGGATGTAAAGTCCAGTGAAGCTATAGAACTTACACGCACGACCCATGGACACGAACAACGGTGGGGCTGCTGCCTGAGGGAGTGTGGGGTGCTGGGTGGAAGGGAGGAAAGGGGGGAAAATTGAGACAACTCTAATAGCATAATCAATAAAATATAATTTTTAAAAAACTTACTGAAAATACACATGTAGTAAAACGTGAGTGTCCTCCTCGGCCCCTAACCTGTGTCCATTCCCACTTTACAGGGCTTTTCTTGCTTCAGAAAAACCATAGTTTTCCTATGGGTCCTTCCAGATCCTCTTTTGCCAGATACAGATACGGTTTTTCATGTGAACATAAGTGTATGCTTATTTTAAACACTGTTCTACCTTTTTTTTTGATATGCCAAGGTCACACAGCTGGGAAGACCTGGGACTGAGATGGGCTCCTGGTGTGTCTGACTCTGCAACTTACTCGTCTCTAATGCTCAGTCACCAAGAGCACGGCCCCAGCTGGGAAGGCGGGTCCGGCGGTGTCGTGCAGCTACGTGACAGCAGCTACGCGACAGCAGTTAAACTCTTGATTCGATCAAGACTTTCTTGATTAGTGACTTGTGCATCTCCAGCAACCAGGAAATAAATTGTGCACATCGACCAGGTCATAGGCCAATGGTGAAAATAATGAAAACTATGTTGCAACATGGAGAAGTGTCTATGGTAAACTCTTCAGTGAAAAAAAAATGGTATCCTCTTGTGACTTTTACCAAAACAAGAGAATTTTGCACCAAATCTAAGTTGTCACTCTCACCTCCTATGACACTGGTTTTAATGGGAGTTTCCTTCTTCGCAACAAATAGAAAGTCCTGTCTCCCTGGGCAGAGATAGTAAAAGTCTTCTAGAAACTCTGAAGTTATGAGACAATTGCTTCCTATTCTTTTCCTGCAGGGGATGGAAAGTTGGCATGGAGTGAATTGCATCCTCCAAAAGGTATGTTGACACCCAAAGCTCTGGAACCTGTGAATGTGACCTTATTTGGAAATGTGGTCTTTCTAGATGCCAGGAAGCTGAGATGAGACCATCAGGACGGGCCCTGATCCAATGTGACTGGTCTCCTTACAAGAAGAGGGGACCGTGGACACAGACCCACAGAGAGGACATCACGGGAGGAAGGCACAGGCGCAGGAGGAGGACGGCGACAAGGTGAGGTCATGCTGCTTTGAGCCACAGAACAAACACCTGAGGTCAGCAGCAGCAGGCAGAGACCGGGAAGGAGTGGCCCCCTGCGGACCTCAGAAGGAGCGTGGTCCTGCCGACACCTTGCATCTGGACTTCTGGCTTCTAGAACTGTGGTAATAAATCTTTGTTGTTTTAAGCCACCCCATGTTTGGGGCTTTGTGATGGCAGCCCTAAGAAACGAATACAGAAATCCTTAAAGACTTTTAAGAGGGACGAGGGGAAGATTACCATTTACTGAGAAACTTCGATGCTGTTCCAGGCTCCGGGCTCGATGCTGCCCGTGTTTTATTTCATTCTAACAACTATGGGAAGAAGGCACTTTACAGAAGAGGCAGTCAAAGCTCAGGAACTGAGTAAAACGCTGATGTTCCCTCGGCTGGAAGGGTCTGGGGCTGAGCCCCTGCCTCCGAGGCCCACGGTGTTTCCAGCGCACCGCTGCCAAGAACACGGCGTCGGCCTGAGAAGACCGATTCAGCAGGATTGCAGCCACTGACGTTCAACATCAGTTACCACGCAACCTTTGCCCAGGTGAACCGGACCTTCCAGGTCTCCCCGGGAGGTGGGCCAACAGCTTTTCCCTGCCAAGTATGGCTGCGCATAGCCCTGCAGCTGCGTCGTTTGCCAGCTAGCACTTGAGCCCTGTCAGTTTTTAACCCAAGTTAACTGCAGTGCTGAGAGGGTGAACTAATAATCCCATCTGCTGGCTCCCAGGCCTTGACACTGAGTGGGAGAAGTCAAACACGGCCTGGTGGGCACACAGCCATCACAGACGATACCCTGGGGTCTAACTTGGTTTCTGGTTTCAACAGGTTTGCTTCAACCTCCATGTTCTCCCCGGGCTTCAGTGACGGCGAGCTGGTGGGTGATAAAGCTGGTCTCCAGGATATAAAGGCTCAGGACACCACTGGTTTGTAAAGTCAGTAGGGTGGGTACCTGAGAACTCAGACTCTGGACCCTCGATGGCTGGGTGGTAACATGCACAAGGACAGATACTGGAGAGGCGGGCGGCGGGCTGGGTGTCCGGCCCTGCGCAACCCTTCCGCAGGCCTTTTTGGGCAGGGCCCCGCCTGCAAGCAGGTGGATACCTCCGCTGACTGTGGGTGGTAGGGAGATAGGGTGTGTGGCCACACAGCCACAATCAATAAAGGCTACAGGAACTGTCAAGAAGATAATAAGACCACCCCTCGCTGGATTTATGGCTTAAAACCAGCAAAGACCAGCTCCATCCAACGTGGTGACTAATACCGTGTGGTAACCGCTGGCCCCATTACGCGCTCATTATACTACATTAGCATGCTAAATGACACATCTCACACTGCCGCGGTCATCGGAGACAGAAAGCCACCTGAGCACGCGAAATGACCAATGGGGCTAGTCCGAGAAGTCTCCACCCCTTTCCCCAGAAAGATCCTAAATGTTCCTCCTCCTCATTGAATGCCCTATCTCCCCTCCTACTAATAACCAAACCTCAATGAAGGAAGCACATCCCACTAAAGGGGGGCTGCTCTGTCTGGGGTATAGCCCACTCTCTGTCTCACTGCTTTACAATAAACCCACCTTCATGTCAAACCCAACGCCGGCTCACATTCCACAGTGGGTCACAGGTGCTCGGGTGCCCGGACCCCGGACGCCTGCATGGGAAGTGTTCTCCATGTCACCTACCTGCCCCCAAATACCCAAGTAAAAAGGAGGCAAGGCAATCTGAGTCCAAAACCATTACATACATTTGATACTAATGCGATTGTTAATGAAACCATGCATCTTCCCCAAAAAAGGAATGCAAAAACTGTATTCCTCCATCATTGTCGTTCTCCTCTCGAGGGACGACCTGAGAGAAAAGACAGGACTGTGGCCACGTGGTGTTGGGGTTCAGCCAGCCACGCCCCTCACCTGCTCCTCCAACTCCACTCAGCCAGCAGTCGGTCGTCAGGATGTGACACCTGGATGTGGCTGGGGATACGTGTCTCCGTGTCTCCGGGAAGACTAATGAGCAGCTTGCAGAGAAGAGCCCATTCTCTGGTGCCCCATTAATTACAGAGCTCCTGGCAACTCACGAACGCTTCCTGCGCAGAAAGGTCATACCCTGGTGTCACCAGTCAGATCTGCACGGGATCTGATTGCTCTTTATGGTTATTTCCCTGATCATCGCTCCCCAGAGGTCGGTCTGGCTACAGCCTGGGATATTTGAGTGCAGTAATTTGCAAGATTTATGGAAAACAATTTCTCAGAAATGTGCTCTCAATTTTCATTGGGCAAATTCTTCTTTCTCCAGTAAGTGCTGGAGCATATGGAGGCGGCAAATGGTTTAATGGACAGCGTAAAAGTAACATTTTTCTTCTGAAGTTGATGATTTGCACTTAAGGCTTCCAGTCGCATTTTTTACTATAGCAAGTGTTCAGAGCAAATTAAAGGGAAAGGGAAGAGCTCCCATCTTTCAAGCGGGCTATCTCCACAGCTTGGGAACAATGGGGCCATTCCATTTCAGAGACTCGTGTGCACCCCCTGGCGCTCCCCCCCTCACCTCCATCCTCGGGAAGGAGACTGAACGTCTCCACCCCAGGCTGTCCTCTCCTACCTGTCTCTGTGCTCTGTACAACGCACTCATTCCTTTCTAACATGCAACACAATGAGATCAAAATGGCCAAGAGCTGTCTTTCTAGTCTCTGGGCAGAAAGGTTCCTGGTGGAAACCATCACCTAATGAAAAGTTAGGAAAAAATACACAGCAGAAGTAAACACGGCCCAGGTGAATATGCACAAAGCCCAGCTGCTCTTTGTAATCATAACATTTGCAGCCATTATTACATTTTTGTCCTTTCACGGCGAGAGAGAACAGTAGAGGGAGGTCTTAGAATCAGCCATCTGACCATTTGAAGTTGGAGTAACAGCAGTGGGACACACTGGAACAATGGAACAGCCATATTGGAGTACAATGCACTCGTTTGTCCAGCCATGTCCATTCATTAAGCATCCACCAGGCTTCACGCACCCGTTTTTCCATCCCCCAGTGTCACCCACTGCGATGTCGCTCTCACACATCCATCAGGCGGCCTTCCTCTATCCTCCTATAACACCCTCTCCATCGCTCTGCCCTGCCTTTGTCACTACATGTGGCCATTAGCAGGTGACGTTTGTCCTCTACGTCGACAGTGGGCTGGGGTGATGACATAGCCCACTTTCCACTGAATACTCAGCACCTGGAGCAGGTGTTGAATAATGAACCACAACGTGGGCTCAACGAAATAATGAGGACCTGGTGTGATAGGCAAACGAGCCCAGTTCTCCTAGGGCCCGCTCTGAAAGTCGACGTGGAAGGTGGGGCTGCTCTAAGGAACTGTGAAACCGGAAGGAAAAGCTCTCTCTCTAAAACTGACATATCGGGGTGCTCTTTTAAAGGCTGCTATTGGATTTGTTTCAGCACCAGCAGGGAAAGTAGAGATCGCCTGGGAGACTCCACTCCTTCCTCTGCCCTCACTTACGTGCAGAGAAATGGAAGTTATGAAATCTGCTTAAAGTCATGCAAACCACTGGTGACTGGGCCATGGGAAGGGCAAAGGTTGTTGGATGCCCCCAGTCCACAGGCCCGGAAAGGCAAAGCTGACCACCTGCAAGACACACCCTTGAAGCACTAGCTTCTGCTTTCACAAATGCAACTCTGTGCCACACGTCAGAGAAGCCATGCCCTCGGGCTTGTGCTTTAAATGAAGGTTTGTGCAAATGAAGGCTCGTCCTTTATTGGACCTGTTCCCATCCAGCAGACATGCACACACACACACACACACACACACACACACATATATACACACACACATACACACACTCAGTGCAAACGCCACTTCTTCAAGGGAACCTTTCCTTACTATTCACCCACCCCCAGGCCAGATCAGATTCCCCATTACACTCCAGCAGGGCACCCCTTCTCACAGTTTCAACACTTATCGCAATTTGAAGTGACATGTTTGAGGGACTGTTCAATGAACAGCTGCAAGCCGTCTCCTCCATTAGATCAAGGGGTCGCAAATGATGTCTCTAGGGAGAAGACGCCTGCTAAAAGCTCATCCTAGCCCATCTTTTCTTCGCCACACCAACCTGGGAGTACAGAGAGCATCAGGGTGATGATGTCAAAGCTGTTTCACTGAATCTCCCCCACTTGCTAGTGTGGGTCCTTCTGACTCAATTCAAGGCCCTCCCCTCGGGCTTCCAGGAGTCCGTGTGCTCGCACCTGAGTCCCGCCCACTCTGCTTAGCCATCTCACACTCTGTCCCCATTGGGCGCTGGGTCCCGGTGTCGCTGTGCCGTGAGGTCTCTGCGTGTCTCAAGCCCACCTTGGTGTTGTCATACCCGACCCGCGGGTCCCACTCACAGAGATTTTAGTCAAATATCCCACTGATGCTTTGCTCCCAACCCTGAGCCCTAGGGCTCAAGACGACTGTCCTGCAGGGTTGGCAAAAAAAGACAAAGCTCTCGCCCCGTGTCTGGGAGCAAAGACTGAGATCCAGCCTGTGCACCTTGATGCCCTTTAACCTTGGGGCAAATTCTTCGCCAGAAGCCCCCTTGGTGGCTCATGTCAACAGGCCCCTGTACAGCCTACCAGATGGGCTTCCCGGCTGCCCAGGCCTGTGGGCATTTAAGGGCAATGGAGCTACGTCCCCATGTTGGACTCCTGCAAAGTCAGAGCAGGCCGCCGAATGTCCTCAGTGCCTGCGTGGCTCCGAGGGGAGGGGACCCTCCACTCGCACCTCTCATGCAGCAGCAATACAGCAGAGCAAGGTTTTCCAGGAACAGCCGGTGCGTGGGCACTGAAAATTACAGCCCAGCACACGTAGGACTTACAGAGCTCGGCAGGGTTCCGAGAAGGTGACTTCCGGCACGGAGGCCGGGGTGGGGGGGGCAGCCCTCTGCCGAGGGCTCCGAGCCCTGGCGGGCAGGTGAGTTCGGTGAGTTTCTCAGCCTCCTCGAACCAAAGGCTCCTCAGCCCTGAGCCAGCACAGCCTCTCTCCCTCTCAGGATCGTGCATGAGAACTAAACACAACCAGGTTGGTAGGCCAGCCGGCACGGTGCTGGGGACACAACAGATGCCCCATCAGTATTCAGTCCCTTTCCCGAGACTCGTTCATCTGTTCTGACGTTTACAGTCACTCCTTCTCCCACTGGCTTCGGTTTAAAGTTCTTCCATGAAAATCGTAAAATATGTATTTCATGAAGTAATAATTAAAATTCTACTGTGCTCCTAGAGTTTATTGTTTTAACATTAAATCCAAGAAATTATGCTCACTATTCTTTTTTTTTCTATTTTTGCCCTTCACTATTTTTTTTCACCTACTGATATTTTTTGGAGTGACAGGGGACGGGTGAGAAAGAGATTTGTTGTTCCACTTCCTCATGCACTCATCGGTTAATCCTTGTATGTGCCCTGACCGGAGATCGAACCCACAACCTTGACACATCAGGACAATGGTCTAACAAAGTGAGCCACCCAGCCAGGACTATGCTCACTATTAATTAGCTATTTCCTGGATTCATCCCGTCTGATGTGGGGGAGATCAATTTCCCCCACTTGGGAAATAGTTTCCAATGCAAAAAACCCACCTTGTGGGAAAGGATGGGAAGCTAGTATTTATTTATTACCTACTATGTGCCCAGGTGGCAACAAAGCTGGCAGCTGATGGCTTGGGCTTTGGAGCCACAACGCCGAGGTTCACATCCAGACTCCACCCCATAGGGAGCTGTGTGATCCTGGGCAGGTAACATACAGTGTTGGTGTCTGAGTTTTTAGTCCAGAAAAGGGTGGTGATTGCACCTACCTCACAGGATGGTGGTGACAATTAAACAAGTTAACAAGAACAATGCGTGGCCCATGATAAACCCTCGATACATACTAGCTATCATTGCTTTGCTGTGTTACATACAGATCCATCCTCTCAGCCACCCTTCAACAGCTGTGTTTTCCTCTGCAACCCCCAACTGAGGCGCTGTGACCGGGAACCTGGGAACCCTGCCCCAGAGCCCACGGCCAGCTCACAGCACCTGCATTCCTGCCCCAGGTTTCAGGAGCCCGAAGCCCTGACCTTTCCTCCTCAGCCTGAGGCTCCCCGGGGAGCTGCAGCTGGTTCTCCTGGAAGCACCCACACAATGAACACAATGTTAATTGTGGCATGGATATCACGTGTGGCCAAAGCCCGGCGGCCTGAGACTAGGTGAGACAGATGAGCCTCAGAGCTGCTTTTGCTCCAGCTTAAATCGTGGCCACATGCACGGTGACCAAACCCCGTGGCCACCTGGCAACCAAAGAGAGCACTGCAACCCGAAAGCCCCACACCTGCTTCCATCAGCGGAAAGGGGAAAGGGACTCCTCCTGCCTATGAGTGCCAGCAGGTTGGGCTGAGCATTTTTCATTGGCTATTTAATTCTCTGTCCAAAGGAGAAACTATTTCCCCCGTTTTCTAGGTGAGGCAGTCAAAGCTCAGACAGGTGATGCCGATTCTCCAAAGGTCAGACAGCCAGTTAGGTGTCAGAGGCAGCAGGACCACGCAGGTGGCCACCAGGCTCCAAGGCCTGAGGAAGAGCTCGTCTCTGGATGTAACTACCTGGGAACTGTGACATCCTCTCAAACCCCAGACTTTAGGTCGCAGCTGAGGTTTACCCAGCATCCACTGTGCACCGGGCTCTGCTCCAGGCACTTCCACAGGCAACGCTTCGTTCACTCCCTGAAGCGATCACCTGCTGGCAACGCTGTGGATGGCTCGTCAACACGCGAGAAAAACATACACAGAGACAACCAGGTCCTGTGGGGAAGTAGGAACGAAATGGCCACTCTCTCTGGTGGGGAGAGCCTTGGCCACCCTCTCTCCTGGAGGGCGCTGCTTGGTCACTCCTCACATGGGGAGCGCCCCATTCCCCCTCCGGCGAGGCTTTGTGTTGGTTTCATTTGCATAAGAATTCAGGTAAAGCTCATTACTCATTGCGAGGGAAGTAAGGATCAAACAATAAATAACAAGGAAGTCTGAGGGCCTATTTTGAGTCAGGATCTAAGAGCTGTAAAACTTTGAGGAACAAACTAACTTCCTCCTTGGACCCTTATCATTCAACTGAGAGCATTCTAAACAAAGCAGGTTTCACAGGAATTTACATATTCTTTCTTAGGCCTGATCACCTGGGGAACCCACCCTTTTCAGCACAGACCTGCACCACCCTGTCATTGTTTCAGGCTTAGGTGGAGCAAGGGAAGTAAGGCAGCCAAGAGATAAGGAGATTTTCTTCCAGATGATGAGGACTCAGGCTATGTCACAGCCAAGGAGCGAGGGTCCATCACCCCCTTTTGCTGTAGCCCCCAAAGTCCTCCCTTGGGGACCTCCCACGTGATCGTGCCTGTCTTAGATCGTTCCCCCCTTGGGGAATCTTAGCCGTCATTGGCTAACCAACCAGGCTTTGGGGTTCAGTTATGAATGAAGCAGCAGAAGCAGTGCTCCTGCCAGGGAGATAAGCTTTTGTCTCCCTGGTGGCTTACAGTCCAAGGCCACTCCCTCAGCCTTAGCCTTGGCAGGGGTTACAGCTTCTGATACCAGGCAGGGCAGTTCCCCACAAACTCCCCACCACAGACCCGGGGGTTTGTCCTCCTGCTCCTTCTGCTCACATAAGTGGAAATGGGCTTTTCCCACCTCACGTATCCTGGAGGCAGAGCCGGATGACCTCAGAGTGCATGATCTTAAACTCTGGGAGAGGTTTTCCTCCAGGTAGAGAGGTTGTGAGCACAGAAAGGAACCCCAGGATCCCTTCCCTAGCAACAAGCCTATCAGATGGAGCTCTGAACTGCAGATTAGCAGCCTGGGGCTGGTCCTCACACCTGAATCAATAACTCAGCCGCCCTGGGACTTAGTCTCCTGGCCTGTAAACCAGGGAGGCTGAGCTCGGGTTTTTTCCAGGGCTAGAAATCTAGGAGTCACAGCACATCAGCACCAGTGAGAGAAGCAAATCAACAGAGAATATTTCACTGGGCCGTGGACACCCTTCCTTGTCAAAGAGGCCACTGAAGACTCTAAGGCAGTTTGTTAACATTTACTTGAGCTAGAAACATGCTTTCTTTATTTTTTTATTAATTGATTTTCAGGGAGAGAGAGGAAAGGATGGAGAGAGAAAGAGACATATAGATTTCTTGTTCCACTTATTATGCATTCACTGGTTGATTCTTGCATGGGCCCTGGCCGGAGATCAAACCTGCAACCTCAGTGTATCGGGACACCACTCTAACCAACTGAGCTCCCTGGGCAAAACTTGCTTTGAAACTCATATTTTGCCACCCTAGAAAATGTACTTAATGCACTAATTTGGCATTAATATGTCATCCATATGACAGTGAGAGCTTAGCATATATAATGTAGATTTTTTACTGCCTGGGATGGATGGATGGAGAGTGGGAGGAAGGGAGAGAGGAGATGCCACTAAAGGCAGGTGACCACCTGCGTGGTTCAGCGGCCTCTGACATTTACTGGCTGTCTGACCTTTGAAGAAGTCACATAACCTGCCTGCACTTTGATTGCCTCACCTAGGAAATGTGGGAAGCAGTGCCTATGCTCCTGAGAGAATTAAACAACAAATGTAAAATGCTTAGCACAACACATCGGCACTCAACAGACAGGAGTTCCTTCCCCTCTTTGACTTATTCAGACAGGCATGCATACATACACGACATCTGTCCAGAAACAGTCCAGCCATTATTAATATAACGAGAATGGTTTGCACAATATCCATGTAACCTGGCAGCCAAGGAGAGTGGGCTGGAATGTGCATGTGTGAACGATGACGACTTCACTCTACTAGTCAGTGGGGACAGTAGATGCTGTTGACTGAGCATGTGTACTGTGAGGCCGTCACATTCAAAATGACTGAGCGAGTAGAACAATGAATCTGCATCAAATTTTATGTTAAGCTTGAACATTCCTCTGTAGAAACTATTCCGATGATTCAAAAGGCCACAGCTATGGGCAACTGGTGATTGGCAGCTTCATTACAACAACACACCCATTCATGCATCACGTCTTGTGCAGAGGTTTTTTTTTTTTGGCAAAACATCAAATCACCCAGGTGACTCAGTTCCACTGCAACCCAGATTTGGCACTCTGTGACTTCTGCCTTTTCCCAAAACTAAAATCACCTTTGAAAGGGAAGAGATTTCAGACCATTGACAAGATTCAGGAAAATACAACAGGGCAGCTGATGGTAGAATTGGTAGGTGATGGTAGAATAGGGCAGGTGATTGGTAGAATTGTGTGAGGTCCCAAGGTGCCACTTTGAAGGGAACTGAGGCATCATTGTCCTGTCTACACTCTTTCTTGTATCTTCAATAAATGTCTCTGTTTTTCATAGTACGTGGCTGGATACCTTCTGGACA
Source organism: Phyllostomus hastatus (assembly GCF_019186645.2). Classification (NCBI taxonomy): domain Eukaryota; kingdom Metazoa; phylum Chordata; class Mammalia; order Chiroptera; family Phyllostomidae; genus Phyllostomus; species Phyllostomus hastatus. The sequence goes on along the minus strand of NW_025333640.1, from coordinate 30,634,000 downwards.
GGCCTCATATGTAATCCTTAATTTTAAAAATTCAAAGACTAAGAGAAAAAGAAGAAAAAACAAGCACTACAAAGAAACAACCCAAGAGTGAACTGAAAGTTGGATATGTTAGGAGCATCCATATAAATTCAAATGTATCCCCACCCTGGCTGGTGTGGCTCAGTAGATTGAGTGCTAGCCTGTGAACCAAAGAGTCACTGGTTCGATTCCCAGTCAGGGCACAGCCTGGGTTACAGGCCAGGCCCCCAGTAGGGAATGGCACAAGAAGCAACCACACACTGATGTTTCTTTCCCTCTCTTCCTCCCTTCCCTTCTCTGAAAATACATAAATAAAATACTTAAAAAAAATAAATTCAAATGTCTCCCCCAGTGTAGCCAGTGGCAATGAGAACAGGTAGGCAGCGCAGTGAGGCTGCAACACGCTGCAGGTCCACTGAGAACTGTTGACTGACTTCCTCCCCACCCCCTCCCTCCCAAGGCTTGGGGAACACGACAGAGAGCTCGAACCTCTCACTGTCTCCTCATGAATTCTCCCAGTGATTCAGTCCGTGCTGTAATTCACTAATGTCCCTGCTGTCAACTGGAACCACTTAAAATCTCGGAAGTCTGCTACAGAAACGTGTGCTACTTCCCACACAGGCTGACAAACAGCAGAGCCAGTGACATTTTTGGAGGAGTCATCAGACACAGTTCCCAGTGGACTCACACAGCTCCTGGGGCGCAGCGGCAGAATGGGGACGAGGACTCCCTATGAGGCCAGGGAGAATGCCAAGAAAGGGAGCCGGAGAGCAGTGCGCACGGAGTTCATCCTTTTTTTTTTTTTTCAAGTGAACTATTTCTTTTTTTAACTTTCTCTTTGAAGATGAAGTGTCCATTGGCATACGTTTGTAAGAAGTAATGCAAGAGATCCCGTTTTTTACCCAGCTTCCCACCGTGGTAACATCTTGAAAATATATACCATGAGCCACAGCCAGGATATCGACAAGGACGTAGGCAAGACAGAGGACAGCTGCGTCCCCAGGAGGCTGCCTCGTGGTGGCCTCTGCTACCCCTCTCCTTCCTCAGCCCCAGGCAACCATTAATCTCTTCTCCTCACCCGTAAGTTTGTCAGCACAGAATGATAAATGAAATCGTACAGCATGGAATTCTGGGGCTTTAATCCTCTACTGACTCACCCAGGTTGTATGAGTATCAGTAGTTTTCTCCTTGGATTGCTGAGCAGCATTCCACTGTGGGAATGGATCACTGTTTGTTTCACTGCTCACCTGCTGGAGCACATCTGGGTTGTTTCCAGGCGTGGGTTACTACTAGTGAAGCTGCTATCAACATTCACGCAGAGATTTCTATACATACGTCTGCATTTCTCAGGGGGAAATGCGCAGGAGCGCAATCGCCGATCTATTCCTAAGTGTCTTCTTTTTTAAAGACAACAACTATACATGGCATTGTGATTTTAATTCTCATGTCTGTATGTTCATTGCTGGCAACAGAAATTCAACTGATTTTGTATGTTTGTCTGGCATCCTGTGACCTCGCTGAACCCACTGAGTTCTAGGAGGTTTCAGATTTTGTTTGTAAATGTGTCTTATAAGAACATAAATCAGATGATGTCCGTGGTTTCTGTGGCTTACCCTCCAATGGTTTTCCATTGCCCTTGGAACAAAATCCAAACTCTTTCAATGACAGCTGTGATCTGTTGCATTGGTTCCTTCTGTCCCTCAAAGTCGTCCGATGATTTCCCCACCTCAGGGCCGGCACCCTGGCAGGGCCCTGCCCCAGCTGTCCCCACACTGAGGCTCATCCTCAGCCTCCGGTCTCAGTCCCAACACGGCTCACTCCCCTCCCACCTACTTCCTTCACAGCACCGACCACTCGGGACAATTATCCTATGTGTTACGCTGGCTTGTCATCCGTATCTCCTCGCTGCCCCGAAATGCACACTCCGCAAGGGCACCCTTGTCTGCCTCACCCACGGCTGTGTGGCCGCGCCTAGTCCTGTGCCTGGAGCATGGTGGGGGCTCAATATACATGTCTGTGGAATGAACAAGTGAGCAAGTGCCGAGAGATTCTCACACCCTCTGTCCCAGATCAGAGCTGGGAGCCACGAAACTGAGACACCCCACGCACATTGCCTTGTGGGAAAACAAGTCTCCAAGAATTTAGAGTCTAAAGTTCATTCTTTTTTTTAAAATTTTAATTGCTGTTGCAGTACAATTTTCTATCTTTTACTCCCATCCCAGCACCCCCACCCAGCTCTCCCCTCCTCCCTCCCTTTTCCACCCACCTCTAGTTTTTGTGTGTGTATGTGTCCTTTATACCTGTTCCTGTAAACCCTTTAAAGTTCATTCTTAAAAGAAAAGGCGCCCTGGCTGGTGTAGCTCAGTGGATTGAGTGTGGGCTGCAAACCAAAGTGTCGCAGGTTCCATTCCCAGTCAGGGTACATGCCTGGGTTTCAGGCCGTGACCCCCAGCAACCACACATTGATGTTTCTCTCTCTCTCTCTATCTCCCTCCCTTCCCTCTCTAAAAATAAATAAATAAATATCTTAAAAAAATAAAAATTAAAAAATGCAGAATTAAAAAAAAAGAAAGAAAGAAAAGGCAAATGCTCAGTGTGCTAGGCCTCTGTGTCCCACCCCTAGAAATGATGAAATCGAGATGAAATTACCATTTGGAAAAACAACACGCGGTGGCTTCTATCCGCAATCTTCCAGGGGCTGCAGAAAAGACCAGATCTTTGCCAAGTCTCCATCCAGGCCGGCATAGGACACACAGAGGTGTTAAGAAACATAAACCTCTTTTGAGTTGCACCCAGAAGGCTGTGGTTTGAATGGAGTCTAGAACAATGAGTGCCAGGAGGAACAAACGCTGTGTATTGTAGGGGGAAAGAATACTGGTTTCTAAATACCCGGCGCTTCTTTACGCATGATCATTGGTCAGACATGGAAAAGCAGTCCTTTCAGTCAGCGAGCCCAGGGGCAGCTGAGAAAAGCCGATGCCTCCGCTGTTCCCGGAGCTCAGGTGCCGCCCCTGCCTCCTGCCGTGGAGTCCAGGCCCTGCGACTTCCCCCAGGGACCTGAGGTAGGTGGCTCCTTCCAAAGCAACTGCTGGTTCTAGTTACCTGGGAGGAAGGGGGCTGGAAGGGATGCTCTTCTTCTCAGGTTTGAATGATCTAATGCCTTAGAGCAAGGGTGTCCAGCCCGCTGCTGCGGCTCAGGATGGCTGTGTATGTGGCCCAACACACAATCGTAAATTCACTTAAAACATTATGAGATTTTTTTGTGATTACATGTCATTTAATGTGTGGCCCAAGACAATTCTTTTTCCAGAGTGGCCCAGAGATGCCAAAAGGTTGGACACCCCTGCCCTACAGCGAGACTGTATCAGTGTCTTACTTATAATAAAAAGAGAAAAAAACTGTGCTTTAAAAACGCACCTGTAGCGCATCTCCTCAGAGTGGGGCTCTCTGCCTTCCGGTGTGACAGCCCCTGGAAAAACCACTGGGCAGTTTTTTGTAAATGCACAGTCACCGTGCGCTCCAGCAGTCTCACTCCTTGGCGTCCACCAGGGCAAACGAAGACAGGTGCCCCCACACGTGAGCACATGAGTGTCTACAGCATTTTATCCTTAAGAGCCAAAGCTGGACACAATCCAAATGTCCAACAACAGACAAGTAGATAAACAAATTGGAGTATATGTGGAAAACTAGTGGTTAAAAAAAAGAAAAAGAAAGAAACAACAGGCTAAAATGGAGTCACCTTGTTGGGAACCGCCCTGCCTGGTATCAGAAGCTGTAACCCCCGCCAAGGCTAAGGCTGAGGGAGTGGCCTTGGACTGTAAGCCACCAGGGAGACAAAAGCTTATCTCCCTGGCAGGAGCACTGCTTCTGCTGCTTCATTCATAACTGAACCCCAAAGCCTGGTCGGTTAGCCAATGACGGCTAAGATTCCCCAAGGGGGGAATGATCTAAGACAGGCACGATCACGTGGGAGAACCCCAAGAAAGGACTTTGGGGGCTACGGCAAAAGGGGGATGATGGACCCTCACTCCTCGGCTGTGACATAACCTGAGTCCTCATCATCTGAAAGAAAATCTCCTTATCTCTTGGCTGCCTTACTTCCCTTGCTCCACCTAAGCCTGAAACAATGACAGGGTGGTGCAGGTCTGTGCTGAAAAGGGCGGGTTCCCCAGGTGATCAGGCCTAAGAAAGAATATGTAAATTCCTGTGAAACCTGCTTTGTTTAGAATGCTCTCAGTTGAATGATAAGGGTCCAAGGAGGAAGTTAGTTTGTTCCTCAAAGTTTTACAGCTCTTAGATCCTGACTCAAAATAGGCCCTCAGACTTCCTTGTTATCTATTGTTTGATCCTTACTTCCTAGCAATGAGTAATGAGCTTTACCTGAATTCTTATTCAAACAAAACCAATTAAAAAAAGCCTCTCCGGAGGGGGAACGGCGTGCTCTCCCCACCAGGGAGGATGGCCCTGCTGTTCCTATTCCCCCACAGGACCTGGTTGTCTCTGTGTATGTTTTTCTCGCGTGTTGACGAACATCCGCAGCCGAGATGGATACTGCTGGCCGGTATCCATTACATCGCCTTTGCTAAGCCATGTCAGCAAACCACGACTAACAACTAACGTCATTGCTGTCTCAGCCTTTCCCAGGAGTGGACTTTTAAACCAATCATTCTGGAGCTTCCTGGCCAGCACTAGCCAAGTGATCAGCCCGTTAAGACCCCCCGCCCCGGCGTGGGGTCTTAAGAAAAGGTGCCCCCAAGAAAAGGTGCCCTTGCCTGAAATAACCCACTCTTTTAACTTCTTAGTCCCACCCTCTTTCTGCTGATAAAAAACCTTCCATTTGGGACAACTCACCTGACCCCTTCTAGGTGCTGGATGGGAAGCTGCCCAGATTTGTGAATTACTTAATAAAGCCAGAGAGCTTCACATTTACTGGACTGAATTTTGTCCTTGAACACTACCCAGTAATAACATGTAGGGAATTAACGAGGCACACAACATAGGTGAATCTCAAAAGCATTAGCTGAAGAGTACATACTGCTTATTCATTTAAAAAAAAAAGAAGAAACAAACCTGCTCTATAACAACAGATGGTGTAACGGCGCAGAAACCCCATTTCTTTAACACGGCACTTTGTCCCTTCTGTCCGTCCACTCCCTGCCTTAATCACGAAGCCCTCAGGACAACATTCTGGTTGGCATCAAACTGTCTTAAGAACAAAGCCTTAGGTCTGCGGACCACAGAAACACAGTTTCCGGCAAGCTAAAGAGAACACCTTGTCTTAGCGGTGGGTCAGTGCAGGCCCATGAAAGCAAAACCACCCCACAGACCGCGCCCTCACAAAACCAGGCTGACCCACACCTGGGCCGCCATCGGGACCTGACACCCGGATAACCACTCCCTGCCTGGCCCCGACCAGTCGGTAGAGCCCACGACCCCAGCTCCTTCAGTGCCGGTGACGAATGATGCTTCCCGTGTATCATCTGTCCCCGTGGGGGCCGTCCAGGAGCCAGGTCTTGGGGGACTCGCTTATCTGGGACTCCAGACTGGGGGCCATTTCCTCCACTAATAAACCCTCGCTCTCTTGGCTTCAGACTCCTGTTCGTGCTTGGTCAGATTTTGGATGTGCGCAGGCACATGGACCGCCTGCGTCTGGCCACAGATCTTGTTTAGGCCACTGTTCCTTCAGGTTTTTGTCAGGAAAACATGATGTTTAGTCGATAAACTACACTGATGCTCATCTTTCTTAAACCTTTGACGTTTTCAATGCAATGATAAACGTTAAACTAATGGAAAACGTGCTTTATGTACTTACCTTTAAAAGAATAAGGTATGTATTCTTTTTACTCTGAGCTCATGGCCATGCTTACATTGTCATCATAAGAAAACAACGTGCCCCGACCGGCGTAGCTCAGTGGATTGAGCGCGGGCTGTGAACCAAAGTGTCGCAGGTTCGATTCCCAGTCAGGGCACATGCCTGGGTTGCAGGCCATGGCCCCCAGCAACCACACATGGATGTTTTTCTCTCTCTCTTTCTCCCTCCCTTCCCTCTCTAAAAATAAATAAATAAAATCTTAAAAAAAAAAAAGGGAAAGAAAACAATGTGAACCCAGAGACAGGAAGCGGGAGGTAATGATGATGTCACTCTGTCACTCGGCGTCACTGCACCTCCAGGTCCACTAGTGAAGGCCGTGACATGCCCTAGGATGGTGTTGTGACTCGGGTATAAAACAGAAGTGTGGGGGTCCCTTTGAGCTCACGCCCCAGTTAGTCGGAACAGGAGATTAAAATTTAACTTCTCCTGGTCACGGACTACTGCAAACGTCTGATTGTCTTTCTGTGTCCAAGAAAACAGGAAAGGTTGTTTAATTTGGTTAGAAGATTTGTTCCCTGGGTGGGTCTTGGTCCTCTAAGAGGTAGACCCCAAGCAGTAATTCACTGTCGTGACTGGAGCCACCAACCCCCACGGTTCACACGACACCACTCCCTGCTCCACCGCCTTCATTAGCGCACACTTCACTATTCCGGGGCGCTCTGACCCCAGCAAACAACTTCCTCGTTCGTTTCAGGACCGTGTTTGAAAGATCATCAAGTCTTGAACAGAAAGCATCAGCAATTTTCCTACCCACACTCTTTGGACTCCTGGTCTCCTTGCCTTGCTGTGTTCTAGAATCCTAAATTACTTTATATCATAACTTCTAACTAATCCCCTCATTGATAGACTTGCCTTAACCCAAACTTCAAAATCTGAATAAAGCCAGGCTTTGCCCCTCCCCCTTTGACTTGCCAATTAAGCACTCTCGTGCTCCCTCTCTCCCCCCCTCTCTCCAAGCTCTCTTGAGGTGATAATTCTCCCAGGCAACAAACTCAGTTTTATTTTGTCGGTGATATTTGGGAACTTACATTTGGCTCACGCAAAAGGTTTATTAGGCCAAGGCCTGAAAGGGAAGCGGAGGAAGGGGCCCGGACGCGGCTGCAAGCGGCTGTCCCGCAGAGCAGGTCTGAGGCAGGAGGAGCGGGAAGAGAGGCGGGGCAGGAGGGAGGAGGAAGGAAGGGGGAAGGGGCCTTAGGTGCGGTGCAGTTCCACTTTCTGTAAGGCCCTCGGGGAATTCTCGAGCCAAATTCACTCCTTGGGGTGGTTGCACGTCTCTGCGGACTTACTGTCCCTGGTTTGCTCCTTGTGCACTGGGGTGTTTCCTGGGAAGCAAGGCTCTGGCCCGCGCAGCGTGGACCGCTGTCAAGCAAAGAGACTGGGGTGTGGGTCAATCATAGCTTGGCAGTCGCCCTCGGAGATCTGAAGAGACACTCTTCTGGCTCAGGATATCTGATGATCCTCCAAAAGGCCATCTGGAAAAGGATATAAAGAATGAGAAAACTTCCAAAGGAGTCTGACATAGATTCGTGAATGAGTTTTATTATTCACTACAAAAATCCAGTCAAAGTAGTTGGGATTTTTCTGTCTTAAAAATGCTCGAGACCCCTGGCTGGTGTGGCTCCGTGGACTGAGCACCAACCAGCCTGGGAACTGAAAGGTCACTGGTTCGATTCCCAGTGAGGGCACATGCCTGGGCTGCCGGCCAGGTCCCCAGGTGGGGATGTGCCAGAGGCAACCAAATCGATGTTTCTCTCGCACGTTGATGCTTCTCTCCCTCTCTTTTTCCCTCCCTTCCTCTCTCCAAAAATAATAAAAAAATCTTTTTTAAAAGATGCTAAAGACAATATCACTTCAGCTGTTAAAAAATGAAGAAAATAGTAACGGAGTCTTCATTATTTTGAGTATCATGAACAGAGGTACTTGTAGTCTTTAACAATGCTATGGACTAAATTGTGCCCCCCACCCCAAATTCATATATTCAACTCCTAACTTCCAATCTGACTATATTTGGAGATTAGGGTCTTTCAGAAGGAAAGTAAGGTTAAATGAGGTATAAATTTTTAAGCGAAGTTCTATGGAAAGTATCCTCCCAGAATGATTGGCTCATGAATTCCTACCTGGGTAGGTCATGGTGAACAGTCACTCCCAGACACAAAACTTTCTAGTAAAAGGTTAACCTTTGCTTTTAAAAAGCCCTGCCCATTGTTTCTGTGCATTTAGGTTAGCATAACTTCAAAACAAGCCCTCAGCACCCTCGACAGAGCACAAAATCTTAACTGCCTGTTACCCAACCCCTGCCTTCCTTCCTCCCACCTTCCTGTGATCTTCCTTATGTCTCCTCCTTAATTTCAAATGCAAAAAACGCTGAGCGTTTGAGCTCTTGCTCCCCAGCACCTGTGGTCAGTTGGGCCCAACTCAATTCACACACCTGTCATCAAATGGGCCCAATTCAACTCAGAAAAATTCTGTACAGGTGTGGGTGTTTCTTATGTCAACAGAGGTTACAAGTGTTTGGGGGAAGAAAAGGGGCTGAGTATTAACCTGACATGTGCGGGGGCGGGGGCGGGGGGGGGGGCGGGGCCTGTGTGGCAGCCTTTCAAACCCAGAGACCTGCAGTAACCACAGGGGACGGTCTGCAATCAAAACCTTCTAACTGAAAGCAGTCGTGGTGGGTGGCCAAGTCCCGGGCTGGCGTTCTTCCCTAACGGAGTGCAATCTTTACCTTCACGGAGCCGTCTGTTGGCTTTTTCCGTCTCCTCTAACGTGCCTTTGGAGTGTCGACTTTCCTTTCTTCCGCCCCTCTAGGCACACCAAGGGAGGCCCCAAACCCCCTCATTGTCATTGTTACCGTGTTCCGTGTGGACTGTTAACTATCCCGTACCCCCCTGTGTAGAAGACCAGTCTACCATTTCAGGTTTGGTCCAGTCCCAGAGGTTCCACCCCCACCCCCGGCTTTGCTTTCTCCAGCCTCCCTAATCGATCGACAACGGATCACACGTCTACCCCTCACGTCTTCTCCTTTGACTGTAATGGATAAAATAAGGTGCAAAACTGCCATTTTCTGGAGCACTTCTCAATCCGGTGAGATTTGGCTTCCCAGAGACTGGCGTCAGTGGGGCTCACACGAACTCACAAAAATTCCCTGCAGGTGTGAAGGAGCCCGACCTCGTTAAAGAAGAAAGCCACGCCCACAATGGCATCCCTCGCGCCGAAAGCCCACCACTCCCAGCTTTCATATCCGATCGTAGTGCAGCCGCAGCCTCCCCCGGAAAGGTCATCTCAGTCAAGCAGTCTGGAATTTTTGTGCTGAAGCACCAGTAAGGTCACCAAGCTGTCACGTGGGCCCTCTCCATCCCCCCCCGCCCAGGGAAAGAAGAGGCCATCTGCATGATAAAAACCCTCGAGTTCTCTTCCCCAGCGGCTGGACTGGAAGGTGGGGGAGGGGAGTCATGAAGCCAATTAGATCTTCAAATGGACTCGGTTGAGTTTTGTTTTTTAACGAAGGGCAGGGCTCTAATCCAGTGGGATAGGTAGCCTTGGTAAGAGGAGGAGAAGGAGGAGAGGTCTCCCTCCCCTGGAATTTGCATGTGTTTTTCTTATACAACCCCACCGCCGGGGGCTGAGGTTAGACGCTAATAAACACGGGAACTGGAGAAACCGCTGGGCAAGCGGTCGTGCTAGGCTGACAGTCTCCAGAGTAGAAAAACTACAACTTCTGGGTTTATTGGCTCCTTCTCCTGGACTTCCATGTCTGAAGAGGAAAAAGACAGCGCACCGGGCTCTGCCTCGCGCTGTTCTTGCCCCGGCCTCCCGCCTCCCCTCCCACCGTGACCGGTCTGCACCGGCGCCGGCCTGTCTGCAGCTCCTCACGCCGAGACTGAAAACCACCTTCCTTTTCTAAAATGCTGTTTTAAAATTACAGCTGACGCACCATACGACACCAGTTTCGGGTGCACGGCCCTGTGATTAGACGTTCACATAACTCACAGAGTGCTCGCCTGCTCGGTCTGGTGCCCACCTGACACCATACGTGGCTATTACAGCATTTTTTACTGTGTTCCCTGTGCTGTACTTACATCCCCCTGGCCATTCCACAATTGCCAGCAAATCCCTTCACCTTTCCCACCCAGACACCGTCTTCTAGTTGTCAGCTGCAAAGGACTCAGTCCCCCCAGCCGGTGACTTCTGGGGAGTGCCCATCTCTGCATTCCCTCCCAGAGATCCCTTCCGTGACTTCCAAGGGACCAGCCTCTCCTTGTCCTCCTTCTCTGACCGGGTCGCAAGTCTCTTTCCCTCCCACCAATCCTTAAAGGTGCTTGGTTCACAGGGTTTCATCCTTAACTTTCCTTAGCTCACTCAGAAGACTCTGCGGGTGATCCCGTTGACCATGGCTGTCACTGCTGCCTTCGCCCAAGTGTTTGGCCCTGACCCTGCTCTGAACTCCAGGCCCACAGGTTCATTTGCCTCCAGACTGACTCCACCTGGCTGCTCCAGGCCCGTGGCAGTCCTGTGTTCCAGTCATGACTCAGTGTCGTCCGGGAGGCACCTCCAGCGGATCTCCTCGTTCAGTGCTATCATCCGCCTGTCCCCATGCCATGCCCGGGCTGTCCTTTCCTCCCTCCCTGGCCCCTTAGACTTCCTTCCCCTGTTTCTCCACCCTGCCGATGCCATGCCCTTCATAGTACTCACACCCCCTTCTTTTCCACCTTCACTGCCCCCCCCACCCCCGATTCATTTGCTGGGGAGGCAGCACCGAGGGACGAAGGGGAATGTGCATGAGCATCACCCCAGCCTCTCCTGCGGGAGTGAGTCAGACCCGCTCGTGCTCTGCCTACCTCCGCCGTTCCCGCTCTACCCACCTCCAATCCATCTTCCAGGCTGCGGGCGGGATGATCTTTCAGAAACGCAACACTAACTGTGCGATCTACCTGCTTAATAGTCTTACAAAGATTCCCAGAAGGCTTGGGATAAAGGTCAAAGTTGTCTGAAAACCCGTCGCGTGTTCCTTCCTGCCCACAGGTTCCACCTCACCTGCCCCTCCCTTCTGGGCACCCTGTGCTCTAGCCTTATCAAGCGTGGAGGTACTTGCTGTTCCTGGAACATCCCTCCTTTCCTTGCCTGGGCTGTTCTGCCCCACTCCTTTGAACTTGGAAGTCACCTTGTTCAAAAAGCCTCTCCTGCCTTCTCCGAGCAAATAGGCATTTCCTTGTCTGTGTTTCCACTCTGTCCTGTTCATATCATGATTCCGTATTTATTGTCAGATATTATAAGTATGTGTGTGTATGCAATGCCTCACCCACTAAACTGTGAACAGACTTCATTCAATTCCTTTTTGCATGATCTCACGTAGAGCCTGGGATGTAGTATGTACTAAACAAATGCCTCCTGAATAAATTTTTGAAGTAAGTTTTACTTTACATTTTTCCTGATTGCTTAAAGTGTTTAACACATAATAAAAACAACACTACTTTCAGGATAGCATGCTCTTTGAATCCCTTGTAATAATGAGTTTATATTTGAACAGTACTTGTCCTTTTTCAAAGTACTTTCCCCCCAACACTTTATTGTGAATATTTCCAAACGTATAGAAAAGAAAAAGAATTGTAGGTGAATACCCATATATACACCCATCACCTAGATTCTAACATAACCTTGTGTTATTCTGACACACCTCGGAGTCCCTGCCGCTTGTTCCAGACCACTGCAATGGAGTGAGTCCTAGTGCTTTTGCTGGTGGAGGGTCTTGCTTTCAATTTGTTTAAAAAAAAAAAAAAAGGCAACATCAGTGAAGCCCAATACAACAAAGCACAATAAAGTGAGGAATGCCTGTATTTGCGAAACACGTTTATGGGCTGATTTTATTATCTTTTATTCCTAATGACTAAGGTATGAGTCTACCTGTTTTATAGATGAGGACACTGAAACCAGGAGGGTTTAATGGCTTGCTAAAGAGCTTGCCTTCTAATCTGGGCCAGTTGACTAATCCACACCTTCTGGGCGTTAGATATGTTAATGACAGAAGGTCTGAACCTGTAGAGAATTTTACGAGTTTATTGGAGCCAAACTGGTGATGTATGCCGGGGTGCAGGGTTTCAAATGCCTCAGAGCATAACAGTTTTGCAGATTCTTTTATGCGTTTGAAATTACGGAGGTGGGGAGAGCAAAACAGGGATAGGGTCTCAGGATAGTGAACAAGATGATGCGCTCTCCTACAGGAGGTTATGGTTTGTCTCAAAGGCGAGCTGGCCTAGGTGCATGGCAACAAAGAACAGAGCTGGCTTAAGGCAAGGGCAAACCTCTTACTAAAATACATGCCTGGGACCTGACTACCTGACCTGACAGGTCCCTGACCTGACAAGTTAGGCATTTATGATCAAATCACCCTGTGAGGTTACTTTCCATAGAGCCCAGGTGTGGATAAAATAGAAGAATCAGCAAAATTGTGGGATAACCAACAAGAAAATGAATGCAGCCCATACGTCATTCAGAGAGGTACCCAGTCTTGGGTTCCCTCCCCCTCCCCCACTTCCATTCCTGGGTAGTCATCATTTCCTGCCTGATGCGTTTCTTCCATCCATTCTTTTTCAGGACTAGAACTAGATCTAGAATATCTTGCATCTCCGGTGGTCTACTCTTTCTTTTCATGTGCCAGAGATACACGCCCCCCAATTAAAGCAGGGCTCTAATCACATCCTTGCTCAACTCACAAGACAGAGCAGCTCACCATTTCGTACCAAAGTAAATCTACTATAATCTCTGCCTTCTACAGAGTAATCTGCCCGTCTGTCTTCTTACTCCAGCTTCCCTCTTACAGGACTAAAAGCTGTTTCCCTAAATACACCCAGAGCTTTCTGCTTATCTCCTTTCTTCCTGTATAAATCACCACCACCCTCCTCCCAAATTCCACACGTGTAAACTCTAGACCTCCACGTTCTGGCCCAGCTCAAATGCCAATTCTTCTCATGAGCCTTCTAGAAACTCCAGGCCCGTTATAACACCCATGCCAAACTTGAGGCATCCTGTGCCCCGATCTTAATCTCCCTTGTAGAGCCTTGTGGTCTGATTTCTCTGAAGACCTTCTGGCCCTTTGCCTGAGTAAGCCATTCTCGAGGACAGGGACACTGTCACATTCGCCAATTCGCCATCGCCCACGCACATGGTCGGGATTTTATCGTGATCAATTCCGTTTAACGTAAAATATTCCGCCGAAAGAGTCGGGCGTGGACGCCCCTTGCTGTAGTCACACACTCACAGGCACACACCGATGCTGTCTCCCACTCGCACGCACACGTGTGCCAGAGCACCAGCCCCGCACTATCCAGGGACTCCCCGCCTGTGGGCGGTTCCATTCCAGCCAGCGGAGGGAGGAGCCTCTTGTCTTTAAAACCTCGCCCTCAGACCTCGGTTCCCTTAGGCCGCCTGCAGCATCCACTCCACCACCAGCCTAGTATCGCTTTCCTTTTGAAATAGAACCACCCCGGTTCTTGGAACCTAGCCTGGCCGCGTCAGGGCCGGCCCCACGGGTCCCCCCTCCGGGCCCCGCTTGGTAGCGCCCGCTTTGTCAGCAGCCGAGCTCACCGGGTGTCCTGCGGGTCTCGCCGGCCACATCCCGCAGTCCCTCCGCCGCCGCAGCAGCCGCCGGGTCTGCCCTGTCCGTCCGGCTCGCCCGCCCAGGACTCCTCCCAGGGTCCGAGCTAGGCGAGAAGAAGCCCGGGAACCTCCGCTCGGGCGCCCCCGAGAGTCTCCTCCCCTCGGCCTCGGCCGTGCTCTGCCCCTCGGGCGCGCGAGGGGCCGCGGCGGTTGTGGCAGCGGCGCCCGGCATGTTTCAGAGCTCGTGGCGGCTCTGCTCCGCCCTGCTGCAGAGGGACGCGCCCGGCCTGCGCCGCCGGCCCGGCCCGGGCCCCGGCCGGCGCTGCCAGTCGTCTCCGCCGGCGGCCACCCGGCGCCCAGCGTCCCCCCGGCTCCTGGCGGCGGCCTCGGGCGCGCCGGCGCCGCGTCCCAGCGCAGGTGAGTGCTCAGCGGTTCCGGGCGGAGGACGCCGCCTGCAGACGGCGCGGAATGAATGGGAGCTGGGCGGCGGGGCGGGCGGGGTAGCGGCCGCTCTTCCTCCCTCCCGTTCATCGCCTGGGGCTTGCACCTGGAGCATGGTGTTCAGGTTCCCTGTGCTGGGTCCTTGGGTGCCGGTCCTTCGATATTTCTCTCCTGGTCCTATGTTCAATTTCCCCCTTTCTGAGGCCGAAAATGATTCGTGTTGGTTTTACTTCTCATTGCTCTAATTATGGAAATTATATGCAAAAAAACCATTGAAAGTTACATTTATTTGACCATGTGGCTTTCATGGCTTCGATATTCTGTTTTTTTTATCTTCTAAAGTATGTTAACAAGGTGTTAAATACACGCAATGATTCGTCTTACATTTATTTAGGGGTTTTTTGTGGGGTTTTTTTTTTTTGGAGCCTTGCACTTCTCAATACTTACGTCATCCTGTGTCCTACATACCTGGGTTAAGATCTTGTAAAGGTGATGTCTTCTCCAGGAGCCAGTTTTATCCATCAGGTACCTTCTACTTCCTCTTTTTTGCCACCTCGGTTTCTGCCTGAGGACACATTTCTGTGGCCACAAATTACAAATTAATCATACTTTTAAGATGAGAAAGTGTCCCTTTCAAACTGGCAGTGGCTTCACCACACTAAAAAGTGTATGTTTGTGTTCAAGTGAGGCTGTGGCAGTTTTCCACATTCAACATTGTGTGACCATCCGCTGTTAAAGCTACATTTCGCTCGTAAAGTTTTGGAGTAGTTTGAGAAGGACAAATGAAACAATTATGTTCAATGTGACTTTCTTTAGTTAATGAAAGTGATCATCCAAAATGCGATTGAAGCCAAGATTTGAAACTCTGTTCAGATTGTTTGGCATATATTAGGCAGAAGCTGACATTTAAAATGAGGATGTTAAACTGGTAACTGAGACTCCAGACTCTGGGTTCTTTAGGAAGGGTGAACTTGACCGTCATTCCGGTTTTCCCCCCGGTTCTATAGAAATTTCGCACGTGGTGAAATAGCTGTTAGAATGGGCACCACCTTATAACTTAAGTATTTTTTTCTTGCTGGAAATTTTCCAAAGGAAAACTGTTAGGTCTGAGGTGGGAAAAGTAAAAGAAAATCTGTAAGAAGTCCTCTGAAACCCCCTAGTTTCACAGATAAAGAAATTACTGTGGTCCATTATGGTCCTTAAACTACTGTAGACAGTTACCACAGAATCTAGGCCATTTTCCTGTTTCCCACACTTTTAGCTTCATCTACTTTCAGTACATTGGTTCACTCGCTGTGTGACCACACATTCGTTCCACATTTTACTGGAGGTCTCGCACACTGTAGGAGTTTTACAGGGTCCAGATGCCCCTTTTTTATTGCAAAGTCTTACAAAATCATAAGCATGTAATTCTGTACCGTAATACCGCACTCAAGTACACCATGACATTGTAGGTGAAATGTTCAGATTAAAACTGTAAATTATTACACCCATGTGATTGCCCTACCGAGCACACTCAAGCAGGCGTTGCTTCTGCCGGACCCTGTATTATAGGGGGTAAAAGAATGTGAACCTTAGTCTGCCTTTAAGGATTTCACTGCCCAGTAAGACAGATGAGATTTGCAAAAAGAAATAATTAATGAGATTAACACCTTTTCTTCTAAGAGAAAAACGTTGACACAAGGGTCTCATCGGAGACATCTTTGTGGGCTCCAGGAGTGTGTTGTGGGCTCCAGGAGTGTGTTGCATACTTACCTGGGGGGGGGGGGACACCGGGATCATGAAGGTGCCTTTCCCAGGGCGGGGCTCAGGATGTGCTGACCCCTGCGAGGTCCCCGGATGTGGGAACTTGACTGCATAGTTTGTGGTGGTCAGGGACTGCATCATCATACTTTACCCTATACGATGGGAGGAGTGTTGCCTTTGAGCCGGGCCTTGAAGCATGGTTAGGATTGGAAGAGACAGAATCATTTGGCTTGGGAAAAGCCCAGAGCGAAGAGGCGGGATGAGGCATGGATGCTGCAGGGCGAGGGAAGAGGCGCCTTGAAACATGTTTCCCAAAGGGCCTCTGAACCAGCCTTAGGTGCTCTTGAAAACACGCAGGTTCTCGGAGCCTGGTGCGCGGGTCTGTCGAGCAGAACCATTATCGCCGAGCCCCAGATTCCTCATTACTTGACAAAGTAACAACCATAATAAAGCTGCAGGCTGTTCTTACACGCCCCAAAGTGTAGACAGGGCAGGAGAAGCCTTCGGGGAGCTGGGAGCTACCCTTCTCTCCAGCGAGCCTGGGGGGCGGGGGCATGAGGCCCCGTTCAGGATCAGCTCCTTCCTGGAGGAAGCCCCTTGGCAGTCAGAGGTCAGAGTCCAGTCCCTTTGGAGCCATCCAACGCTAGGCTGTTAGACATGAAAGGGGACCTTGGAGATGATCCCAGTGCTTTGCCTCCTTTTCTCATGAGGGGCAGCAGCCCCTGGGGGAGACGCCGCAGCTGCCACAGTTACAGTCCCGAAGGAAAGGCAGTCGAAGGAAAGGCAGTCGGGAGCTGTCCCAGGCTTATATAAGGCCGTCCTCAGGTCTCTCCTCCTCGGATAATGGAGAGTTGGCCAAATTCCTGTTCTCCACCACTAGGAGGTGCTGCTTTTTCCTTAGTACGATTCTCAAAGCCAAGGCCAGCTCACTTGAGCCGGCTGTATTTAGTGTGTTCCTTACCTATGAGCTGCTGGGGGCGGGGGAGAATGGAGAAGCTTGTGCTCACCAGGCTTCTGCAGGAATGCCCCGCCCTCCTGGGGGGAGAAGGGAGGAGTCGTTTCCCAGAGCATTCGATGGCAGGGGTTTGGCTGCAGTGAACTCCCGGGGGCTTTCAAGCTCATAACTGTGGGTCTCAGGGCCACGTGCAACACGCAGTGCATGCTCACTCTCGAAGCATGTGACCTGGTGTGCTGTAAATTAACACTGGACTGCCCTGGAAGAAAATAAGATGCACCGATGATCCACGGATCCTCTCAAATGTTGAACTATTTTCAGAGTAGGGAAGTCAGCACGGCCACAGGAAGGAGTAAGACCTCCCCTGACAATTGACGCCTCCCTGTCCTGTAGTCTCTATCTGGTCTCAGAGCGACACCTGAGATGCACCAGCCACCAGGGACCTTTGGCAGGGGTGCGGGGAGGAACACCCGGGAGAAAGCGAGCTAAAGAAAGCTGTTACCCTCAGACTTGCATGGTTCTGTGAAGTCCCCTTTTCTCCTCCCGCCGACGGAGGGTCGGTGGGGCCCACCCAGACCTTCCCAATGTGCGGACCCACGGGTCGGGCCTAAGCACCCGGTCACTCAGGGGCAGCCCGTGGGCAGCCACTGACCGGCAGCCCAGGCGGACAGCCAGGGAGGACACTTGTTTTACAAAATGCTTAGATGCCCACGAGAGGTTTCTTACTAGGGAAGTTTTTTTTTTCCCCACGAGACGTCTGTGAAGGCAAGTGCGTGCCAGGTGTGGGCAGCCGAGATTTCGGCACAGATTGACTGCAGTGGGATGTCTGGCAGCATCTCGGGCCTGTGCCATCCTCTCCTGCCAGCTGCTGTCTTCCTCTCCCTCTGCTTGCCTTCCCCCAACTCCCTGCACTTTCCAGGCGGGGCGGGGCGGGGGCCTCAGCCAGTCTGCAGCTGCACTGGTGACCTGAAGTGCCTCGTGCAGCAGGGGGTGCGGGGGAAAAGGGGGAGTGCTTTGCAGATGCTGGTGATGCCTTGCCCGAAATAGTTTTTCTGTTTGCATTTGATGCTCCGCTTTCACGGACTCTAACCGTCACTGAGGGATGGCTGAAGGAAGACGCCTTCTTTCAAATGTAGGTCAGGCTTTATAGATTGGCTGTGAGATGTATTGTACAATTAATCTTTCATGATTTTTTTAAATACAAATTTTTTCAATTACAAAAGTAACACATGCCTATTACTAGAAACCTCTTTCTACAGAACTTTGAACATCTCTGGGAGTATGTATCAATTATCTCTAGAAGCTCAGAGGCTTCTCCCGTTCTCGGTGTCCCACGGTTCCGTCAGGGCAGATGCCTGGGCCCCGGGGAGCTCCTCAGGCTCAGGGCACGCCGCTGTCCTCACGTTCTTAGCCTGTGCCACACGGTGCTTGGCTCGTGGACCTGGCCTGCGTCTCTTCTCTCATGTGTAATGTCTTTATCTCTTCCTTATCATGCCAGATTTCCTGAGCGTTCCTGCCTTGCAGTCATTTTAAATATCCAGACGTGTTCTGGTTCTCTGGTCCTTGGTTCATAGAAGCCAATTCTTGCTGGGTGTCCATGATATTCCCCCGTAGTTTTAAACAGGTAGAGACACGCATGCCCCTTTCTCCCTTGGGCCTCTGCTAAAGGGGAGCGGTGAGGCGGAGGGTGGACGGCCAGGTCCCCCCTGCAGCGCTGGAGAGGGGCCAGCTGGCTGCCTCCGCCTTGGCCCGAGCAAGGAGGGCCTCTTGCCCTGTGCTCTCACCTGTTTACATCTTCTCTCCCGCTTTCAGAAGCATCCCTGAGACCCAGAGTTGGCTCCTGGTCTGCTTCCCACGGTGGGAGGGACTCCCCACATTGGTCCCCAATGCGGTGGGGGGCCCTCCCCTCCCCAGGCTGCTCCCCAATGCGGTGGGCGGGGGGCCCTCCCCAGGCAGGCGGCCCGCTGCCTCAGAAGCAGTGCCTGGACCCCTGCTGGGTCCGCCTGTGGGAGAGAAGTGGTGTCACCGGGCAGCTGATTCAGGTGTCACTCTGGAATGACTTGTCCTCACGCTCGCCCCTCAGCTTCTGCTGCCCTTTGTCTCCGACGACCCAGCTCAGCATTTCTGGGACGTCCGTCAGAAGAACCGAGTTTGATTTGCCTTCGGTGGCTGGCGGACAGGGCGGGCCACAGGCCTCTGTCACAGCCGCTCATCCCCGCCGCTGCAGTGTGGGCACCGCCATAGAGGATACGGTGGCTTTATTGCTGGGACCTGGGATTTGAATTTCATGGAATCATCGCCTCAAGAAATTCTGTTGCTCTTAGGATTTTTTTTTGCAGCTGTGTCAAAGCCGAAACTTGCTGGCAGCAGCAGTGCCGGGCAGGGCTGCGGCCCCTGATCCGGAGGGAGAGCCCGTGCTGTCGGCAGCTGGCTCCGCCCTGCTGTCCCGTTCTCATCCGCACCTGTAGAGCGGGCCGCACCTGTAGAGCGGGCCATCTCCTCGCGTCCCAGGAGTGGAGGGCTAGTGCTGGGGCATCGTGTCCGACCCCAGCACCGACCCCAGATCTGAGTGGGGGCCGGTCGTCCCACGGGCTCGCTCCCTCAGTGTCTGCCCCCGCACTCCACGTCAGAGTGCCGCGGTGCGGGAGGAGCCAGCCAGCGCAGGTGACCGGCCAGGCGACTGACAGCGGGGCACCAGCTGCACGTCCCCACCCAGGCTTCTCTCGTGGGGGGGGGGGATTCCTTCTTCCTCGGGGACATTTTCTGGGTGAATCTGGCATGGCCGGAACACACTTGGACCGTCTGCTCTGTTCTGTGACGCTGCCCAGCAACCAAAGGTCACCGGGATTGTCACCATGTCTGGGCGCTCGTATTTTTAGCCATGTTAGGGCAAGTCACGACCTTCACTTGATATCTGCAGCAGGGCCACACGGGGCGTCACACTGCTTGGACACTCTGTGCTGTGCTGACGTGTGTGCTGTGCGGGCAGTGACATCTCCAGGAGGAGAGGGGGTGGAATCCGACCTCTGTTTGCTCCTGTGCGGGCCCCTGGCCAGGCCCGCTGCAGTTGCCCTGACTCGGGACATCAGCGATGCTGGTGCGCGATCCAGGTGCAGGCCGCCTTCCCCAGCTGGTTATGCAGTCCTGAGAAGGCTGTGCAATCTCGGCCTCAGTAGCCACGCCTGTGGAGTGGTGCATGCAGGGCGTACTCGGCTGGATTGCTGGGGCAGCAGTGAAAGTACAGGGAAGTGGTGGTGTGGCTCTCTCTAGGCTGCTGGGTGGCAACAGCCTTCTCCCTGAGCCCGGAAAGTGAGCGTCACTGGATGGAACAGAGTAGAATGGGCTGGGTATGACTGGTTCAGCTGAATCCTCACAGCAGCCCCTGAAGGGTAGGCTACACAGGTCCCCGGACGAAGAAACTGAGGCACAGGGAGGTGACTGTGCTGCTCAGGATTCTATTAGTAAAAAGAAGAGGCGGAATTTAAGGCCAGGCGGCCTAACTGGAGTCATGTGTCTGAATGTTTTGCCTCTAGAGTTGTAGCCTGATCTCAGCGAGAAGAGTCGAGGTGTCAGCCATCTGGCGCGCGTGTTCACTGACTGAATATCTGACCTTTGCCAGAAAAGGGTGTCTTCCTAAAGTGGCACTTGGGGTCCAGTCTCCGGGGTCCAGCAGTCACTGCACTACACAGCCTCACACTCAGTGGCAAAATACAGCCCTGAGCTGGGTTAGAAAGGGAGACACAGTCTCCCTTTCTAGAGCTTACAGTCTAATGCGTGAAGGGCGGGGATTGTAGTTCAAGTATGCAGAGCAGCTTCAGTAAGAGAAGCCGGCCAGGTGTAAGAAGGGGGGCATGGGCTCAGTCCTTAAAGCTGTGCAGGTGGTGTTGGGGGGCCGGGGGCAATGCGTTTTAAATAATGCATTGGGGACACCGTTCATCCAGTGTCTAGGCTGTTCTACGTCGGTGGTTATCTAGTGAAAATGGTCGCTTTGTCAGTCTTGGAGGTGGCCCCATTGACTCAGGAACCTACCCCCAAGGGGCCTCCTGAAACGAACGAGCGGCTGGAGGAGCGCTCGCTGCAGTGGTTCAGCACGCGGCCGCCAGATGGCAGCACAGGCTCGCTCTTGGGGTGGCGCCTTCCTGTGACGTCTGTCCTTTCCAGTTTCTGTGCACTTTACTGGTCAAGGTTTCTTTGGGCCCGAGGTTGGTCAGCTCCGCGGCTTCCCAGGTGTGTACCCAGATAACCTTGCCTCCTGCTGAGTGTTTGTTTTTTTTTTATCTCGCGGTTTTGCCGAGCCGCCACTTCAGGAGGCTAAGCTCCAGCTTGGGGCGAGAGGAGTCCTGCAGAAGCGGAATGGTGGGATGGACTGGGGAATAAGCAGTCGTGGGCAGCCGAGGCGCCTTCCGTGGCGAGGCGCCCCTCTGCCGTGGATTGCCAAGTGCGCTCGGTCGGGCCACCCTGCGGGGCGGGGCATCGGCTGGGGTCTCCCCCGGTCCCACAGGCTTCTTCCCCGGCATTCTCATCATCACAGCCCGCTCCTTCCCGGCGCTGGCGGTCGGCGCTCCTCCGGAGCTTGCCCTATGGGCTGCTTTTGCTTTAGATGTAGCGGTGGGCGATGCGAAGAGTCACGGGTGTTCTAAAAAACCTGAGCTCTCTGGCACGTGTTTCCAGGCTGTTGCGAGGGTAAGGGGTTGTTTGTTCCTGTAAAGTGAAATAGCAGGGAGGCGTTGACGATAATGCCCAGGGTGAAGGCGCCCAGTTCTCATGTAGGTGGAAATGTGCGCACAGCATGGGCAAGAGGCAAGGGATGGCGGCGGGGTTGCTAAGTGAACAGCTAGGTATGAGAAATAAAGCTATTTTGATCTGCCTGTTGATCGATACAAATTATGTAACGTGTATCGCAGAGAGTGATGGCTGATCTATTTGAAGTGGCTCAAGGGGAGGAAAAAAGAATTTTGGGGCAAAAACCTAATACAATATGGGATGTAACAGGACATATCCAGACACATAAAAAATTGGACCTGGAAGCCAGTGCGAGTGCCAAGCAGAGGTTTTATCAAGATTTTGTATTTTTCGGTGTCTTAATTCCCGCCCCCATGAATTGTTTGTGCTAGCTCACCGCAGGAAACTGGCTTTCCGCATTGGGCTGTTCTGAACCTTTGACAAGCTTTCCAAAGTCCAGAATAACAGCTCCTACTAAGGCATAAAAACTTCAGTAGAATGGCTTGAAATACTGGAATCGGACGTGTGTTCATGAGTGAGAAGAATTTTTTAATGGTTGATCCTCCCAAAGAAAAAGTGCATGTTATTTTTAAGACCAGGTGAAAGACAGAGAGACTTGTTATCAGGTTACTTAAGGGGCATAATCAGGGTCGCTAGCTGCCTCTCAGGATTGTGACAATGAGTTGAAAATACTCAGAGCACGCAGAATCTGGACGTGGTGCGTGTATTACACATTCCATCGTCGTCAGCATCAGCTGGCGTAACTTGTAGAACCCGAGAGGTGGAGGAGGGGGCCCCATGGTCTTCAGCTTCCTTTTGCTTTCACATTCAAAGGAAGGCCTTACTGCAGCTCCGTGGGGCTGGGCCTCGGTGCCGTGTTAACAGTGTGAATGCAGTCAGTGAAGTCTTGACAGTGGGCGCTCTTAGTTCTTCTTCCCTCCTGAGACCCCTGCGCCTCCTAGTTCGTATGTTAAACTTTCATGCGCAGTAAAGTGGATTCACTGTGACGGGTGGAAAGTTCTGTTTTGACGAAGGTAGAGAGTCATGTACCCACCACCGCAGCGCTGGACCGAGTGGTCCCGTCACCCTGCAAATCCCCGGTATCAGACGCAGCTTCCTCCCCCAACCTGACAACCACCAGGGTGTCATAAGACCCGGCTCAGGCAATGAATCATTTTTAGGGTCTGGCTTCTTCCACTTCACAAAACACACTTGAGATTCGCCCTTGTTGCGGGGGATGAACCAGCCTGCTCCTGTTTGTCGCTGCCTAGTGCTGTATTGTGTGGATGCGCCGGAGTCGGTTATCCGTACACACAGTGCAGGGCATCTTGCTTGCTTCCGATTTTGGCAATTATTAATAAAACTGCTAATAAACATTTGCATATATAGTTCTGCATGCACCTAACTTTCCAGTTTACTTGGGTGAATACCTAGGGCATGAGTTCTAGGCCGTATGGTAAATCTATGTTTACATTATTATTATTTTTTTAGATTTTATTTATTTATTTTTAGAGAGGGAAGGGAGGGAGATAGAGAGAGAAAGAGAGAGAGAAACATCAATGTGCGGTTGCTGGGGGTCATGGCCTGCAACCCAGGCATGTGCCCTGACTGGGAATCCAACCTGCGATGCTTTGGTTTGCAGCCCACGCTCAATCCACTGAGCTACACCAGCCAGGGCTTATGTTTACATTATTTTAAAAAAACTGCCAAGTGCCTTCCAGAGTGGCTGTGCATGGGAAGCAATGCACAGGCATTTGTGAGGGGTTGGTATTATTTCTTATTTAAATGTTGGATAGGCTACTAGTGAAGCCATCGCAGCCTAGGTTTTCTCGGTGGGGAGATTTTAACTTGATAATTCACTATCTTTGCTGCCCTAGTTGGACTAGTTAGTTACAGGTGGGGTGTAGGTGGGGGCCCAGAGTGGCCCTGTTCTTACCCGAAGTTCCTGGCCTTCCGGAGTAAAGCTTCCTAGTCCACTCCATGCCTTTGGGCTCTGTCCAGAGCACTGAAGGAGCTGGCTTTGACAGTTCCGTCCAGGTTTATGCTTGCCTGTTGGGGAGAGGATTTGTCAGCGCCCTCCTGCTGAAGTCCTGCTGGGTGGGCACCCCCCCCCCACCCCACCCCCATCTGCAAACAAACACAACAGGATAGCCTCTCAAACACTCTTGCCCCAGCCCTAGCCACGACGCCATTTCCCTCCCTTGGGGGTAACTTTCCTGCCAGACTTCTCTCTGTCCTCATCCCCCCCCCCCCCACCCCCCACACAGCTCCACCCAAACTCAGAAATCGCTGTTGTCAAAGTCACCAGTGTTTGCCACATTGCCAGATCCAGACCTGTTCCCAGTCTTCCTTCTCCTTGGACTGTCCGGCAACACTGGACACAGGAGGTGACCGCCGCACCGATGAAACTCTTTCCCCTGCCTCTCTGGCCTTGCTGACACCCCAGGTGCTCTGTCCCCCCCAACCCCCCACATTTCCGCCTTACACTGACTGCCTCCCCTCCGCCCACAGACATCTGCTAGCACTTGTTTTCGGTTCACACCGTCTCCTGAACACCAGTCCTATCTAATTCCCAGACTCCTGTTTTCTGCAAACCCACCCAGTCTTCCTGGTGAGTCTTGGCAACTTCTTGGAGGCCTTTGGATGACTCCTCGTAGGTCACGACCACTTCGCCCACCAAACATGCTGGCTTCCGTTTATACTCACTCAGGATCCAGCCACTCGGTCACCCCTAGTCCAAGCCATCCATCTCTTTCCCTGAGTTGTTACGATTGTCCCACAATGGGTTTCCTTCATCTGCCCTGTTTCCTGACAGGTGAGTGTGTTTTTAATGCATCTTTTAGTGTAAAGACTTTCTTTCAGTGTAAATCCGATTCTCACGTCTGCCTGGACTTCTCCACGGCTTCCCGCCAGGTAAAAGGCTCCAGTCCTGAGAGTGGCCGGCACGGCCCTACTCCGTCCGCCCCCCTGGCCTCATCTGCTGGTCATTCTGGAAGTCGCTCTGGTCCCCTGGGCGGTCAGCAGCCTTGCCAGGCCTGCTCCTTTCTCGGGGCTTTTGCATCTGCTGTCCTCGGCCCAGAGTTTCCTTACACTGGCTCTCTGCACGACTTCCCGATTCCCCGCCACCTCAGGTCCCGGGTCACCTCCCACCTGTGCTGTCCCAAGCCTCACTGAGGGCCCTATGCAAACTCACAGCTCCCTCTGCAGCGGCGCCCCCGCTGGCCCTCTCTCCTGGGTTCTTCTCCGGAGCACTGGTACCGTGTGACACATTATGACAGTGTGTCATCTTGTCTGTGTGTCCCCGCTACAACCAAGCTCCATGAGGGCAGACGGTTCGGTCTGTTTACTGCTGTGGGCTGGAGTGGCGTTTGGTGTCTGGTGTGTGTGCGCGCGCGTGTGCGTGTGAGTGGGGCAGGGGCTGCGCTGGCCTCCTCGGTGCTCCTACCCGTCCTGACTGTTCCCACCCTGTTGCACCCAAGCCCGTGCCACGTCGCGCGCCCTCAGTTTTTCTCTCCTTGGTTCCTGTGTATTAGTCTTCCCCCAGACACGGAACTCCCTAAGGGAGAAGTTCAGCACATGCTCACTGCTACGAAATGCCCTTCCCAAATCTCAGGTAACAGGGAAGCGAGGATGTGAAATCTACACACCAGAGACAGATGATCGCGGAGGACCGTGAGGCTAGGTTAAGATTAGAGTTTTGCCAGCGACCGTCGCCCAGAGGTTCAGCTCACAGACCGGCGTAAACTGCACAGTGGGGCAGAGCCTGACCACAAGGCCTGAGGTCGTCCTGGGGGGCGCATTGCAGGGTGGGACCGGTGAGGAGACTCATGGAAACATCTTCCAGGGCCATCTGGGTTTCTCTGTCCTAATTTCCTGCTCACTGTGCAACAGGCTGATTCACTCATCAGCGTCCCAAATACTGTAGTGTGTCCCAGGCCACTTTGTTATTAAATAGTCCAGTTTTCAGTCCATCACGGGGCCATCTTTGGTTTTCCTGTGAGGTCAGAGGAGCCGAGGCAGGGCTGCGGGAAACACCCCCACACGATGCTATTCTCCTCTCCCTGGTCTCCAGTGCAGAATGTAGTCCAGAGACATCTCTCCCGGGTGAATGCATCTGCAGAGAGGCAAGGGCAAGGGGTGTAGGCCATTTTCAGTGCATCCCGTGCCTGGTCGCTGTTATCATGCCTGATGGAAATTATCTACTCTAGATCTCAAAGATCTAGAAGAGTAAGTCATTCTGAGTGGTGCATGCATGTTTTCTTAATAGAAATGTGTGCCTGTAGCGAGAACAGTAGATAGGTTGTTTGGGAGTTGCTACCCCTTCTAACCTGGATGCACACCCCAAATAAGAAAGTGCGATCACGTAACAGGCCCTCATTTTAGAGGCACGCACGCAGTTCGAGAGCTCCGCGCCACGCACAGCCCTGGGCCGTGAGCCGGCCCCTGAGCCCCGGCCTTCCGGCCTCACTCCTCCTCCGTGCTGCTGCAGTACGGCTTTCCTCTTTGTTGCTGCAAAGCTTTGTCTCTTGAGGGTAAATTTTTTTTTACCCTCACTACATTTTAATGTAAACTACATTAACCCTCATTACAATTTCAATGTTTGAAAACCACCAAAAGTCTTTCAGAGGCCAAGTCACAAATAAGGTGGATGATCAGATTTCATAGTCCCCTGCCCGTCCAAAATGAGCTGGCTCTAACAAGAATGTTTTCCTTATGTTGCAGCTAACAGCCTAGAAATGCATTTCCAAACTGCACACACACACAGCAGAGACTAGGAATGATGGAATTAGAATGTCCGGTTTGCTTCATCTCACACCCACACAACAGTCTCAGAGCAACAGCACTCGTGCTACTATTAGTCATTATGATTACTGAAACATTTAAAAAAAAATAACTGGATATGCTTTCTCATTCTGGCTCCTGCTTTTCACACACACACACCCTTTTTTTTTTTTTTGGTTGCATGAAATCTGTGTAAGTTCATTTTGAATCATGTGGCCATCTTAGATTGTACTCGCCCTCCAACCCCGTTTGGACTTGAATTTCTACGTAGCTGTAGATTTCCCAAGCACCAGCAGTTTGCACATCCGTGTCTCTCTGGTCATTCTGGTCTGAAGCTTGTCCTGTAGTTGCAGGGGCGGCAACATTTTTCTGAAAAGGGCTCGACAGCAACATTGAGGCTGTCAGGGCCAAAAATGACCCTGACACACACTTATGTGTGTGTTTGTTAACAAACTGAAGCCATTCTTAGCTCAGGGGCTGTGCGGATACACCTCCGGCTGCAGGTGGCCAGCCCCCGCCCCGGCGGCCCGCTCAAGAAGGGCTCTGGGAGCCAGTGTCCGCTTTGCTGGATATAAAGTTCTTGGGTCACATGAAGATGGGCTGAGTGTTATTCTCCTTGTGAGTTGCTTGCTCTTCTTGCCTAGATGCCCAAGGGACTTTCTTCTCTTTTCCTTTACAGTCCAGTTGGTGTTGGTCAATCTGGGTTGGTGTTCTCAGGTATGTGGTGTGTTATTTTTCAATGTGTCATTTCAAGCCTCGTTTGGTTTTTTGAGTTCTTTTATCTTTTTCTTTTTTAGAATAACACAGACAAAGCTTTATGTGTTGGTGTTTGACAATGTCCACAATACATTTTTTTAACCTTATAATTTTTTAAATCATTACTTTTATTTTCCCAGCTTTATTGAGGTATAATTAACAAATAAAAATTACATATGTTTAAGATGTACCAGTGATGTTTTGATATGCATATACATTGTGAATACCTCAATCATGCTGATTAACGTGTCTGCCATCTCACATAGTTGCTGTGTGTGTGTGTGTGGTGAGGTCACTGAGATTTACTCTTCGAGATTATTTCGAATGTACAATAGTCTTATTAACTCTAGTTACTACGGTATGTATTAGAACGCCACAGCTTAATTCATGCTGCATGTTAGCTGTCTGTACTCTTAAACTGTTCTTTATTTATAGTTTTCAGTGTTTATTTCCATGCACTGGTCTTCTCATTGTAAGAACTCCTGTTATTCATGTGTTGGATCTCCTTCCATTAAAATAGGCTTATACTATTCACCCCTATCTCTCAAATGCTCTACCTCCTCATTTCTGAGTTCTGCAATTTTGACTTAGGCCATACTCCCCATTGTCCTAGTGACCTTTAGCTCATTTTGATTGATTTCATCTCTGGGCGTGTCTTTTTAGCATGCTTTCATTGTCTTTATCTGAGGGTTTTCCTAAGTTTTGGAAGGAAGTGTGGTTCAGGGTAGTTTTTCTGGCTTCACAGAACTCCTCAAACATTGGACTCGTATTGGACACTTACCCTCTTTTTCATTTTCACAAACTTGCTTCGTATCTCAGTCTCCACCTCAAAACTCAGCTGGCAGATGGGTGTCATCAGCAGGGTGTGGAACAGTCCTGTGCACACTGAGCTACGCTGAGCGAGTAGTTAGTTCCTAGAGCCTGAAGCGTGGCAAGTGTCGCAGTTTCAGATGTGAGACACCCCGCTGTGCCCCGGGAGTTGCTGTGATGCCTGTGACACTTGGGCCTACAGTCGAGGTGACGCTGATGCTGATCTGTAAACCACACTTGAGAAACCAGTAGGACTTTTAGCTGCTTTAAAAAAGTACAGCCGTGGCTGGTGTGGCTCAGTGGGTTGAGCGCGGGCTGCAAACCAAAGGGTCACCAGTTCAATTCCCAGTCAGGGCACGTGCCTGGGTTGCGGGCCTGGTCCCCAGGAGGGGGCATGCAAGAGGCCACCACACACTGATGTTTTTCTCCCTTTCTCTTTTTATCTTTCCCTCTCTCTAAAAATAAGTAAATAAAATCTTTCTTAAAAAGTACAGAAAAAAATTTTCAGTTACACTGCCATCCAAGAAGAAAATTTCTTCCTTTGGACCCATGTACTCAAACAGTCAAGCAGATTGATTAAAAAGAACTCAGTATGTTCAGATCGGTTTGGAAACAGGTGTGTGTGTGTGTATGTGTGTGTGTGCATTTGTGCATGTGCACGGGTGTGAGAAAGAAGTCTCACTGGCTGGTGCATGTTCACTTACGTGTATGCTGCAGAAACCAGCATGTGTTTCTTTGCCCTGACCTAGTGACCTTACTGGGGAGGGAGCTACTCTGAGTTGATGAAAAGGAGAGAGAGCATGCTTGCATGCTTATTGACCCTGCTGTTTAAAGGACATCATTCAGTGGTAAATTTGAATTCAGTCTTGTGACCTAGTTCCCAAATACAGCCCGTCAGCCTGCCAGATAATGTTTTTTAATACAGAAAATTGTGTGTCTTTTAAAACAAGGCAAAGAATGGATGTGGTAGGAAAAGCCAGATTTTCCTCCACACCAAGATCCATCTTGCACAGAACCTTGGCGGTAATTCCAAGGAAAACTTGCCCCTACTTTATACCATACTGAAGAGAAGGCAAGCTTGACCTGAAAGCAGTCAACTGCTTACAAGTGATGTGACAGGTGCAGCTTCCCTCCTGCTAACGAGCTGAAGGCTGTGCGCTGCTCTCCTTTGTGCTTTGTCATTATGAGGCTAAAAAGCAAGCACTAGAAAACGCACAGAAGACACCCTTCTCCTCATCCTTTCTCCCTCCACGATCTCAGGAAATGAAGGCAGCTGTCCTTGTCCCCTTCTCTCCCCCAATCCCTCTTCTAATTAAAAAAAAAAAAAAAAATCTGGCAATTGATACTAGATGGACTGTTGCTCAGTGCGGGGTGCAGAGAGCTCTGCAGAAAGCCAGAGCCCGGCTTCCCAGGTAACATCTAAGAGAAGCGGGAGATGGGCCAACCTGGCCATTTCTTCTCCTAGCAGAGGGGTCTGGAGCAACGGCACGCGAGAGCAGCAGCCTGCTCTAACCGGCTCCTCTGCAGGGCCCACACCGGCTTTCCAACATGCGCTTCTTCACAAAACCGGTCTTCGATATACAGAAAGAGGAATGGGGATTTTGTTTGAGCTCTGCTTTCCTAAGACTGGGTGTATAAATTATGAAGGCAAATCACAGGTTGGAGGTCATAAAGAGCATCTGGTTTTCACTAATAAAGGTGTTTTTACCTTAAGAGAATTATCTTAGTTCTCGGAGACCAGTTTTTTTCTTAATATTTTAGCTTTGATTTAGAGGGCGGGGGAGGGAGGAAGAGAGCGCAAGAAACACGGAATGTGCGAGAGAAACATAAACTAGCTGCCTTCCACCCGTGCCCCAACCGTAAGTCACACCAGCAACCCTTCGGTTCAAGGGACAGTGCCCAACCAGCTGAGCCACGCCAGCCAGGGCTCTGAGAGCAGTTTTAACAGCAGCATTTCAGTTTCCCATCCTAGTGGAAAGGTGGAGCCTGGGAACTCCTCTAATCCACCTGTGCTAGAGACAGCATTGCCCTGCACTCAGGTCTCTGCTTCTGGGGACCGCAGCTTGCCTTCTGGTTGAGCTGGGTGAAAATGGAAGAAAGGCCAGCGAAGGAGCCGAGCGTGTAATTGTGCTTTCCCTTCCTTTTCCTGTGCAGCGTGTCCCATGGGAAACGGCACGAGCAGACTCTATAGTGCTCTCACCAAGACACTGAACAGCAGCGCCGCCTCCCAGTATTTGGAGTCGCCTGACCCGGAACACCTGGAGCCCATCGACCCTAAAGAGCTCCTTGAGGAATGCAGAGCCGTTCTGCACACGCGCCCTCCCCGGTTCCAGAGGGACTTTGTGGACCTGAGGGCAGACGGCCCCAGCAGCCACCCGCCGATGAGGGTCATGCAGTGGAACATCCTCGCCCAGGGTATGCCTGGTGCTTGTGTGCCTGAGCGGTCAAGCTGGCTTTCCGCTTCTGCACACGCCCCGTGCCCCGGGTCCTTCCGTGGAGGGAAGAGGAGTGGGCAGAGGGAGGTGTGCGGGCTGGGGTGACAGGGGCAACATGAGCTGCCAGAAGGGGGAGTCGGGCCAGCCTGTCCTCTGGTTTTCACTAAAAATGAATCCAGCAGCTCGAGACTGATCCCTTAGCTTCCATGTTTGTGGGCCATCCAGGTGCCATGAAAGTCCATCTGCTTCCCAGCACAGCCAAATCGAGAGGACCCTGTCTTTTATCAGCCTCAGAACTTGGTCGTCTCCAGCTTTCAGTCCACAGCACTAAGATAGCATTTGCAGGGGAGAAACTGAATCTCCTGAATGGGTAGCCCAGAACTTTCCACAGGGAATGGGACTTCCCGATCTTTGGTTCAGTCCCCCCCCCCCCCCCCAAGATGTTCATCCGTGAGTAGGAAAAGCTGCCCATTTGAAATGGGTCATCCATTGGAGCAGTGCCCGCATTGATTCAGGAGGCTTATTATAGTCAGCATTGAAACAAGTATATCGAGTTAAATACATTTATTTCACCTGATGTAGTTTAGACCCCCAGAACTACAAAGAACAATTAAAACTTTAAAGTAATATGTCCTTGAAATAGTTTTAATATAAAATAAAGTCAGTTGCTTGCCTTCTGTGAGAGGTAAGAGGTTCTTTGGTTTGGTGGGGTGTTTTAGGCAGAGAATCTCCCACAGCTTCTGGAGCAGGAAGCATCCAGAGGGTCTTCAGTGAACTCCAACCCAAGGAGACCACCCCCCCCAGACACTAAGAAGTCATAGTCTGTAGTGGCTGACAACTGAATGGCTTTTTTGTTTCAGCTCTCGGAGAAGGCAAAGACAACTTTGCACAATGCCCTCTGGAAGCACTCAAGTGGGAAGAAAGGAAATGTCTCATCCTAGAGGAAATCCTAGCCTACCAGCCCGATATATTGTGCCTCCAAGAGGTGGACCACTATTTTGACACCTTCCAGCCCCTCCTCAGCAGACTGGGCTATCAGGGCACGTTCTTCCCCAAGCCCTGGTCCCCTTGCCTGGATGTAGAACATAACAATGGACCGGATGGCTGCGCCTTGTTTTTCCTCCAGAACCGATTCAGGCTCCTCCACAGTGCCAATATCAGGCTGACGGCCATGAGGCTGAAAACCAACCAGGTGGCCATTGCACAGACGCTGGAGTGCAAGGAGTCCGGCCGACAGCTCTGCATCGCCGTCACCCACTTGAAAGCACGCACCGGCTGGGAGCAGTTTCGATCGGCTCAAGGCTGTGACCTCCTCCGGAACCTGCAGAACATCACCCAAGGAGCCAAGATTCCCCTTATTGTCTGCGGGGACTTCAATGCCGAGCCAACAGAGGAGGTCTACAAACACTTCGCTTCCTCCAGCCTGAACCTGAGCAGCGCCTACAAGCTGCTCAGTGCGGACGGGCAGTCGGAACCCCCGTACACCACCTGGAAGATCCGGACCTCGGGGGAGTGCCGGCACACCCTGGACTACATCTGGTACTCCAAGCACGCTCTGAGCGTGAGGTCAGCGCTGGACTTGCTCACCGAGGAACAGATTGGACCCAACCGGCTACCGTCCTTCCACTACCCCTCAGACCACCTGTCTCTAGTGTGTGACTTCAGCTTCAATGAGGACCCTGATGCCCTTTTATAAACGCTTATCTGCGTCTTTTTACTCACAAGAGTCTTAACCTCAGTGGCCCGAGGAAGGGCTCCCAGTTCCTCTCGCTTCACCTTCCGTGTTTCCAGCATGCCCTTGGGAAGGAATCCCACCAGTTCACAAACCTTTCCCATTAAAACCTACAGCAAAAAGGTGTCTGCACTCCACTTTTGGGTTGTATGGTCTTCTTTCCCCTAGCGTTACCTTTAGATCCGTTAAGGGCATCAAGTTAGGCTTGTTCTGAAGCTTTCAGTTTGATGATGCTGTATACAAAAATACTTCCTTGAGTCCTCCGTAATTAACAAGTATGCAGGAGCCATTTCTCTAGACAGTGTTTCAAATAATTTATTTGAGGTTTTAAATGTCAACGGGATATGCATGGCAATATTTATTTTTTTATACCTTTGTGTAAAATTAGTAAATTGTAGGTAGCATACACATTTCAAAACCATGCAAAACGTAAGTTATAATTTATAGTAATTTCCTTAAGGCTTTAAGATGTTTTCACCTGGGGTCTAACAAAACAGTGTACAAAGGAACTAGGTAGCCTGGCGGCCCCGGGGTTTTGCTTGTTTAAGTGGCAGTATCAGCTCTTCTTGGTAAGTTCTTCATCACCATTCTTACTGTGCCTCCATGTCCCCATTGCCGTGTTTCCCGAGGAGATCCCATGACCAGTCTTCGTTATCTCATCACTGTTGTGCATTTACAGTTTCCCATCGGAATGCTATCAGCATACATTTGAGGTCACTCAGTGTCATCATTGTTCGTATCAGGATGAGCTTTTTCCAGTAGGTCTCAGGAGCTGTTCTGTGCAGTGCCTGGGAAAGTCAGTGGGACCTTCTTTTCAGAGATGGGAAACTAGGAAAACCTCTTTACGAGGCCATCATTGACATTTCCTAAGACAACCAGGGAATGTGTTCAGAGCATCTAGAAATAATGTAAAAAGATAACCTGAAATTTTCTTTCATTGGGGGAAAAAGACGGTACAGTCCCTTCGAAACAAAATACCCAAAAATAACCTATTGGTAATAAAGTGATAAATATTTTAACCCATGAGTTGTGTATATTTAAGATTAATAAATGGTCTTTTAAAAGTAATACTTTTGACTTGCTTTTTTTTTTCAGTCCAAAATCGCAACAGATTTGATCTTTTAATACTGTTAAGGTGGTGGCCCACACTAGCCATCTGCACACAGATCCTCGTTTTCCAAAGTGGACGAAGGCGGGCCTGGAGCTGCACACTGAAGGCATCTCTGCTGTGCTTGCATGGTACCTCTCAGTGTCACGGCTGGAGCTCCCCAAGCGGTCCGCCCAGAGATGCCACATAGAGCTACTTTGGAAACGAGAGTCAGTACACTGTACACAGAAAACCTTGGGGCTAGCAGAAAGCAATGGCAAGCAGAAAGAACATCTGTACCATTTGGTTCAAATCTTAGCGGGATGAACAGTAATCCTAAGTGGCTGAGAAACACAGCACTGCTTAGAACACTTACCAAGTACAGGCATTAAACATTGTTTGCCTACCTCCAAGTACACCAGCCTGAAGAGATTATCACAGCAGCCTTGAGTAAGCGAAACCCAGTGAGGAGAGCCAAAATGGTATTTGAATTTCAAATGTTGTTCACCAATTCAGTCATCTGCCACTTAATGATAGGGGCACGTTCTCAAAAGTGCATCATTAGCAGGTTTCACCGTCACATGAACATCATAGAACATACTTACACAAGCAGAGATGGTCTAGCCTACTACACACCTACGCCTATTGCTCTGCAGGGAAGAAAAATAACATTCCCTCTATCCTTTTAGTTTTTTGGGTGAGACAATCCTGTGATACAAGATTAGAAAGATAAAAAGTTTTAGAACAGGAATACCTCCTTTCTACATGGGAAGAGACCCAGGAATAGTAACTCACCACGTTGGCTGAGGCCGGCACTGCAAACACCATTTTCAACTGCAGACAGGATGTGAGCGGCAGGAGCCAGGTGTGGGCCACCAGGGAGAAACAACGAGTGAGGCAGTCGTGGAGAGCTTGGCGTAGCAAATGGTTCCTGGCAACACCATTTACTGAACTGCACACATTTCAGAAGAGTTTGGTTGGATATTCAGGAAGAAACAGCCAATTGGCAATCAGACAAACCCATCTAAGGCTTTGAGTCTAGGCTACACCACGACATTTGGTAGTGAAAATTGTATTCGTGGGTGAGATTATCGAACAATCATGTCAAGGTGAAATCCTACGAGTAAACATTTAATAGAGTGCTTTACACGTGCTGGACACTGACTGGTTCTAGGTCCTGATCGTGAACTCAATTCTTACACATGCCCTATGAGGAAAAGAGCCCCACAGAGAGAATCTGGGTAAATACTAACAGTAATTGGGAAAGCAAAGCCAACGAAGAATTGGTCAGGGGTGGAAAGCCGTGAGGGGTATTACAGAAAACTCAAAGAGAAATTTTCAGGTAGAAAAGAAAAGAAGGAATCTATTTGATTTGACTAATGGGTACTACACACCTCAACGAGAACTGTTCGTGAGAATTCAGACTGCAAGTTACTTAAGAAAAAGAACGATGGGTCATTAACTGTTGGAACAAGGAAACCAAGGTGTGAAAGAGGAAATGCCAGGTACAGGATACACCTGCCTCCTTCCACTGACAGGTGGTGAGGATGGATGCTGGAGTGAGCAGAGGGTCTTAACAGCAAGGGCTCTGGAAAGGGGGCTAGTTGACAGCTCAAGCCTCCCTCCATGTTCTCTGGTCATTTGGTAAGCAGGGTGGTGAAGGCTGGAATTGTTGCTGGAAGATGACCTGAGGGATAAATTGTTCATAAGCCTGGTGAGGCTGGAAAATGGATGTGTCAAGCTATTATGTGGTTCTTCTCCAATATGGACACAAAACGCAAATATTGGGTTGTCCAAAAAGTCCATTACATTCTTTCCATACCATGGCTCTAGTAGTGCTTAGTTGCCTTTAGCTTCATTCAACACAATCCTGTTAGACTGTATTGTGACAGCTGCCGTATCAGTATGCATTTTTTTTAGTATGCATTTTAAAAAAATCTATCAACATTGGTGAATTGTGCAACCATTTTAATATTGAAGATGGAAGAAAATACACCTCATTTTCAGCATGTTATGCTTTATTATTTCAAGAAAGGTAAAAATGCAACTGAAATGCAAAAAAAAAAAAGATTTGGACAGTGTATGGAGAAGGTGCTGTGATGGATCAAACATGTCAGAAATGGTTTGCGAAGTTTCTTGATACTACTGACACTTGGGCCAAATAACTCTTTGCTGTGGGGCTGTTTTATGCATTGGAAGATGTTGAACAGCACCCCTGGCCTCCACCCTCTAGAAGCCAGTAGTAGGAGATAACTGACACACTCAAAATAGCCAAATCAATAAAGTTATTGGTGAAAATGAAAATGTGCCTTTTATTTTATGGAAAGAAATGTAACAGACTTTTGGCCAACCCGATACAATTTATGGTTCAAAAGGTCTGAGATTAAATACCATGCAGCTAGTAATGTCAATCCCCAGAAAAAAACTCCGATCAGTATATACTGTCAACAGGTGTTTCCAGATCTAGGCCATCGGTATACTTATTCTGAAAGAAATACACAAGAAATGTTCGGGTACAGCAGTGGAGGAAGCTAGGCAGTAGCCCTGACAACCTCATTAGAACCAATTAATACAGCTAGAGAGAAAATTTAAAATTACGAAAAATTTAAGTTTCTTTAGCTACCTTCTATAGCACATGACTTACACTCTTAACAAATGTTACCAAAATCAGTCAGTGCCTGTGGCTGACGTGCTCGGCACGTGTGGAGAGGTGTAGGTATGGTATAGTCTCTAACCTTATGCCCTACAGTGGCATGAAAGACACGACTCCACAAATGAACCTGCAGTGCAAGAGAGAAAACTGCCGAAGCACAGAGTGCAGATTCTGAAAGCTGAAATATTTAGGAAATGTTTAAAGAGGTAGAATCTGAGATTAACTCTCAAATGGGATAAGAATCAGGAGAGTTTTTCTTTGACTTTTTATTAAAAAGTACCATTGGGTATGTTTATGGAAAAGGTAAAAGATTACAAAGGGAGCTATTATAAAAATCATCAACTTAAGAAGTATCAGATGAAATGCACAATTAAAGGCCACAAAATATTAAGCATCAGTTTATTTAAATTTCTAAAAGATGTAAAAATAGACAACTTTTCTTTGTAGTAGAAAGAACATTAAGATGTAGAGTCACACAACCTAGTCTGGTGTGAAACTAGGAAATTCATGTAATCCTCTGGTACCTCCAACTTCCTAATCTGTAAAAGACCTAGAGTATTATTACTTGTTCTTGTTAAGCCTCAAAAAGTATGACTGAGAAACAAATGGTCTTGATTTAAAATATAAATTCTTTAGGTGTGGCCAAATGAAAACAGTAAAGTCATTACGGTAAGTATAACATTGTACTTCATGATAGTGATTAGAACGGAAGTGGCAACATGCAGTTATTTACCAAATATGAATACAAAAGGAAAAGAAGGATTCCTTACGCAGTAGTTAAGGAAGGAGAAAGAGGATTTCTACTCTTAACTAAAACGATGTCTCTATTCTAGCTTTTGAATATTGTTATAAATATCACCAGAGACCAAAATGCAAGATAAATTTCTATATTTCAGAAAACCTACTTGAATACACTTTGAAACAAGAGTACAACAAAATAGAATATACTTCAAATGTTGAATATACAAACTATTATAGTTCAAATCTGAACACTGGTACTTTCCCTCTTAAATTTCAACTTAAAAAAAAAAAAAAAGGAAGAAAGAAAACTCCAGGTAGTAAGCATTACCTGACAGAAATTCATGCTGAGCCGAAACGGGTGTGCGCACACAGACGCCAGGGCTAAGAGAGTGAGTGACACAGGCATGTTATAGCAAAAGGCCAGGGCCAACTGTTAACTTGTCAACAATCAAGGAACTGACAGACTTAAACTACCATATAAAATGTTACATGTAAATTCTATAACAATACTGTGCTAGGTACAAGGTTTTTAAAATTTTCCTTTTAATAAAAAAAGCTTTACACAAACAAGCCATTAGCTTATTTCAATAAAGAAAATCGAAAATTAGTCTAAGGCCTTTGTTTTAAATCAGCTTAAGCTATATGATATAAAAAAAAATCGCACTAGATCTTTTTTGCTATCCTCTCTGAAACTTTTGGATCCAGTCAATTCACATTCTAAAATACCTATATTAGCAGAGTCTTCACATAGCACCAGTTAAGTGAGTTCTGTGTGAACACAGTAATATTTGCTGGTATGCATATAAAATGCATCAAAAATCGCTCTGTGTAACAATGAGATCACCCATCCCAACCCCTCCCCACTGAAAACTATGACCTCTTACAGAATGTTAGTGTTCCAAGTCTTAGTGTAACTTGATATTGTAGTGAGTTGCTTGGTCCCTTTCAATCCGTATTCTTATTGGCGGGTTCAGTTGTTTCCTACTGTAAGAGGCAGTTTTCTGTCAGCATCTCAGTATGTAGTTCACTTCCCACTGAAACATGGGATAGGTAACTTGTTTCCAGTAAGTTTGATTGTTTTCCTATATGCATTGAAAGTTTTAAAGTCTCCTTTTGACTTTTCTTGATGACATCCTTTGCAAATATCCGTGTTGGTACGAGCACTAACAGTCTCAAGTCCACGGCAGAGCTGCTATTTATTTCTCACACGTCACCAGTCCTTCCGTTTTCATCGTTACAGGAAGGGCAATGGCTGAAGGCGCACTGACTACCACCACGTGGGTCACTGTCTTATTCCCATCTGCCGGTTTTTCTTCTTGTACCAGCTGCAAAGTTTTCACATCGTGTTCCTGCTTTTTTGCCACTGCCTCTGATTTCACCTCTGGCCCTTTTATGACTGCACTGATAACTCGGGGAGGAGTCTGGCCAGAGGACTGCTGAGCAGGCACTGACAGTCTCATTACAGGTGCACCGTGGGCTATGGAAACAGGCGTAAGTGCTCTCACAGCCAGTG
Organism: Phyllostomus hastatus; assembly: GCF_019186645.2. Taxonomy (NCBI): domain Eukaryota; kingdom Metazoa; phylum Chordata; class Mammalia; order Chiroptera; family Phyllostomidae; genus Phyllostomus; species Phyllostomus hastatus. Next base: position 30,596,147 of record NW_025333640.1, on the reverse strand, counting down.
GGGTGCCAACAATGTTAATGCTTCCTGATCCTGTCAGATTTGACTTTGTCTGCAGTTGACACTGTGCAAGTTGTGTAGCTGGGATGGTAATAATTTTGGCAGGCTGCATGGCGATTTTGTCTCCATTTTCAGCAGAGGCTGGCATCACAGTAGGGATTGTCTGGATAACTACCTTTGGAGAGGCTGCAGTTGTTGGGCTAGTGCTGGTTATTAATGGCGCACCTGCATTGACTGACTGAACTGCCACAGTTGAAATTTTCTGACCCAACGACGTCATTACAACAGGAACTTGCATTGCCACACGAACTGTCCTAGTAAATTAAAAAAAAAAAAAAAAGTTGATTGTATTTAATAATAAATTAGATAAGAGGTCCCAAGCAAAAGATGAGTGCAAATACAAAATGAGGAAACCAATGTTCCCAAACTACACATATGTATTGACAATCCCTGACATTTAGAATATGAAATACCATGAAACAAATATATTTAAAAAACTAAAGCCCACATTAAGTTTCATCTATAAAACCATAAAAACCAACTAAGGTTAAATGAGACATCACCTACTTTAACAACAACAACAAAGTACATTTAAAATGTCAGGTACTTTTCAGCCCTGACTGGTGTGGCTCAGTGGATTGAGCATTGTCCTACAAACTGAAGGTTGCCAGTTCGATTCCTGGTCAGGGCACACTCATGGGTTGCAGGACAGGTGGTGTGCAAGAGGCAACCAATGGACATTTCTCCTGCACACCAATGCTTCTCTCCCTCTCTTTCTCCCTACCTTGCCCTCTCTCTAAAAATAAATAAATAAAATCTAAAATAAGATAAAATGTCAGGTACTTTTCAAAGTCCTGACTAATAGTGAATTCTTAGAATGCTAATATTAAAAAAAAATGTATTGTTTTGCCAAGGAGTTTTCTAAAAAGCTAATGCAACCACCAGTTTCCCTCTCTTACCTTGGAGCTGCTGTTGCTGACACAGAGGTGGTAGTAGTAGGAGACCTGGGCGAAGCATCATGACCAGGGGAAGTGATGTTCACAACTCTAGCCACTCCCTTCTCCGCTCTGGAGCAGTTTAGAGGAGATGAGTTTTTCCCACCACGAACAGAGGTTGCTTTCAGCAGACTTTCTGCAGACAGTGACACTCGTTCTAATGATTTTTCATCAGTAGCTGCTGCTAAATCTTCATTACAGGTTTCACTCTTGTCATCATCTATGACCACTATGTTTTTGGGCATGTCCTTGAACTGATACACAAGCCTCTGTCCTTCAACCTTTGCAAGAATGCCCCTTTGGTAATAATACCTGGAAGGAAAAAAGAACTAAATGAATCGAGTATATTACATTCCCCACCTCACCCGCTGGCCCCCAAAAAGCAAACAATAACAAACACCATGCAGAATGGACACTAACTGAAACATTCACTATTTCTGTAAGATAAGGAGTTCTTCCTGCCTTGACTGTTCAAATGGCTGAGAATGAAGTAGGAATGGAGCTGGAACCTGTTGCCATAGGTACTGTAACCTTGAGATATATAAAGTAGCTAAAAGTTCCTTCTTAAAGGAAGTAATATAACCTAAATACAGACGAGTTTACTGTATTTTACAAATACTGGTAAAAATTCAACTCTGATTTACACAGGTTAAAAAAACAATCCGTTGTATGAAAAAATTAAGCTGTACTTAGTAGAGATGAATGTGGGGTACGTAAAATACTGTCACATAAAGTATGTGGTTCCTTTAAAAACAGTCTTAATTAGAAGCCATGTACACTACAAATTTTGTGGGTTTCACAAACTGACAAAACAAAAACTTTCATGTCAAGATAAATCTATAAAGGATTCTATACACAAATTCACAAGAACTGAAACAAACTAACAATTTGGAAACTGTTTTGTTTGGTTTAATTTTCTTAAATGTCTACAACTTAACTTCGTATTAAGAAATAGCCCTAAGTGTAAAAAGCACATTTTCTGCAAAAATGGATTTTCCAATCATGTTGAAATTTTAGACACCCAGGCCAAACTCCTCTTTCCCATCTATCTCCAAATCTAAGAGCTCCCTACAATATGACCCCAAAATTAAAAGTTATAATAAATAAAAGATTTCCACAGCTTATTTTTAAACAACTGACAATATACAGAGGTATGTAAGTTTTGTCCAAAAACTCATTCCCTTGTGCTCTTACCTTAAAGCTCGTCCCATCGTTTCATAGTTCATGTCTGGCTTGTTCTTATGCTTTCCCCAAAGTTTCGAGACAGCCTTTGAGTCTACGAGCTTGAATATGCCTTTTTCTCTCTGAGTCCACTTAATATACCGGGGACAAGTATTTTTATCTTGAAGTAGATCTAAAAGAAACTCCCACAAATAGGTTGTGTTTCCTTTGAAAACAATGATAGACATTGATTAAAAATTCATTAACATAATTAAATACATAATTAAAAGCAGATATTTAATTATGCTGGATAAAAATCAATTCATTTGCTACTGGTGAAACCAATGTACTAAGAGCATGTCATTAAGTGAATGACTTGACTAACAATCTTTGTCCAGTGTCAAATTGTGTTGTCTAGCAATAATAAAGTATCTTTCATTATAACAAAATTCACAAATATAGCTGTTCGCTGGATTTTTAAAACAACATCCTATGTAACTTTCTAGTCATGATATTAATATAATAGAGACCCTAAATGTTTCCTCTCATATCACCCTATCCTAGATTATGAGTTCAGTAAAGGCAAAGCCATAACACATAGCACAAAGTGAACCCAAAACAGAATCATTATTTGTTAATGTACAGATTTAAACTCTGAATAAATTTATTCAAACCTATATATTTATTATATAAGCCCAAATTCTACAATCAAAATTTATCAAAAGGCATTTTTTAATTTATTGAAAAGACAAGTAATATGCAGTGAAATTGGCAAAACCTTTAGGCATTGTGGTCTTGCAGTTTTTTTTGTAAGAAACACATTTTTCTTTGAGATACATATGCTATAAAGTGCAAACTACACATAAGCCTTTAAAACTTATCACCTTTATCAATAAAAACCACTGCCTCTACAAAGAGATTTTTAAAAATTGCTAATCTTTCTACAGAACATACTCAGTTTAGTTGAAGGTAATATATTAGAAGGATTTCATTATATATGAACAGCTCAGTTATAAAAGACATTTATGCTTCAGTCTTAAAATATGATCTTAAATAGAAACACTAGAAAGTAATATGGCAATTCTTTAGTCAAATATTCATCAAATGTTAAACATGACATTTGATCACACTACTCACAAAATTTGAAAATGAGAAAATATTGAAATATTTTTGAAGAATAAAATACTTATTCATCACATACTATGCTTAAGAGTAGTAGGAGATACTGAGAAGCTTTTAAAAACTGATCCCTGACTCAAGAAATGTGTAATTTGGGGGGGTTCGGGGGAGGGCAGGGAATGGTAGATGACAAGTTAAATGACAACATAAGAAAGAAATAACAGTATGAAACCAGGAAAGACACATCACAAGGCAATGTATAATTCTATTTCAAATGAATGACAGAATATAATGTTTGGGATTTCAGGTGTAATAATAAAGTATATTAAAAGACATCGTGAAGACTTAGAAGATGGCTAAGATTTGCATACAGGGAAAGGAACTTTACAGGTAAACTAAGGAACTTAATCCCAAAAGGAAGAAAGCACCCCTTTCTTTTCCTTTGGAACAGGGTGAGTGGGGGAAGGAGGTGGGCAATGGTTATGAGAAGATCAGGCTTTACAGGCTGCTGTGTTTTTTTACTCCTTCCTAAGCCTCTAGGTACAGAGGTTCTTAAGTCAATGAAGGAATAGACGAGAATCCTGAGGAGAAGAGTAGAACACACAGGCCACCACTGAATCACCAGGTCACCTCTGGGCTCCTACTCACAATCCCTTTACTATCCTCAAGTCCACATCCAAGTTACAGACCCCACGAGAAGAACCTCTAAGGGTGGGGGGGCTTTCGAACCAAGCCGCTGCTCCTCAACCTAACCCTTAAAATGTTCTTCCTCTAGCATTTCCTTTTCAACAGGTGGTAACAGTTCTGCAGAAGAGGAAACACTGGCTGGATTCTTAACCCAGGTGTGACTTGAATAATTTTAATCTTCACATTACAAAATGCTGCCTAAATTTTAATGAAGGCCAAAATTTTAAAGAAAGGTCATTTTATTGGTAAAAGTAGGTCATCACAGTTTTACTCCATTGTTAAGCATAAGGTTTTTGAATACAAGAGATACCACTGATGATGGGAATTACTTAAAAAACAGTAGTAACAATTTATAATTACTATGTATTTAGCTTTCTGATATTTACTACAATTATGTCAGTTTTAAAGTTTTCAGTATAAATTAAAAAATAAAACATAAGATGTTAGAAATGTAAATGAAGAAAGACAAAAAAGGAAATGAAAGTACTCTAAATCTGTCCCAAGTTGAATTACCAGTTCTAAACAAATTACGAGTTCACTGTAACTGGATTTTTTTTCCCTAAATTTCTTGGTATGCTTACTTGAGACTTTTTACTTGGATTATTTAAAATTAGATACATCAGACCACCTGTTGAGGATGCAATAATTTGAATATATTAATCCAAAATGAGCCAACTACTGAATATTGGTCTGGAAACTTTTATTCATGGAAGTGATAAATTTTTAGTTAGATTACCAGAACATACCTCAAACCATTATTAAAGTATTACTTGATATCAACTTAACCAACAAATTAGGAGAGCACAGAATATAAGAGACTTGTTGCTATTTTTGTTCATAATGAGAATATATAAATTCTAAAATAAAAACTGGTAAATTTTTATTCTGATCTCCTGACATGAGTTGAGTGGGAAATGAAATTCAGCTTGCCTTTAATTATTGCACTGCTTCTATCAGTTAAGAAATTGTGTTATCAAAACTAAGTCTTAGTTGTAAACTTCTTTCAACTCTAAGTGGCAGTGCATGAGGGCAGGTGCTGTTACACACACACGCCCTCTAGAGAAGCGTGTGCAGCAGGCTGCGCTTAGGACCTTTCCCCCATATGAACGCCCACTCCCTTGCACTCCCCTAGCATGTCTAGGGCTACAGAATCCCAGTGGGGTGGGGTCTGGGTACAGACAGTGTAAAAAATTCCTAGGTGATGGTGACACATCCCTATTGATAAGTAGGACTAAAGACAGTACTTCCACATGGGCCTGTACTAAAAGTAATTTTCTGACAAATGCAAAAATGTCACCTGACTGGAAAAAAATCATTTAGTCTCCAAAATAGCCCTCCCCAAATTACCTTTTCCTTCTCTGGGTTTCTTCTTTATCCCCAACTCAGGAGACCCATTGGAAATTGGTGATTGTTGGGTCTTTGGTTTACGGCCAACTGAAAAAATAAGATATTGAAAGTATACATTAAAAACAAGAATGAGCATTTTTAGCAGACTCTTTGATTACACATTATTCATGAAAATGGACACCAATTTGCAGACTAATATATTCAGTATATATAAAAAGTCTCATTTAAAAGGACCACGAAAAGCACTTCTACAACTTCAGATTATGGCAGTTAGCTCGTAGTAATCTCAACGTATATATATGGCAAGTCAGGTACTACTAACCTATTATTCACATGATCAGAGCCTCAATTTGCTAATAACATGGCAATGGAAACAGATTCTACCATAAACGTTTTTATTTCCTGTCCTATAGGATTGCTTTAAAAAGTTTTACAGCAGAGGATCTGATAATCTGTGAAGTTCTTTGAGCTCAAATGAGGAAAGATAAAAAATATTTTAAATGCTCACTACAGCTCTGAGTCGGTCAATTTACCAGAATTTAAGCATTAAGTATTTAAATTTCCCCATCTCGCCCTGGCTGGTGTAGCTCAGTGGACAGAGCGCAGGCTTGCAAACCAAGGGGTTACTGGTTCGATTCCCAGTCAGGGCACATGCCTGGGTTGCAGGCCTGGTCCCCAGGACAGGGCATGCAAGAGGCAACCACGCATTGATGTTTCTCTCCCTTTCTTTCTCCTTCCCTTCCCCTCTCTCTAAAAATAAACAAATAAAATCTTTAAAAAAGAAAAGAGAAGACGACAAAAAAAAATTTCCCCCATCTCAAACATGGAGGTACATTGTAAGGGTAGGAAAATCTTCCAAGTCATTATTTAATGTCTAGGTAATGTTTATGTTCTTACTTTTATTTCTCCTCACTTCTGTCAGAAGACTCTCTCGAACTAGCATCCACAATGAACAGAAAAGCAAGAGCTGTACTGCTCTACCCTAAAGAAGGTATAAGCCTGAAACGCACTGTATTCAAACCCTCAGCACTGATGAACGAATGCTGGCAGCTGGTTGGAAGCCTCAAGGGAAGAGGTTGGGAATATTCAAGTATATTATCCAGTAGTGCAGGAGATACATTCCAAGATCCCCAGTGGAGGCACGAAACCATGGAAAGTACTGAACCCTGTATATACTATGTTTTCTCCTACAGGTACATACATACCACACATACCTTTTCATTTAAAGAAAACACTTAATGGCTCTCTTTGGCATATCCACCATCATTACTCTTGAGCTTTGGGGCCATTAAATAAAATAAGGGTGGCTTGAACACAAGCACTGAGATACCATGACAAGCAATCTGATAACTGAGATGGTTACTAAGTGATTAATGGGCAGTGAGCATATACAGCGTAAAGACACTGAACTAAGGAATGACTCACATCCCAGGCTGGACAGAGTAGGAAGGCTCAAGATTTCATCACGCTACTCAGAACTGTGTGCTATTCGAAACTTATGAACCATTTATTTCTGGAATTTCCCATTTAATGTTTTAGACATGGGTTGACTAAAACTATAAAAGGCAATACCACAATTTTCAGATTAAATACAAGCACACTTTGTTTTATTGTACCTGGCTTTATTGCGCTTTGCAGACATTGCAGTTTTTTTAGAAATAGAAGGTTTATACTTGATCTTAGCCAAAAGGCCAAAGAGTGACTACAAATAGGTTTAAAGCTGAGCACGTCCACTGGCATCATTTTTCCAGTAGCAACTGCTCCCCTTCTGTCTCTGTCACATTTTGTTAATTCTCACAATGCTTCAAGCATTTCATTATTATTGCATTTGTCATGGTGATCGGTGGTCAGTGATCTTTGATATTACTTTAATTGTTTTGGGGCGCCATGAACCGCACCCCCATAAGCCAGTGAACTTCATTGATAAAGCTGTGTGTTCGGACTGCTCCAACTACCAGATCCCCATCTCACTCCCTCTCCTCAGGCCTCCCTATTCTGAGACACAGGATATTGAAATAAATAACCCTATAATGGCCTCTAAGTGTTCAAATGAGAAGAAAAGAAAAATCAATGTAGCAAACCGAACTGTTGTCTCAGTTTAAGAAACTGCCAGAGCCACCCCAGCCTTCAGCGACCACCACCCTGATCAGGCGGCAGCCGTCGGCATCTTGGCAAGACCCTCTACCAGCAAGAAGACTCCACCTTGCTGAAGGCTCAGAATCTGATGGATAGCAATTGTTCGCAATATTTTTAAAGTATATACATTTTTAGATATAATGTTGTTTATTGCACACTTAATAGTGTAAACATAACTTATATGCACTGGGAACAAAAAAATCCATGTGACTAACTTCACTGCAATACTGGCTTTACTGCAGTGGTCTGGAACTGAACCTGCAGTATTTCTGCGGTCTGCCTGTGTATTATTACAGGTTTGGTAACTGTCATAACCTGGGATTTATGATGTCACTCTACTCTTCCTCAGCAAGGACTATTTCCATCCAAATAAAGAACTAAATTAAAGTATCTTAATTTACATTAAAAAATGCACAGCTACTACATTCTAGGATTTCATTATGATAATTCTAATCAATAAGTATGCTTTGCCAAAATTAAAACAAAGTTCACTGGCCTCCTCATTAAAATAGAGCTTAATTTCTCAATTGAAATAATATATGTACAAATCAATCAGAAATAATATTAACATTGTACTGTCTCCTAAATTCAAGCACAAAAGCCACTCCCTTAATGGAAAGGTTAGCCCCAAAAAACTTAATTTATTTTCTTATACAAGCAGCACTTTTCAAATGATATTCCTGAGAAACAAATAATTTATCAGTAGGGAGAAGGGTTCTACACTCAAATGAACTTTTGGAATACTGCATGCTATCTTCTCTTAGAAACTCAAAAGACACATTAGTGTATTAAAGGCTCTATAAATACAAAATGCTGTGCTATTAAATAACCTACAACTGTATAACCCAATTGTACTTGACCATAAATAAATAATCCTATATGTAATTTTTAAGTGGTCATTCAAGCCATCTGTTTTTAAAAATCTAAAATCAGTATACTGAATTGGCAAATTATTTCCAGGTTTATGTCAAAACACATAGGCTAACTCCATGTACCAACGTATTTATCCAGAGGTCTTGGTTCCCTAAATGAGCACAGCTTTTGATGGCCTTTTCCATCTTCTTCCTTTTTTTAAATTTTTAAATTGTTTTTAACCAATTAAAAATAAGTATTAACATATGACACTTTTTTTTTTAAATCTAAAAATTCCTTGTGCTTACTTCGGCAGCACAAGAACAATACAGAGAAGATTAGTATGGCCCCTAGGGGGAATAAAGGCTAAAAATTTCTTAAGCATTTTGTCATACCTTCCAGTGGATAGAACCAGCCAAAGGTTACCTTGGGCAGTGGGCTATTCATATGTATGTCTTTTGCTTTTAAACATTTATAGCAGGAAGTGATTCTTCCTTCTAAATTCTCATTCACACCTCTCTCAAAGTACAATTACTGTTATGGATTACATGAAGGAAGGCATTGTCTTATTCTTCATTGTATCCCTAACAGTAATTAGCACATACCCGTGAACATTACAGCAATCTAAAACCCTTCTAACAACTGAAAAGAAAACAGCATTATTTTTAGTGTTTTCCTTTATTTTTGCTTTTGATTTTTTTCCATTCTAAAATGTGAAGAAAGAGGAATTAATGAGTACCCATTTATATAGGATTTTGTTTCTTTCAAGCTTTACCTTTTACTCAAAGAGGAAAAGACCCCACTTGCTGCGCATCCTGCACCCTCAGGATGTTAGGGGTGTGCTGGAGCCCGTGCCCCACCCACCTGCCAGATCAGGTGACAAGTCTCAGCAGCAGTCAACTCAGCTGAAACACTCTTTACCCACTGGTGAGTTTATTTCACTTGTAAGTTCCTACTGGCAATCTTAGTTTTAAAAGACGGTGTGGAAAACAAAATTGGGCTATTATTTTTAATCCCCACAAAAGAGTAGAAAGTAAGATTATGAGAAACAGAAAAGATTAAATTTCTTTTAAAAAGCAACCAAGATCAAAAAGTATACAAATGTGCAGTGCATCCCCATTTTTCCTTCTGTGTGTCCAACACCTGTTTATAACCTCATTTTCAGGCAACTGCTTTTAGGGTTTAAATACTAACTCTCTCAAAACAGTACGAGTATGTTAAAATACAAAATTAAAAGTTTAACTTGTTGATTCTTTGAGAATATCTAGTTATGGTAACATCAATCATAAATCTATAGTATATATTTCCTACATCCCTTGATAGGGAAAACGATATCAGAAGAAAATGTCACCCACTTTCCCAGAAATTTGTAACTATACCCTACCTTTTTTCTTCTTCATCGGTTCATGGCTGTCCGGTGACGTGGGAACAGGAGAGGTGTCCATTGGTTCAGACTCCTCAGTTGACACCTCCACTACAGTCTCTGTTATGACGTCTGGCCTCATAGCAGCATGGATAAATTCTGGAGTTGATACACAAGGAGGGACAAACACTTCCACTATAAAAAAAAAGTTGAAAAATTTAAAAATTTCCCACCCCCATTAAATGCTTCTTATAGTGGACAATTCAATATTTAGTAGAGAAGAGGTTTATTAAGCATTCATCAAAGCAGGACAAGCCTTGAAGTTAACATGCAATATGATCTAAAGTATGTCAGGAATAAAAATGTAAGAAAAATGAACTTGAAGGAAATGTTAATCCTCTGAGTTAGGGAGGGGTGAGCAGTAACCCTCTGGTTCCTTACACTTTTATACACAGGTCGGGGCAAAAGTGGGTTTGCAGTTATTCATATGGAAAATAATACAATAATAAACTCTGTGTTTCACATACAACTGTAAACTTATTTTCCCCCACTCTCTGTTTTCAAGCTCACTGTACAAGACTTATTTTGACAACTGGAAAAACATTTGAAAATAAAATAGTGAGTTCATTAATAATTACTTTCCTTCCACATACCCATCATTATTCTCTTGGTAATTCATGCACATGTTATAAAATTTAAAACACTTAATAAAGGTGATTTCAGTAACATGTAAGCACTTCTAGTTCACTTTAAAATACGGGATTTCAATGACAAATAAGCACTTATAGTTCATTTTAAAATACAAATAAAAGGAAAATCTGCTCATTACAGTGCAGTGAGTATCATCTTTTGATATTTAAAACTTTACTTAACGAACAGTCCTGGATTTTGGGTCACTAAAACAGTACATACAGATTGGTACTTAGTACTGCATTACATACAACAATGTTGCTCTGGCTTCCTTCCAATGTGTGCAAATAATCAGGAAAAGACATTTCTATTTCGATTAAATCGTTAACACACACTTTCATGGACGAATACATATCCTAATTTTCTTCTCTTATCTGTGAGTACATAAGATTCCTATTCTACTTTACAAGTCTAGGTGCTCTTAGTATCTCTTGAAAAACCCTGTAAGAAGGTCCAAACTTACTATAAAATAGCATCTGAATGTTAAAATTAGGACAAATTGAAAATTAGGAGAACATAACTCTCGAAGGCAGTCTTCAAGGGAAAAAAGGGACCAAAAGAAAAGGAAAACTCTCAGCCTGAAGGGAGTGTGAGGCAAGGGGGATGCTACCCCTTCCCTCTACAATGGACGGATTCCCTGGAGTCACTGCCTATTTATCACTGAATAAAGAATTGAAACTGGTCCTGGCCAGTGTGGCACAGTTGGTTGGGGGTTTGAGAGAGGGAACTGATTGATGTTTCTCTCCCTTTCTTTCTCCCTCCCTTCCCCTTTCTCTAAAAATAAAGAAAGAAATAAAGTCTGTTTTTAGAAATTTAATTCTTGATACATACAGTGGTGTGTCATGTTTATGTAAGGAAGGGCAGTTCACATACCAGGACTTCTGGAATCCCTCAAGCAGGTAGGAGATTCCATATGAAGCAGGGCTTCAGCAGCTTCAATCGTCTTATCTGTACAGTGTGCATTACTGCTATGAACTGATGCTTCCACTGGGGGGGAAAATAAGTTCTACTCAATTAAAAATGCACTGAACACATGACAAAATTTAAACGCATTGCTGTAGGTGATATAAATATAAATTAACTTTCATGTGCATAACTCTAAGTCATTGGCATTTTAGTCTATATAAAATATTTACAGAAATACTTTAAACACCAAAACAATCTAGTATTCTCATCTTATAAAATGAATGCCAGTTATAAAGCAACTATCAAGATTAACTAGAAATTATTGAGAAATTTCTGAATTCATCCAAAGGACAACAAAGAAAAACTCCTGAAATTTTAAAATTGTATCAATTATAGGTCAAAACTAACCTAGGCAGAAAAAACATGCTTGTGCATTAATACTATAATAAAGATCAATTATGTATTTTAAAATACTGTTACTAAAATTAGGGGTGATACATATTAGAATTGATCAGAAACACTTATCTAAGTTAATTTAACGAATCAGTTCAATCCCTACACACCCTCCTTGGTGAGTACATTAGCTGCAGCACCAGAGTACTCCGGAACATTCTTCACAATAACCTTGCCCTCTCTCCTTCATGACCTCACTGGACTTTGCTGGGTTTTATCAAAGAAATTCTTAGAGGTTTTATGAGGTTTTTTTTCATGAAGCCTTTTCTAACCATACTGCCTTTTGTAACTTTCTCCAAGCACTTAGTTTATGCTTTGCTGATTAATAAATTACTTGTGAGGCAGTAAAGTGTGCAGCAGTGGTTGGGCTTCCAGGTCCACGGGCCTGTGTTCTAGTCTCTGCCCCTTGTAATTTTTGCTACCCTAAGCCAGCAATTTAATTTCTTGTAAGGCTGGGTTTCCTCTGTCACGAATCAGTAGTATTCCTTACCTCATACAGCTGTGAGAATTAAGTGAGGAGACTCCCACAAAAACACAGATAAGAATTCGGTAAGCAGTGATAATTTCTTATCACTCTGGTTAAGATTATAAAGCCTTTGATATCAGAGAGACTATATTAATTCATCTTTATATCAGTTATAGTTCCTAACACAGACTTTTCATACAGTAGGCATGCAAGTGTGTCTTTTATGTATTGAAGTTAAGAACCCACCAACCTTAGAGAAAAAATAGGCAATTGAAGCACAAATGTATTATCTTAATGAAATATTAATTTCACATCCTGACTTAAAATATTGAATCTTCTACTTGGTAAATGGTTCTGAAACATGGGTATATATGTTTCCAAGTTAACATATTTCCCTGAAGATGTCCTCTAAAACTAATAGGATGTATTTATATGAATTTTATAAAACCATATTACAAATTCACAAGTTCTACACACTAAAGATATGAATCTTTTAAAAACTGTTTCCAGGAGACTTTTAATTGAAAAACAAAATTCACTTAATCTCAAAATTCCCCAAATGCTAAAGGCTCAGCCTTAAATATCAGTCATTTGGAGAGCATTTGTTAAAAAAAAAAAAAAAAATCCAGTGACTTTTACCACCTGTTGCACATCATCCACACTCTCAACCAAGGTACTGGGTCTCTCCAGTTGCTCTTTCCATTTATGGAAATCTGCTCAAAGCTAAACGGTTCCAGAGAGGCAGCCAAACCTCTAAGTAAATCTATCTTTAGGTGACCCTGCTTACTCTTATCTGCAGCTTCACTGAAGCAAAGGATTCAATCAGTGCTTCCAGCTCAACTTTAAGAAACTTAATTATTAGTAAGTATAAAATACATTGCAATTCAAGTATTTTTTTCAAAGTACCTCCCTATAAATACTCACATACAATAAAGAACCTGGTAAGCAAATTCACAGGTTTTGAAAATTCACGCTAGGAACTTCATTCTTTTTAAAGTATGCCTGTGTTGCAATTTAGCTGTTGTCTTAGGTGCTATTAATAAACTGTCCTGGATAAACTAATTCCTTATGTAATTGTATTAAGACGAAACCTAAAACTACCACATTAAAATCAGAGCATCAAATATTTGATAATACAGCAACAGAATTCCACCAGATATTTAAATTAGGAGCAAATGAAATTTGCCTAAATGTTATATATTATACTACCTGAGTTCCTATGTAGTTTGAGACAGCATTAATTTCATATTAGTTATATGAGTGGAAATTATTTTCTAGCTCATATTTCTGACCTCAACATACTATTATTATTTCCCAGAAATATTTCATATTTATAGATTAAAACAAATAAAAGATATACAAACTTAAAAAGAAACTTTCCTTATTTATGCTTTAACTTTAGAATGAGAATAAAGAAAATGCATACCTTTTCTATGAAGTACCAATCAGAAGATCTAATACTCTATGTGCAGTCAACAAATGGTTGGTTGAGCATTCATCACGTGCCAGACCCTACGCTACAAACCTGAGATACACATGTGACCAGATTGCTGGCCTTATGAAGCTTACGCTGATAGTTCAGAAAGTGTCAAAAGAAAGTAAAACATTTGAAAGCTAAATAAAAGTGCAAAATTAATTTAAAGTTACTCTGTAAACTAACAGCTTATTAAGAGCACTGATTTCTTTTTTTGATGCTTACTGACTTTATTTAATCATTTTTACTTACCAAAATAACCATAAGCACATCCTAAAAAAAAATGAACACCTAAGAACTCACTTAGTCTACACTAATGCCCCACAATAGTTTCCAAGAATATTTCACCCATTTTATAAAAGTGAGCACTCTTTTTACTTGTCTTTCACTGACATAAGTTGAGAAGTCATTTTTGATAATAGAAATTTAAGAAATATTTCTCCTCTTCAAGTTTCTGTAGCTTTTAAAAACTTTTTAACACTACCTTCTGACCAATAAGTCAAACACAATTTAAAAATTCTGCACAACTCTTAAGGACAAACATGAGTTTTTACAATGTGGTACAATCAGCTCTGGCTGGCGTGGCTCAGTGGATTGAGTGCGGGCCTGCGGACCAAAAGGTCACGGGTTCAATTCCCAGGGCACATGCCTAGCTTTAGGGCCAGGTCCCCAGAGGGGGTTGCAATACACATTGATATTTCTCTCCCTCTCTTCCCCTCTCTCTCTGAAAATAAAATCTTTTCTAAAATGTTGTACAATTGAAGAAAGCAATCTATTATATAAGCAAGGGCTGAAAATTCCTTTTTTCTAATTTAAAACCTGATTTACTGGTGTGCACAAAAAATATGGGAGGAAATAATAAGCAACTCGCTTTAAAAAAAGAAACAGTGACCCAAAAGTTAATCTGACAGATATTTTCCAGTTAACACTAGTAGTTGGTGTTGCTGGTTTAATACTCCTTGAAGAAATAAATGTATCAAATAAATTTCAAAACTATTTTATTTTAAATCATAGTGCCATTAAATTTGCTTACGCCTTCCTTTACTATTGGTGAGAGTCTGTTTCTTATTCTGTTTCTAGCTTTCTAATCAACTGGTGTTTGTATGGTAGACTATTCCAGCCTCACTCAACAGCTGTTACTAAATACCAAACTTGGTAATTAAGTCTGACAAGAGACATACCTCTCAGCTTTGCAGAAGAGAATGCTGGCAATGGATCTAGCTCATAACAATGTTCTTAAAGTCAAAAGTAAAAAATAACAGCAGTTTAATTGAGAGCAGTGGGAAAAAATTAGAAAACACTTCATTAAATGAGAGTGGCATTCTCCTCCAAGCAAGACCATAAACTAGCATTACAAGGTCATCACTAAAGTACCACACCTGACTCACCACAGCTTCTCCTCTAATGCCCCGCGGCTATAACCTAACAGGTGAGTGAAGAATACAAACGGAATGCAATGAAAAGAGGGGAAAGGTGAAAGATCTGGGACATTCCACCTTTACCTGTTCCCCTCTGACTTTCTAATCAATATAGTTGTGCTACAAGGTTTAAAGGGGAAAAAGAAAAAGATTATAAAGTAGAGCTGTCTAATAAAAATATAACATGAACTACATAATTTAAAATTTCCAGTAGCCACACTAAAAAAAAGCAAAAGGTTAAATTAATACTTTTTACTTAACCCAGTATATCCAAGATATTGTCATTTCAACATGTAATTGGACGTAAGGTTTTCCACTGCATCAGCTTTTACATTTAAATAAAATTTTTTTTAATTAAAAATTTAGTTTCTCAGCCACATTTCATGTGCTAAATAGGTCATGTGGCTAGTGGCCACATTACTGAAAAGTGTTGCCTACATAAAACTGTATTTCAGCTATTTTCAAACCTTTCTGGTAAAAGGACCCCATTACACCCGAATTATTGAGGACTGCAGAGATTCTGTTTGTACAGACCTATGAACATTTATCCTATTTGAAATTTATCCTATAAGAAAACTTTAAAAATGTATATTAACTCATTTAATAAACCCAATACCTGTAAATGCAAGTAATATTTTTATTCAAAATAACCTTTCTAAAATAAAAAAAATAGTGATTAGCTTTATTTTACACTTCTGCAAATCTTCTAAATACATGGTAGATAACAGCTGGACTCCTATTTGCTTCTTAATTCAATCTGTTGTAATAGCCTCCAGAAAACTCCTCTGAGCACTTCTCAAAGTGAAAGGTAAATAAGGTGTTAATATTATTATGAGAACAATTTTGACTTAACAGACTTCCAGAATCCCCAAATCAGAAATTTTAGTTTCGTAGACTTTCAGCTGTAATTTATCAGATATGATTAATAAACACCCAAATTCTATCCTCATGTTTCTGTAAGTTTTAGCATCTGAACATAAACATCAATGTATAAAATGAAAAATTATTATTCCATTTCGATAAGCACAACAGTATTTTTGTCCACTTATACATAAAAGATTTTTTAAATTTTTCATAAATATTTCACTGCACCCTTTTAAATATTTACCCTATAGTTAATAGAAAGAATTTGAATAATTATCAAGAACACTCTCATGCCTGCCTCTCTCCAAACAACCAAATCTGTTTCTGAAAAAAATTGTTTTATGTTGAATTATCCTTACTGACTACACTGATGTTACTCTTTAACTCAGTTTTTATATGAATTTTAGTACTATGCTTCCATGGATTCTGGAGTAATTTCTTAACCACATTTTCAAGAAAAAAAAATTTTAAGGTAATGACATTCTTTCAGCTTTATTTAAACATATGTTTTGCTCCAGCTGGTGTGGCTCAGTGGATTGAGTGCTGGTCTGTGAACCGAAGGTCTCTGGTTTGATTCCTGGTCAAGGCACATGGCTGGGTTGCTGGCCCAGTCCCCAGATGGGGGTGTGGAAGAGGCAACTGATTGATGTATCTCTCACTCATCAATGTTTCTCTCCCTCTCTCCCTTCCTTGCCCTCTCTCTAAAAATAAATAAAATATTTTTTAATGTTTCATCTTTTTACATACTGCTAAACTTTTTTCAAATTGGTGATCTTTTCAAGATTGATATTAGATATTCCAATAAATAGTAAGTTAGAAATCAGATTTTCACATTCAAATTTCAAGATGAACTTCAACAAACTGGACAACTTTTGTTTTATCAGTGAAAATGCTAAGGCTAAATTTCCAGAAAAAAAATTTCCCCTTTCATTGAACAACTGCCTTAAAGTAGAACAAAGCTTCTGGGGACTCTATTTCTCAATTCTCAAATTCTCAAAAAGAAAGGAAAGTATGCATGAAAATAATGCAGAATATTTTAAACTGAAAACTTTCCAGAAAATCCAGACCATAATACCCTATATTTTTGCATAAACATTACGAAAGTAACATTTGTTTTTTCCCCTACAGACATCCATTTTTCCTATAATATACTATATGTACATATAACACTAGAAATAAGCCTAACAGTTAAGTGGACTATATCATAGTCATATTCAAGTTCCAATTTAGCACAAAGACTAACTAAAATAAACTTTATGTTCATTTACATGATGTAAAGAAATAAATAAAAAAGAAAAAAAGAAAATCCTTCACCTTCCACTAAATATTTCTGAGCCACTTAAAATTTTAGAACTTAAACCATTAGAGGTCACCTAATCAATCCTAATGAAGCCTTAAAGAAGTTCAGTCACTAGTACAGAGATAATTTAGTAACAGCTAGATGGAGGTCCTCATCTCCTGACTTCAGAGTTAAGGCTCTATTGTCATATATCTTGTTGCCAGTGAAAGTTTTATAAAAAATGTCAAGTCTTCACCACAAAAATATTTTGTACACTGAGTGATTTATTTATTTATTTTATTTTTAATTATCAATTTGAGAGACAGAGAGACACAAAGACATTGCTTTGCTTTCTACCCATTTATGCAATTGGTTGTTTCTTGTTTGTGCCCTGACCCAGGATCAAACCCACAGCCTTGGTATATCAGAATGATGCTCAAGCCAACTCAGCTAGCCAGCCAAAGCTAAAAGTGATTTTTAATAACACTAACCTCACTCATTTTATTCTTCAGTCAAATTCCTCTAACAGTAAATGTTTATATCTAAAGCTGAAGTTGATAGCTAAAGTTGATATTTAAGCCTCTAAAGGAGGGAAATAAAAGCAAAATATATCCCCTAGTACCTTAACAAATAACAATAGTAGTGGTAATACTAAGTACTTTATTACTTGCTTAGAAAAAAGTTATGCTAACAATATTCAACTTAACAAGGAAAACTTATGGAGGAAACAAACTTTTAACAGTCATTCTACACTAATCATCAACCCATTATAGCAATCACTGCATATTAACATTTATATATTTACGTATAATACAAGTTTTCATCTGTGTCTTCAATTACACTGTAAAATCTCTGAGAAGGAATTATGTGTAATACCTGACAACCTCCCTCAAGGGAGTTAAAAAGTTATCATTGTGTCCATTTTACAAATACAATCATTACAAACTACTCTCTGCCACTGGAATCTAGCAGCAATAAAAATTTAGATCCATGGTTCTTCATTTTCTGGGCCACCTTCCCTCCCCAACGTTAACTCACTTGAATAAGCCTTGGGTAAATCAGCAAACATATATCAAGTTTCCTTCTAAAATAGGGCTTGTAAAGGAGCCTCAGATTACATGAACATGATTGAGGAAATATTTTGAAAACAATTATATGTAAAACATATTCCTTAGAGGACATTAAAATCATGAAGCAAACTACAACTGTAAGGTTTGTATACACTAAAGAAATGCAGTAGGGGTGGAAGTCAGCATTTAAGTAAAAAAAAAAAAAAAAACTTAACAAAGGGAGATGATTTGTATTTTCAAACTGTGGACTGACATGCATCTACTCCAAGCAAAATATCTACAGGTCACATTCAGTTTTAACAATAATTCCAAAGGCTTATGACACCTTCCATCAGCAAAATTAAGCCCTCTACCTTTACAATATTTTTCAAAATTCAAACTGCAAAGGTTATTCTTAGGTTCTTTTGGTAGGTTCAAAACCAATGGAAACATTTATTGAAATGTAACGTTTATCACTCCCAGAAATATCATGACCTAATCATTCATATAAATTCAAATACCCTTAATTCATATTGTGTTATTAGTGGACTGAGCACACACACAAAAAAACAAGTTCTCCTCGTACTGACTCTTATTTACTAATAACTTCTTCCTTTGATCAGAAAATAACTGTCAAATGTGTTTCAATCACTACTCAGTAAACTGATTGTTCTTTGAGAGCTTTGAAACGTTTAGTATTACATTTTATAGAATAAAGGTTGGTCACCCATATGTGACACAATACACATGGTTAAAGTATTCTAAACTTTATTTCAACTTGAAGTTCTGTAAAATTTAGAGACACGCATGTGTTCATGATTCCCCCCAATCGAAAAAGAATCAGTTTCACCAACCAAACTTAATTTCACGTTCCCTACCTAAAAACAATGGATGGAAAACAGAGGGCAAGACCTTTCACGGCATTACTCTTCCGTGAATATTTCCTATCTCCCAATTCCCATCGATGGCGATATGAAACAGAGCCGGGGAAAGGAACATGTATGTTTATTATTCCAGTAAGTAAATAGGATGCAAGCACTGCTGCATCGATTCCGGACCCTGGCTGCGCTGTCTATAAAGTAAAGCTGCTTTTTCTATGTAACTTAAGTCCGTGCCCTTCCGCTGCAGCAGTAGCGCTGCACATCCCCCACCCCCGCGGCCACTTCCGTGTTTACACTCCTCTTCCCTCCAATTCCATGCGTACATTGTCAGCTTCACTCCCGCCCAATCTTCATTGGCCCAGCGCGCACCCGGAGTCCCGCCCCCAGAAATCAACGTTCTCAATTGGAACGTTTCAGCGAGCAGATTGGAACCAGAGGCCTGTCAATCCCGGCCGTTCTGTCCTCTCCGAGGCGCTTCCGCTATGGTGGGAGGTTTGGGGGGGAGGGGAAAAGGGGGCAATTCCGTGCTGAGACTTCCCTGGGGCCAAGACTCCCTCCCGCCGCCCCACTCCTTCACATTCACTCACCGTTTACAAAAATAAACCTCCTTCTCTGACACCCCAACGCCCCAGGTCAGGAGTACACGACATATTCCGTGTCCTTCCCATTCTTCCCCCGTAAAAAAAAAAAAAAAAAAACCCACGAGGGAAGGGGCATAAACCTACTTCTTTACAGCCACCCGTGAAATGAGGAAGGGGAGGCGGGCCGCCAAAAGAAGCGGCACCCCGGGCCCCTCCGCATTAAGTGGCCCTTCCCAGAACCGTTACTCCTGAGATTACACAAGGTGGGGATGCGAGGGAGGGTCACGGCATTTTTTCTTTTGGCGGGTAGCGGTCCCCCGGACAAGGCCCGGGGCCGCCTCGTCCACGCGGAAGTGGTGGGTCTCGGGACCGAGCTGGAGGAGGACGGGGCGGGGGGCGGCGAGGGTCCGCCGGCGGAGCCCTCCGCCCCCGGCCGCGGGCAGCAGCGGCCTCCCCGGCCAGACAGCGTGGCAGGCGCAGCCCACAGACAACAGCCTCACTCACTTCCTGGTTCCTCGGCAACTGCGGCGAAGCGCACAACTCGTCCGCCCCCGAGTCCCCAACTTAACTGCGGCTCGGCTCCCCGGCGCCCGCTGCCAGCACTCTGCCCGACAGCTGCCGCCGCCGCCCGCCCGAGCCACCCCGGAGCGGCGGCGCCGGATTCGAGGCAGGTTACTCTCCAAGGTGATCACTTCCTGATTCGTCGCCTCCATTACTTCATTCACTACCCCCCTTTCCCCCCGGCCGCCCCGGCGACTGAGGTGCACACTGTACCCGCGGCGCTGACCGCCACAGGGGAGTCACCCCGCCTTCCGTGCACCCCTCTCCTGCTGCACGGGTGCACGGGAGAAAAGTTCCCCTGCCCTTACCGGCCCGGATGAGCAGATCCAGCTGGTTCGTGGGTCCCTCATGCAGAGACGTCGCCATGTTTATCCCGGGGCTGGAGCTGCTGCTTCACATTGACTTACACCGTGAGCAGCGGCGGCAGGGGAGGAGGCGGAACCCACAGCCGAAGACACGCCGTGCGGCCGACACACACACTCACGCACTCGCACACTCTCAGACGCCCAGATCCTTGCGCGTCCTCCGACAGGAAGCCGAGGCCGGCCCGCCTCCCGCCGCCGGGCTGAGAAACCCCACCACCTAACGGCAGGGGCGGCGGCGGCGGCGGCGGCGGCCGCCTCGGCTGGCAACGCGATCCTTCCGCCCCGCGCCCAGACAGGAAGTCCCGGACGCCCGCCCGAGGGCGGCCCGGCCCGGCCCGCGACCCGGGGGGACACCTGAGGCTGGAAGTCGCCCCGAGACCCGCGGCCCGCGCGGGGCCCCCGGGCAGGAAGAGGCACATTTCACGCTGTGCGGAGGGAAAGTCTGTAATTGTCCCCGCTCTGGACGAGAGCCATGAGCCCAATTTTCTTCCTGGAAGACAGCTCGTCCCTAGTCCCGCGGCTGTAAATAAAGGTGGCTGTTTAACTTGTTTTGACCGTTTCCCAGCTTGGGCACAACCACTCACTTGAAAGGGCTGCCCTTTAAAACTGGAGTACCCACCCCCCAAAAAAAAAAGTCATACCCACAAAATATCCTAAAAACTGTACTTGGAAAGTAAGGCGCTTCCAGTTCTTGGAGAGACCGCCTGCGTCCCTTTCCCTGCGTTACAGAGACACGAAACAGGCATTTATTAGTCAACAGCAGAACGTGCCAACCTCGGGGAGATCTGACTATCCTTCCCCAATCTGCTAGTCACGAAATTCAAGCACCCTTTCCTTTCTACTGGGTTCATTTGGTAACAAACGTATACATTCATATCATCGTCTACTTTTTAAAATGTTTTTCACAGAAACATTTTTACAAGTAAAGTCCATATTAAAACGCAGCAGAAGAGGGAGGAGGTAAAGTGTCATTCGGTGACTTATAAATTTGTTAACACAGGAAATCAAACCAACAAAAGGACTCAAATGAGGCTTCATTAAAACAAACAAAAAAAAATGCTTCCCCAGTTTAAGAATTTCATAACATAAAAAATATGTTTGAGACAAAACTTGCCCTAAAGTTGTTGCTACACAAAATTTACATAACAATGCGCCCTACACAGTAAGTGCTGAATACACACAAAAAAGATTTGGCACTTACAAATTCAGAGTAAGGCTTACTTGCTATGATCTGAAGTGAATGAACTGTGCTGATAATCTGGAGAAAAATTTTTTTTCCACTGGTAACATTAATGCAACATTATTTGACAAATATATGCCCAATATGTCAGTGCAAATTCAGATGTTCTTTTCACTTCTTCTAAATGCTCATTTGCGCTCACTCACTCTCTCTTTCCCCTTCCCTGGGCCCTACAGCATGATCCCATCCTCCCAAAAATGAACCCACAGGCCATTTCCGAAGTGCGCTCCCCTTAAACCAAACAGGGACCCCTTTCTTGCACAGGTGACCTTCCCACCCACTGGACAAAAGGAACTCCATGACTGGTAGCTTGTATTTTTTTATTTCTAGTCAATTTGAAACAAGGATTATCCTCTGATAGGCAGCATCCTAGACAGCCAGGTTCCGGGTGATAAGGAACACAAAGCAGTAATTGCTGGCTTTAGGCAGATAATTGAAATTACAGCAAATCTGAATTTCCACTCCCATCAATCAGGCTTGCATGTATTACATTTAGAAGGGAGAAGAGTCATGTAAGCCAAAGGTTTACTTTTTCCTGGATGTGACAAGTAAGCTTGGCTCAAGGAGGAGCCCTGTCCTCAACGTGGGAATCGGCATGAAGCCAGATACCTACCTTTTACTTTACTATTTGCTTTCTGATCTGTATCTTAAGTGAATAGTACATGTGCGTGTGTGTACTTACTTGCTGCACATCTTAATTATGTGTATCCATGTCAACCTTATATTTTAAGTTCCAAGAAAATAGAAGCTACATCTATTCCTCCATAATACTTCAGTTATTATATACACACATACACTATATATATATATATGCATGTGTTTGTTAATGCCAGAAATTAATGAAGAAAAACTGATTTCTATACATTTAATGCTCTTGTAAAAATACACTTTTCTGGGCTTTACTGCAATTCTGTTGTGCTATTACTGTAAATGGAATTCTGCCTTGCTATTCAAACTAGGCTTTCAAAAACCACCAATACTTTTTAGAAACCAGTAATACTAGGAATGGCAAGTAAGGGCAGGCTGCTGCTACAAACAGAAATCAATACAAACTTTCAGGAAAGCAATGGACATTACATATCAAAAATGTGAAAGCCATGCATATATTCTGATCTAGGAATTTCATTCCCAGGGGCTAGCCTAAGGAAGCAATCAAGACATCATGGATTGTTCTAGCCCTGGCTGGTGTGGCTCAGTGGACTGAGCATGGGCCTACAAAGCAAAGGGTTGCTGGTTCGATTCCCAGTCAGGCCACATGCCTGGATTCCAGGCCAGGTCCCCAATAGAGGGTGTGTGAGAGGCAACCACACAATGATGTTTCTGTCCCTCTCTTTCTCCCTCCCTTCTCCCTCTCTAAAAATAAATAAATAAAATCTAAAAAAAAAAGACAGTCAGTGGATTGTTCTATTAAACACACGTTTGCAGAATTTAACAACATGGCAAAATATTAAATATATAAATGTGGTAGGATTTAATATGTATTTCCCATACAATGTGACTCAAACCATGCAATACAAATGAATATATTCATATGTATATGTGTATATGCACATATCACACACATACATACATTTGCATTTCTCAAGTCTTCAAGATTCAGTGGATATTAATAAGCAGAATAAAAAATTGAGTAAGAAAAGGCAGGTTAACATGGTAGACACTAGAGAGCAAATTCATATTCTGTTAATATCACAAAAAGACATCCCTTATATCAATGTTACTGCTGTGTCCTAGCAGGGAAAAAAAATTTAAAAATAGCGAACTCTTATTTCTCTTCACTTTCCTCACTTATTCCTCTCTACCTTACTATGAAATAGATACTACTATTGTGCTCCTTTTGTGGATGAGGAATCTAAGGTTCCTTGACGGAGGTCTGAATCAGTGGGAGGCAGGGCCAGGATTCGAACCCAAGCACCTGACTCTTACCCTCAAACACTCCCCAACTGCCAAAGTAACAAGGCCTGTTTAAATGTCATGGATCTTCTTGTCTGAAAATTCTTTCTCAGACAAGAGGTGGAGCCTAATTCCACTTCTCCCTCTGAGTGTGGGCCGGACTTGATGGCTCACCACCAACAAAGAGCAGAAAGCTGAGTTGCTGCGGTGTGACTTCAGAAACTCCCAGCGCGACCTCCGCGGTCGTGTCACTCTCGGGAAGGAAGCCTGCTGCCATGCTATGAGGACACTCAAGTAACTCGGTGGAGGAGCCCATTCAGTCGAGGGACAGTGGCATCCTACCAGCAGTCACGGGACAGAGCAGCCTGGGAGGCGGGACCTCCAGCCCTAGTCAAGGTGTCGGATGACTGCAGCTTTTAGAAAGACCCCAGAGCTGGAACCGTGCCGGTAAGCTACTCCCCAAACCTCAACCTCAAAAACTATAATAAAGGGTTGTTGTTTTAAGCTGCTAAATTTGGGGTGAGTTGTAAATCAGCAAAAGAGAAATAACACAGGGGGAAGGAGCAGTTTAAACTCCCAACTAGTGACATCTCCCAGCTTAGATGACGAAAGAACAGGGTAAAGTTATTAAACGACCTCTAATTTTCAACTACTGAGTCCTGAGCAGTACTCTCCATTTCTTAATTCTTGACGGGCTGGGCATCAACTCTTTCATCCTCCAGTCTCTCTATTTTGAAAACAAGTCTTCATAATATACTCGTTATCATTAAAGTCTAATGAAACTAAAAATAATTAGATGTCCTGGGCTATTCAAATGATTTTATGGTCCTGCAGTAACCAAGGTGGAAAACATTCTTGGGAGATTACAAGTGTTTCTAATACCATATAGATTTTTCAACGTCTTTTTTTATCTTTAGCTTGCCCGGGTGATTTCATTTGCATTTTCCTTTTATCTAGTACACAGAATCAGGAAATGTTATGGTTGGAAAGGAGCCTAGAAACAACATCACCAAGAGGTTGTCAAAAAATAAGGAACCTGAATATCATGATCTCTTTTCCTAACAACTACGAATGAGATATATATTTTACTTAAAAAAAAACATACAGAATTGTGTGTTCTATCAGATACTAGTACAAACAAAGGTCAAAACAAGCTTTAAAGTTTAAAAAAATTTTAGGTAGGCCCTGGTTGGTGTGGCTCAGTTGGCTGGAATGCCATCTGTACACCAAAAGGTTGCAGGGCTGATTTCCAGTCAGGGGCAACATGCCTAGACTTGGGGTTCAAGCCCTTGTTAGGGTGCGTGTGGCAGGCAACCAATCGATGTTTCTCTCTCACATCGATGTTTCTCTCTGTCTCCCCTCTTCCTCTCTCTCTAAAAGCAGTGAAAAAAATGCCCCTGGGTGAGAATAAAAAAATCAACAAAAGAAAAAAATGCCATTTAAGAAGTAAAAAATTAAAAAATTATAGATAGGAATCAAATGGAGAAGATTGTCTGTCCATTAATGTTATCTTTCTATAATATGGAAGAAGGATGCCAATTTCCCATTTTAGTAATGCTAACAGCTCTTTAACTACCAATGGTAGAATTATTTGAGAATCACTGCTTTAGCCCAATGCCCTCATTTCACACATCAGGAAACTGAGGCCCCACGAAGTGAAATAATTTGACCAAAGTCACATAGTATCTGTGACTTCAAAGACAAAAATTCTGCAAAACAATCTTCATCTATAAACTCAGAGGTAATAAAATAGATTTAAAAATCCATTTTACTATTATATTTATGAATTACAAAATGGTTGTTTTGCTTTTTTCAATGTCAAAAGCTAAAGCAATGGTTAAGAATCTTTCTAAGAAATTTCTCTAAGTGGAAAAAAACTTTGAGCAGTGAATGGTGGGAGAACAGTAAGAGGAGGCCAAACGGTCTAAGCTTTTCTGACAAAACCAGACTAAGGATGAAATCCAAAGCTGGGCTGTGGTGTATTGGGCGTGCTTAGCAGAAAAAAGGGGTCAAGAAAACTCAGCTATGAGAAAAACATGTCTACCAAGGACAACACACTGGAGCCAAGTGATTTAGGTAAAGCCTGGTTCCCCAACACTGGAAGATTGACAATAAGTGTAGGAATGCAGACTACAGACTTACAAAGAGAAAAAAAGTGAATTTTTTCCTATTTTTATACTACTGTTTAATTCTCTATTTGCAGTTTGTATACTACTATTTTATTTAATGGTCACATTTTATAAAATGTTATTAAAATGAAGATGTTTGAACCCATAGTCACATATTCATTCATTTATTCAACAAATAATTACCCAGCACTTCCTTTGAGCAAGTTTCTGTTGCAGGCACCTATTACTACTCCTGATAGCACTAAATAACATGACAAAAAAAAAAAATAAACTTTCTAGCCCTGGTGTGGCTACTCAGTGGATTGAGCGCAGGCCTGTGAACCAAAGGGTCTCTGGTTGGATTCCCAGATCAGGGCACAGGCCTGGGTTGTGGGTCAAGTCCCCAGTAGGGGGCGTGCGAGAGGCAACCACACACTGATGTTTCCCTGTCTTTCTCCCTTCCTTCCCCTCTGTCTAAAAGTAAATAAAAGTAAATAAAATCTTTAAAAAAAAATTTTTAAACTTCTGACATTTCATTTCATATTTTTTAAAAAAGCTTTCTCAGTTCACACAGAAAGGGTGAAATTCTTAGAGACAGTATGATACACAAAATTGCTTAGTGGGTATATGTTACAATTTGGACTACTACTCAGGAAAATTAAATTATGTGTATAAAAGCCTTCATAAGACATGGATTTTTTTTTTTAGTCCTCACTGGAGAATATATTTATTGACTTTAGATAGAAAGGAAGAAAGGGAGAGGGAGAGAAACATTGATGTGAGAGAGAATACGGATCAGTTGCCTCCCACGTGCTCCCCGGCTGGGGATCGAACCCACAACCTAGGTATGTGCCCTAGGCATATGTGGGAGCCCACACCCTTTTTGGTGTAGGGAACGATGTTCCAACCAACTGAGCCACCTGGTCAGGGCAAGACATGGGTTTTTCATAGTGAGTAGAAAACCATAAAATTTTGCTGGCAAAATGTACATTATTCTGAAAAGGCCCATGGCAATTTTAAGATTCTCGAAGACATCCACAACTCCCGAGAGTTATTTTATCCTAAGTTATGTTGATACATGCATTTGTGGACCATGAGAACACTGGGATGAATGGGGATCCAGTATGTACCGATTTTGAGACTGATGATTTGCCTTAGGTTCATGTTTCCTGCATTTTACTTAAGTTACCCCCGGGCCAGACTCTCTGGGACCTGGCTTCTTCACCTAATGGTTTATCCCGGGCAGCAAACACAGCTTCCAACCCTTAGCTGACACTCCCAGAAGACTGTCAACTGGTTATGGGAGGCAGTCTTCTCTAACGGACGGCAGACAAACAACTGTTTTCAAAGAGCACCTACTAAGCACCCTCAGGTGCATGACACCCTGAAAAGTGAGTTAAAATAGTTAACGATCTCTGTATTTTAAATAACCTCTGAAATATTTAAATGTCCTAACATTTAACATGTCCTAAATGAACTCATTTCAAGGGCATAGGTTATGTATTATCATTAGAGAATGGTTAGTATCTGGAAGTTTTTCTTCAATTCCTCTGAAACTTTACAAGAGCTAAAAACATTGTTCTTTTTTAGCATGTTTATGAAAATTTTACTAGAGTTATTAAACATATTACAAGTCAAATTCTATTTTGATTGATTCCAAAAGGAATATTCAGACTAATTTCTCCGCACCCTGCACCCTACCCCCTCCCCTTGAAATACAGCTTCTGCACCTTACCCCATTGAAAGGTTCTTCAAAAGTCAACATTGAGCTTTGAAGCGGGCGGGGGGGATGAGGACAACTGCAATAGCATAATCAAGAAAATATAATTAAAAAAAAATGGTTAAGTCAGCACTGACTGAGCTTTTAATGACCAAACCCTGAGACCTCTTCTTAGTCTCCACCTGAGTCGACTTATCCAAACAGATGGCATTACTGACCACCCATTATTGAAATCATTCCCTTCATCTGCTTTTCCTAATAAACTTTTAAACTGGCTGGCTTTGTTTGTATTCCTCTTTCTTTCTTTTCAGTTGATCTCACCCACTTTTAAACAGCCCTTAGTCGTGAGAGTTCTCCCCAAGTGCCACCTTCTCTCTTCACTCTCTACCAAGAATGGCATTTAGCATCCATTCACCACCCGGGCTTTCAGCATTTTTATTTTATTTTATGTATTTATTTTTAGAGAGAAGGGAAAGGAAGGAGAAAGAGAGAGAGAGAAACATCAGTATGTGGTTGCTCCTTGCGCGCCCCCTACTGGGGACCTGGCCAGCAGCCCAGACATGTGCCCTGACTTGGAATTGAACCAGACACCCTTTGGTTTACAGGCCAGCGTTCAATCCACTGAGTTACACCAGCCAGGGATGCCTTCAGTATTACTTCTGCACTGATTCAAAAGTCAACATCTCCAGGCTCGACTCACTATTTTTTTAGCTCCAGGTTCTAGTTTCCAATTTATGGTAAGCATCTTCATTGGGAAAATCCACTGACATCTAAAGGCCTTTTATCTACAGATCTCCTTTGTTTCCTCTATCCATGGCACATCACCATCTTCCCAGGCTGGAAATGAGTCATTTGTGTTTCTAGCTTAGGAACTCATCTCATCTAATTTTTGAGAGGGATCTAAATAAAACGTGCATGAAATTACAAAAAATAATGTAATAAACAGTCAAGTTCCCCCTACCCAGGACCAACTATTTTGTCATTTATGGCATGAAAGTGGGGTTTTTCCCCTAAGAAATAACATATTAAAGGTGAAGACGGCATCTTTGACTACTACCTCCAGCCTTTATTCACCATTCCGTCTATCCAAAGAAACCACCAACTTGAGTTCTGTATGTACTCTTTCAGTATATGTTTTACACCTTTATGTTTTTGTGCATATATATGTTTGCATGTGTGTGTATCCTGGAATGATATATAGCATTATTTTGCATGCTTTGGGTATATAAGTGACATTATACTACATATGCCATTCTATAATGTACTTTTTTCATTCATGATCTATATTCTATCCATGTTGCTATAAGTAAATACAGCTATGCTTTTTAGATGCTACAAAGTATTTCAGTACATGAATTCACCCATTTTATTCATCAAATTATCTGCTGGGAAGAAAATAAAGTTGCTTCCATTTTTTGCTTATATCAACAACGCTGCAAAAAATCTTATCTAGGTTTTTTTAAGCTGTATGCTAGAGTATCTCCACAGTACATACCTATACATAGAATTTTTGGTTCACAAAATAATGGCATTTTTAATTTGATGTTACTCTCTCCAAAGTAGATGTGCAAATCTAAAATCCCACCAGTGATGTGTCAGAGTTCCCATTTTTCTCACATTCTTGTCAATAAAAATTATGATCAGACTTTTTAAAATCTTGCCATCTGTTGCGTGACAAGAAATTTTACACTGTTGTATTAATTTGCATATACTTAATAAGTACTGATAGACATTTTTTCATACACTTACTAGCCATTAACATTTCCCCTATGAAATGTTTATTCATAGCCTTTGTCATTTTCCTATGACACCTTTTGTCTTACTGATCTCAAGAATGTTAACATATTCTTGCTAATAGTTCAAATACATGTTGCAAATCTCTTCTGCCAGCCTGCTGTCTGGCTTTTATTTAGGTTGGTCTATGGTATCCTTTGTCTTATAAAAATTTTAAATTTTGATATAGTCTAATTAATACATGTTTTCCTTTGCAGCATATGTTAAGTAGTCTTTGGAATAAAAGGGAAATCATAAAGTAATTTTAAAATATTCAGAAATTAATTACAATAAAAATACAACATGCCAAACTATGTGTGACATAGCTAAAATAATACTAGAGGTCAGGAAATTAAAAGTTTAAAAAATAAACAAGCAAAGCACATTCAATTCATAAACATGGAAAAATTAACAGAACACAAAGAAACAAGAAGGAAGGAAATAATGAAGAGCAAGCAAAATGAAAGAGAGAAATATATTTTAAAAACCAGATATTCTAAAAAACAAAAACAAAAGATGATCTGAAAAGATTCATAAAACAGATGGACCTTGGTAAGAGTTATCAAGAGAAGGTGTAAATGTAATACAGAACAAAAAGGTGTGAAACTATAGGTACGACATAAAAAATATTAAATCAAGCCCTGGCTGGTGTAGCTCAATGGATTGAGCGTGGGCTGCAAACCAAAGTGTCGCAGGTTCGATTCCCAGTCAGGAATCACATGCCTGGGTTGCAGGTCATGACCCCCAGCAACCCCACATTGATGTTTCTCTCTCTTTCTCCCTCCCTTCCCTCTCTAAAAATAAATAAAATTTAAAAAAATATATTAAATCAGCATTATGAAAATTGTAATCTAATAAAGTTAAAATATAGATAAACTGTATAAAGAAACTATATTTAAAAACCTGAGTAGAATAGTAAGTAGGAAAGAAATCAAAATGTTGTCTAAAACCTTCTCTCCACAAAATAAAATCCCTTTAATGTCTCTTCAGGGAAATTCCTACAAATTGTAAGATTAATTTTTACCTTATAGAAATAGTTGCAGAAAATAGAAGACAATAATAAATGAAAGCAACCTGAATTATTTAGTAGCCTATCGTAATCTTGATCCCAAAACCAGATAAGGACAATACAAAAGAAAATTATAGTTCCTTATCACTTATGAAAGGCCCTTATTTTAAAGGGAACCAAAGCAAAATGATGAGCGACATGTATTCTCAAACACAAGGAGAGGTCGATGTCTGAAAATCTGTCAATTAAATGACATTAGAGAAGAAGAAAAGTCAGTCCTGGCTGGTGTGGCTCAGTGGACTGAACGCCAACCTGTGAACCAAAGGGTCGCCGATTTGATTCTCAATCAGCGCACATGCCTGGATTGCAGGCCAGGTCCGCATTGCGGGGCACATGAGAAGCAACCACACATTGATGTTTCTCTCTCTCTCTTTCTCCCTCCCTTCCCCTTCTCTAAAAATAAATAAATAAAATCTTTTTAAAAAAGGAGAAGAAAAACCATGACTTATCAAAGAAGGCTGTAAAAGCATCTGATAGGACTCCATACTTATATATGTATAGGTAGCACATTTAATTCTGTTCTGTGTACCTGTTAAAAATAGCACAGACCCATGTTAAGATCACAGTACGTGATTTTAGTATAATTTCTGGTGTCTGGGACTTATTTCTACTATCTTGACTTATGATTTGTATTTCCAGGGTTTTTTCCACTTTTGTTGCCCTTTGTTATATTTGTCAAGTTTGCTGTATTCTCTACCCTACCCCCCCAACTCCGTATTTTGGAAGCTGTATCTTCTATCTCTATTATTTCAGTATGCCCTAGTTGCTTAAAATAAATGTCCTTTTCACTTCTCCTCTTCTCCGGATCATGTTTCACACGGCTCCTGTTTTGTTCAAGGGCCCCCACAACCTGGCGGCGCTCTGTCTTCCTACCTTTTTGTTTCTCGGCCGTAGGTCTCTACAAAGCCTAACCCCCAGTTAAACTGCATTCTTTGTCCGTCTCCGAGTAAAATACAAAATTCCCGGCCTGCGGTTCTGATTCACCATGTCTTCTCATTCACTCACTCCCTCATTCAACAAACCCTTCACTGAGAACCTCCCTGGCATCGGGCTCTGAGCAATACCAGTGAACGCGGTGTGTGTGGTCTGGCTGTATGCAACACTGTGTGGCAACACCAAACGGACAAACACAAATATAAATATAACAGAGGAAAACTCCGTGAATACATGGAATCAGATAAGTGACCTAGCAATGGCCTCCTTTCTTCCACTCTACTTCCCCCGCACCCGCGAGAGCAGTCACTGGAGCGCGCAACCACCACCAGGTGGCACCAAACCACAGGCGGATCCCAGCCTCTTTCGGACGCCCCGGTCCGGGCCCTGGAACCCCCTCCAGCCACTTTCCTATCTTCACACGAGAGCGACTCGCGTCCTTTTATTAAACTCACAAGAGTGCCGTATTTTACACAATTTGAAAATTCTGGAATTATTTACTACCTTATCATGGGAGCTTATTGTATCACAAGTTATAGGTGCCAACCCCTCCCCTACAAGGGGTGGGGGGGGGGGGCTGTGACAAAAATAACAGAACCGTCCTGAGATGGAAGAGTCTCAGCTAAGCCTCTCTCTCAGAGAACGTGACATTCAGACTAAGACCTAAAGGACGACCAGGAGTTAGAAGCTGAACAATGGAAAGCAGTGTGTTCCAAGAAAAAAAAAAAAAGCCGCATAGGTGAGAGCCCTGTGAGGTATGGATTAATGAAAAGGTGAAAAGACAACTGTGTGTGTGTGTGTTCCAGGGTGTGATAAAAATCATCTTAATACTTGACAGCCAGGGCTCCAGAGCTCTACAGACTATCCAGGTTTAAAGCCTTGCTTTACCACTTAAACTGATGGCAAAAGTTTTTGGAAATTTTTTTTAAAAGCCTTGGAAAAGCCCTGGCTGGTGTAGCTCAGTGGATTGAGCGCAGGCTGTGAACCAAAGGGTCACCAGTTCGATTCCCAATCTAGGGCACATGCCTGGGTTGCGGGCCAGGTCCCCAGTAGGGGCCACGTGAGAGGCAACCACACATTGATGTTTCTCTCCCTCTCTTTCTCCCTCCTCTCCTCTCTCTCTAAAAACATAAATAAAATCTTTATAAAAAAAAGCCTTGGAAAAGTTCTTCAACCTAGGGTTGTTGGGAATATTAAATATGTTAATATGTAAAGCCCTAACTACTTCTGGCAACATAGTAAAGAAGTTTTACATGTCAGGGGTGTTGTTGATGTTATTGTTGTAGCTTCTAGCTAGGTACGAGCCAAATTATTCAACGTCTTGAAATATCCTGAATATATCATCCTAAGTGTAATTACCAGTAGAACCCACTGAAAAGTTTTTAATGAAAAAAAAGAGTGCCATGATTGAATTAACAGATACCTATTTTAAGTCACTTTGGCTACTACTATGTGAAGAATGGATTGCCCGAAATAGTAAGAAAAAGGGACAAGAGTTAAAATGAAGTCTGCTGACCCTGGCCTGTCTTCAGCAAGAATCTAGTTAGGTCGGGTTGGCCAGAATGACGCTACTCCTCATGTCCGTCCCCTCTTAGTGTCCCACCCACAGACCCCACCCTGCTCCTCCACTACCACCCTTCACCTGCCCACCGTATTCAGTGTTGAACCTGCTATCCCCAATACAAAATTCCACTGCCGTGGTGTCTCTACCCCCACCCCAACCCCCACCCTGAATAAAGTTTCCCTTACCATGCTTTAATAGGTGTCATTAAATTTGTTTTCTTAACGCTTCCCCCGCAAATTTTTATTTATCCTCTCTGGCTCAGCTAAAATATGAACTTTCCCCATCACAACAGCTAATAGCTCTCTCCTTCTCATTCTCACACTGATTTTATTAAACCTTAGGTTATAAAGACTTGTTTTCTTATGTATTTTCCCTAATTGAGAGCCAGCTCCTTCACAGCAAGGGCCATATTTAATTTCTTATCCCAGCCCTCCCACACACAGGAAATGCTATCCACACCGCTGGCAGTCTCAAATAACCCCACAAAGGATCTCAGAGTAAGGGCGGTTCCTGGCACTTTTTCCCCCCTTTGTCAGCACCAGAAGGCAGCCTGCTTTCTTCTTCTTTCAGCTGTTCTATCTTTTGGAAGTCTGTTTCCCCGAAGACGAACTGCAGAATGAACTCGTCTCTCATTAGCCTCCCTATTCCTTGCAGCCCCCAAACACAACTGTATAGAGATTTAAGCACTTGCTACTAATTCCTGTTGAAAAACAGAAGGTGGCAAAAGTAAACAGAGGGTGATATGTTTACGGTGGTGGTCCCTAACCGATCGTTCCTTCGGGAGATGGTGAGCTGAATGCCCTGACACTTCTGCCCTTTACTTTTACTCCCAAGGATGAAGTTCACCAAAAGTTCTTCCTTTTTTGTGGGGTCTCTCTTCCCAGAGCACAGGCCTGCAGACGATGCCTAGACAGACTAACGAGTGTTCTGCCATCTCGAACAGATAACTGGCACTTCTGAGGGGCCTCCTAAATAGGCATGCAGTTGTCGCAGTGGAATTAAAAACAAATGTGATTCTGCCCACCTTGTTTTCTCCAAACCAAATGGCCAGAGCTTAATGCTATAAACTCAAAGCGATGCTGAGGACCAATGTCTTTAGAGAAGAAAAGGATGTTCAGGTTTATTCAAAAAAGCAAATGTCTCAAAAAGAAATCAGCACCTTTGACTTCTTTGCCCTCTTGACCCAAATCTTTGGTTTCCTCTTCAAAAGAATTACCTCCTTAGCCCTAGCTGGCGTAGCTCAGTGGATTGAGCTCGGGCTGCAAACCAAAGCATCGCAGGTTCGATTCCCAGTCAGGGTACATGACTCGGTTGCAGGCCACGACCCCAGCAACTGCACATTGATGTTTCTCTCTCTCTGTCTCCCTCCCTTCCCTCTCTGAAAATAAATAAAATCTTTAAAAAAAATAATTACCTCCTTCGAAGATACTCTAAATCTTTATTTTTGGAGAATTAAGTAGCAGATGGAAAAAAGGCACTATAGAAAAAAAATGGTTCCGGTTTCCCTAAACGTCTTGCCAAACACCTAAACAAGAAGTATGACCCTGGCTGGTGTGGCTCAGTGGACTGAGTATCCGAGGGGACCCTGGAACCAGTCCCCCTGGGTTACTGAGGGGGGACCCCTGTATCTTCTTGACAACTGGATTCGAGACTCAGCTCTTGTCTTTTTGATGTAACACTTTTGTAAGCTCATTTGGTAGTAAGAAAATCTCTCCAGAGTTCTGGCTAACACATAATTCATTTTGTTCATATATATCCTTAAATAAGTCCTGAAGGATAGATAATTCATACTTCCACCACCTAGACTAATATAAAACATATGAAAAGTCTTTTCAGTTAAATAAAAACACTTAATTGTTTATTCCTTTTCAGTAATATATATATATATATATTTGGCTGACTTACAAGGTGAAAAAAAAATAAAACATTCAGTTATGACCAAACACTGACCTTAAACTTGGAGAATCTGGAATTTCTATTATACGAACTGGTACTCTATCTTAATAGAGTCTAAGGGGAAGAGAGGAATCAGGCTACATTATTTCCTCCCTTGATATGCTCAATGAAAAGAGTTATAGCAATGTAAAAAAATAAAAATTAGTCCTACCTCCCTTCCTAATCCCATTCCCACACTGTAACTACCCACTGCAAACAGGCTGAGTTCTTAGCCCTGCTCCCTGACTTTCTGTGAAGAGAAAAAAGAAGTCACTCATGTGTTCTGACAGTACTGCTTCCACGCATAAAAAAACTACAATGGTGAGATTTACAAACGCATAGTTCGACCTGACCTGCTCCTCTGCCCCTCATCCCAGAGGTCTGAACTGTCATCTGTGCCCTTATGATGAAATTTCAGTATGACCCATCACAGAAGCAATAATGCAATCGGGACCCTTGAGATCAGCTACCTTCTGCAGCAATTCTTTGTCTACTCCGTACAATTATTTCTTCGAATGCCTGCTTTTTCCAACTCCGCTGGTTGGTAAATGTCTTTAAGGCACCACGTCTCATTCCACTTCCTCCCTGGGAGCTATGACAGTACTCTGTATGTCAAAGGTAGTTTTTACTTTATAAATACTAACTTTACCAGTATCTCAACTGTACTTAATAACTGTCATATGGAAGAGGAAAGGCAAAGAGAATTTATCTGCTGCTGCAAAGGCTGCAAGAGAAATGATTCTTGAGTTTTTTTAATTTTAGCTTAATTGCAAATATTAACCCAGAGAACAATTTCAGGAGTTGCTAATTTAGGTAATCTGACTTGTGACAAAGCACTTTTACAGAACGGTGATCTTTCATGCTTTCCCCACTAGAGGGTAAGCACCAGGAATACAGAGACCTCACCTGCCTTGTCTACCGCTCTAGCCCCACGCCTCAAATAGTAGCTGGCATGGAGGTGCTCAGTGAATGCTTACCAATGAACTAACCGTAGGAGTGCATTATGTCATCTCACACACACCTGAAAGAACTTCAGTGTCTTTCACCCCCAATGACAATCTTTTGTGATGGGTTTGATACTTTAAAAAACTACAGTTATTAGTTGGGTTTTCACAAAGGCAGAAGCTCTCTATTGGTGCTGTCGTTCCCAACTGTCTAGATAATGTCTCAAACCTGAGCCAGCAGCATCAGCATCAGGATCAGCTGGGGACCTGCTGAAAATGCCAAATAGTGAGTGCCACCCCAGACCCACCGTGTCAGAAATTCAGAAGGTGAGGCCTCGCAATTTGTATTTTAACAAGTGTCCTAGATGATTCTGATCTATGCCCAAGTTTGAGGGCCACTGGCCACAGAAATTCTGTCATGGACATAGATGAGATCTCAGGCCAACAAAGAGGTCATAAAATATTAAATAAGCCTTTTTGAAAGAGTTTATTTATTTATTTTTAGAAGGAAGGGAGAAAGAGAGGGAGAGAAACATGGACGTGCAAAACTGATTGGTTGCCTATTGCACGCCCCCAACTGGGGACCTGGCCTGCAACCCAGGCATGTGCCCTGACTGGGATTCAAACCAGCAACCTCTCCGTTCACAGGCTGGCACTCAATCCGCTGAGCCGCACCAACCAGGGCTAAATAAGTCTTTAAAGAAATGTGTTAAATGTTCAAGCATAAGAATGTTGTAGAATGAGTTAAGTTAAGTCAAGCAATTAAGGGGCACGAAAAACCAACACTACCTAATTGGGAGGTGGTGGTCCTTAGGAGGGATCCTAAGACTGTTCAGTAAGTGACGCACTTCAAATGGCTTTCAGATCCCTGCGATGAGTTCGTACTAGGGAAAGAGAATAGGGCGGGGCAGGATCTGGAGGAGGCAAGGCTGAGGGGAAGGTGCATGAGAGCTAAAACAATAGGAAGAGACGTGGGAAAATGCTTTTTTTAGATTCTAACGGAAATTTGGCACTTTCACTTTTTAGAAAGGTACAAGCTGCAGTAGTTTGGGCAGTATCTGTGACTTCGTGACCAATGGAAATCAAATATTTTCCCACTGAATTATAACTGCTACGAGGTATCTCAAAATAAAATCTGTGGCCATCCCTACTTTCAAATTATAGCAGTGATTTAGACCTGCCACTAGATCTAATTAACGCATTATTCAAGAAGCACATGCATTAACATACCACAAGTAAAATAGTCTGAAAGCTCTATTTCAATATATTTGGTGCTTAGTAATCCTTGGTGTTTCATATATTTTTAAAACATGTTCTGAGAGGTCCACAGGCGTCACCGTATGGCCAAAGAGGCCCATGAAAAACAGTACCAAAGTTAACGGTTAATGCCCGTGTTGGAAGTGTTCATGACCCCCCTAAGTGGTGGACTGAAGAAAACTCACCCTTTTCCCAGTTTGCAAAAGGGCATGGAAGATGAATAAGGGACACTGACTCCCCCACGCTCTGAAACAGCACCGTCCGGAAGCACCCAGCTTTAATCCCCACGAGAAAGACCAGCTGTACAACCTCTTCACCTTCACGCCTTTCGCTGAGGGCGGACGGGAGCGTGCCCGCATCTGCAGCGGCAGACAGGTTGGCGGGAGGCGGGTAAGAACAGTTCACTAGCTATGAGGGAGCTGTCAGCAAGGAGCCGAGGAGTTCAGACTTTATTCCAGGTGATGCCTAGTCTTCTTTTCCTTTCTGTTTACAGCCCTCTTTTGGAAACAACTAAATCTGTATTAAAAAAACATACTTGAAAACTCTCAAAAGGCCTCCTTCCCACTGCCTTTTACATAAAGCCCAACAAACAAGATACAAAGTTTACCAAACCCTCAGCAGTTAAGTTTTTTTTTTTTTACCTCTTTAGCCCCACCTTTACCCTTTCCTTCTCATAGTCCATACCCTAGCCACACCTAATGCCTTCCTGCAACTCAAACAGGGCCTGTTCTCCTTCCCCAGGCTTCCAGCCACGCTATTCTCAGCTCGGCTAGTTACCCCAAACTCCTCCAATCTATTCAAGTGTCACTTCCTCGGGGAGGCATCCTCCTGCGGTATAAACCGTGCGATAAACCGTACCGTAACACTCGTCACATTTTACTGTAATGACATGTTTAACTGTTCACAAGAAGCCTGGCGAAGGCAAAGACGGGGTCTCGTTTGCCGCAAATCACTCGGCTCTGAGCCAGGGATGCGGCGGGTCCTCACTCGGTAAGAGCGGGTGGAGGATGAGCCAAGGTACGGATGTGCCTGCAGACGGGCTCCAAAGCCTTCCCTTTCGGGCGTCTGAGAACCTCGAGCTACCCCTCCTTGGCAACACCTGTACTCTTGTGTGCCGCCACCCATTTAAAATTACAATTCGTGTTTAGCCTTCTCCTGTCTGAATTAATAAAATTGTTAGTACGTAGACACATTGTTACATAGTAAGATTGTTACCCAGTGGTCTTCTTTGTTTGTTCGTGTGTTTGCTTTTTTTTAAAAAATCCTCACTGGAGGGAGAGAAACATCTAACAGTGGGAACCCAGCCTGCAACCCACGCATGTGCCCCGACTGGAATTCGAACTGTAACCCTCCAGTTCACAGGAAGACGCTTCTGCCACTGGAGCCGCACCCGCCAGGGCTGCTACTTAGTGTTTGTTTTGTTGTGTTTCGTTTTGTTTTGAAGTCTGAGTGGAAAGGAATAGTATTCTACGAGTCTCCAAACCCAAACAAACATCCTTTAATAATCTATTTTCTAGATACATATACTCATCTCTCCTTTTACATAAATTTCTCTTGAAAACTACACAAATACCATTTTAAATCATGCCTTTTCCTGTCTGTCTTATTAGTTGACAGGGTGGTTAGTTCTTCGCTTTCGGCCACTGTTTTCTTCTTCACATAGTTAAGAATTTGCAAAAAAAATTCAAGGACATTTAAAATCAGTGGCTATTCTAAGAGCCTTTAAACAATCCTGTTTTAAACCTTCATTTTAGTTTATTTTTAGATCACGAAATCCAACTAAAAAGTGAAAATTATGATGAAACTGCTTATTGATTTAAGTAAATGCGTTACATTTTTTGCCCTGCCTGGTGTGCCTCAGGGGATTGAGTGCTGGCCTGCAAACCAAAAGGTCATGAGTTCGGTTCCTGGTCAGGGCACGTGCCTGAGTTGGGGGCCAGGTCTCTGGTTGGGGGGTGTGTGAGAGGCAACCTTTCTCTCGATGTTTCTCTCCCTCTTTCTCCTCCCCTTCCCCTCTCTCTAAAAATAAATAAGATCTAAAAACAATTTTTTTCATCATCTATACTCTCCATAATTGAATGCTCTATGGTTATTCTGTATGCTTTTAAACAATACAGTTTAATGACTGTTTGTTCATTTAGATACCCTCTCTTAAAAGACAGTAAAGAGTTTAGAGATCTTGGGAGGCAAGGGGAGGATGAAGAGAGTAACGTGGGTTAAGTATATGGTGACGTAAGGAAACTAGACTTTGGGAGGTGAGCACATTGGAATATGCAGATGATGTGTTATAAAATTGTATACCTGAAACTTACTGTATTTTTTGGACTGTAAGACACACTTTCCCCCGAAATTTAGGGGGATGAGGGTGCATCTTATAGTCTGAATGTAGCTTACCTGGCCCACTGTGGTGGGGGGGTGGCAGCCTATGTTATTTATATTATTAAATATTTTACCACATTTTTTGTTTCAAATTTTTTTTCCTATTTTCCTCCTCTAAAACCTAGGTGCTTCTTATGGTCCGGTGCATCTTACAATCCTAAAAATACGGTATATAATGTTATTAACCAATGTTACTCAGTAAATCTAATTTTTTTTTTTTTAAATTTAGCTCTGGCTGGTGTGGCTCAGTGGATTGGGTGCCAGCCTGTAAAAAGATGGTAGAAGAGGAAGGTTGCTGGTACGAAGGAGATAGGCGAGAAAATATCTTAGTTAGAATAGTACTTTCTCACCTGGCTGGTGTAGCTCAGTGGACTGAGTGCTGGTCTGTGAACCAAAGGGTTGCTTGTTCCATTCCCAGTTGAGGCACATGCCTGGGTTGCAAGCCAGGTCCCCAGTAGGGGGTGCATGAGAGGCAACCACACACTGATGTTTCTATCCCTCTCTTTAAAAAATTTTTTAGAGATCTTAATCAGTATATACAGGGACTTCCAGAGTTACAACTGACCTCCATTTTTCATATTCAATTTTAATGTCCAATTTCCAGAAAATGTAATTTTTTAAAATTGAGTCTTTTTTTAAAAGATTTTTTTTATTTTTAGAGAGAGGAGAAAGGACGGAGAAAGAGAGGGATAGAAACATCAATGTGTGGATGCCTCTCACATGCCCCCACACTGGGGAGCTGGCCTGCAACCTAGGCTGCATGTGCCCTGACTGGGAATCAAACCAGCAACCCTGATTTGCAGGCCTGCGCTCAATCCACTGAGCTACTCCAGCCAGGGCAGAAAAAAGTAGATTTTATAAGATTCATAATTACATGATACCATACTTCATTAATTCTTTTTTAAAAAGATTTTATTTTTTAAAATAATCTCATTTTAATTATTGTTCAAATACAATTTTCTATCTTTTACTCCCATCCCAGCCCACCCACCCAGCCCTCCCCACCTCTTATTTATTTATTTTATAGAGGGGCAGGGAGGGAGAAAGAGAGGGAGGGAATCATCAATATGTGGTTGCCTCCCGTGCACCCGACACGAGGGACCAGCCCGGCAACCCAGGTATGGGCCCTGACTGGGAATCAAACTAGTGACTTCTTGGTTCTCAGGCCAGCACTCAATCTACTGAGCCACATCAGTCAGGGAACCATACTTCATTAATTCTAAGATGCACTTTTTCCTCACATTTTGACAGCTCTGAAATCAGGGTGTTTCTTACAACTGATGGTCTCCTAACATTCATAGTTGGCAGTATTTTTTTTCTTTTTGTGGTCTAAAAATGTTTCTTACAATTGATGGCATCTTAGACTACATGCAACATTTATTAAAATATTAAAGTTTTTCTCTAATAATGCTTTCTAACTGATCTACATCACAGTACAACGATCATTCAAATAATTCTAGAATCAAAACTAAGCTTACGGTTCACATATTTTATGTGTTTAGAAAACTAGTGCCTGGGCTAAACTCAAGAAAACAGATAGCTGGAAGAAAATACTTCTGTTTTAAAAATGAGGAAAATCTAGATTAGAAGCAGAAATACCGGAAATGAACATATTTAAAAAGGCTCGAAGATGTTCAGTAGGAGCTTCCCAGGAAGTGAAGGCAGGAAATAGCCCTAGAGCTTTATCTACGAAAGGAAACAAGTGTTAGGAACATGGCAGGGGGGAACGTGGCAGGGGAGAACTTGGGCGGGCGGCAACCTGTCCAGGAGGAGAAGTACTGTAAAGCCCGATCCCTCCCTCCTCCAGGGAGGACCACAGCCCGCTCTGCTCTTCAAACAAAAGGATGGTGCAGGGAGTTAAAACAACTGTAGTTAAACGCAAAGCTGTAAATAATCTCAGTAAAATGAAAACCAACCCACCAGCATTGTCTTCCCTCTGGCTCAATCTGTTGCACCTTCAGGGAATCCTAGGGTGGGGGGTCCTTTTCAGGCCCCCAATTTTTCATGGCGGTCTTCTACCTCCCTGTGGCAACAACACTTTCTAATTAAAAGTGTCCTTCCGTGCCAAGGGAGGGTTTCGGATGGTATAACGAATGACAAAAATCACCACAGCTCATCGTGAAGCCAACTTAGTCTTGAGGCTCTTCAAGAAGGAGACTGGACTCATTTGCCCAGAGAGAAATCTAATTTTCTTCAACTGCATTGTTAAAAACCTAAACTTTCATTAATTTTTTTAAAAAGCACTGTTTTTCTTGTCGCATTATATAAAAATTCTTATCATGCATCTGCCTTTTCAACTAATCTCTAAACACAATTTTGTCGATCACAAAAAAAGTTTTCCAAGTGTTCTCGATAATTACTTTCTTGACTAAGTCCAACTTTTTATGTTTTAATACCTGGTTAAACACCTAAGTCCTGTTCCTAATCAATGATCGGAAGAGAGAAGGAGGAAGGTACTAGACCCCTTTCAGCCAATGCTTGTTAGTGAAGATTAGTAATTCTCCTTGTATTACATAACAATGCCATGTTAATTCTGCTTCAAATCCATATTTAAAAAAGACCAGCAGTAACTGTAGAAAAGCAGTAGTTACTCTCCTCTCACCGGTGAGAGGATGGCTGATTTTCATTGTTTGTTTTTTGCAACACTTCCCAATTTTCCCAATGAGCATGTCTCACTCATTGCATTGTAAGAAAAAAAAAGTTTAAGTGTAAGCAAGAATGATTAAAACCCACTGTGATTTTAACATAATATTAATCTAAGTATGACAATATTATGGCTTTGATATATTTTAAATGACCATATATATTTTTTTCAATGACTATCTTTTCATATTTTAAATAACCCTAAGGTATTCAATGTTTAGCATCTGAACAAAAAAAGTTTATGATTTTTACAAAGATGGTTCTTGATTATGCTGCATTATAAGTCAAAACTCAATTTGTTTCAGTCTGTACTTCCTAATGGCTACGTGTTACACACTATATTATATACTATGTTTGATAAAATGCATGATCTCTGCCTTCAAGGGACTTACACGCTCAGTTTGGAAACAAAAGGAGCACACACACAAGAACGTAAGAAAAGTGTAAGAAGGTGAAATCCAGACAGTCTAACAGAAGACAGGGCCAGGAAGCGTTTCACGTAGGCCGCAGTCACCGTGGAAAGTTCTTGTAGCTGGACCTTAAAGAAAGGATGATACCTGAACACATTCTTGACAGAAAACTATTTGAGCAAAAGCTCAGCAGCCTAAATAGCACACAGTCCATGCTGGGGGCAGCAAGTAAAGCAGCAAGAAGAAGAATCCAGTGTTCCAGCAGGTAAGACGGCCAGATCAAGAAGGAGCTACTTCTGGATGACTCTGCGGGTCACTCCATGTGGCCGAGGAGTGGCCTTTGAAATCTGATAGACAAAGAGATTCAGGAGAATGATAAATGCAGTAACCAAAGCATAGTTAAGTTCAGGAAGAAACGACCAGGAAAAGTACAGACTGAAGGCATAAACTAAGCATTTATTTTTTTAAACAAGTAGAAGGGAAAGGAAAGAGAAAAACAGAACAGAGAAATAAACAAGCATACTGTTTTAATGTATAAAAAGACCACAGGACAGAAACTGTCACTGCTAACTGTGGGGCACCACCCTATCTCTACGATCGTCCTCAGCTTACCCACATATTTGCAAACTACCCACTTATTAAAATGTCCCTTTAACTATCCTAATTTGAGTATGCCATCTTCTTTGGTGATGGAACCCTGACTATACATTTGATCATCTTTAAATCCCTGAATATGTCCCCTTAATGGTCTGCTTCAGCTCAAAATCAGCATGCCTATTACCCACTCACCTGCTTCCTCAAATCCCTATACAATACTATCGTCAACACTCTGTGTCAAACACACAGTATTATCTTAACTATTCCTCTCCCCTTCACCTGCCATGTCTTGCTAGACCTTACACAGTGACATAGCTTATATAAGCCCCTTCTGTTCCTATTGCTTCTAACCCTGTTTCAATACTTTTCAAGTCATCCCAACTCATGCTACGACCGCCAGCCTGCCTGCCTCATCTTCTCCCCTACAACTTACCCTCTGTCTACCGAGATACTAAATACATAGTACTTTCCACTCAAAACCTTCCCATCTGTCTGCATTTTATATACCTAATTACCCACTCTTGGGTCCAAATCGCAATCTAGTCACAACTCTTAATGGAAGGAACCTCCTGTCAATGTCTTATTTACTCAATATCGTCCAAACATACCTTGAACTCTACTACTCCAGCCTATTTATTAATGACATTTCCTCTAGTCTGAAGTGCCTTTGGCCTACTTCCTGGATGTCCATCCAAATCCTCCCAATATTCCTCCTTCTTCTCTTTCTCAAAAAACATTCCCTGATCCTGTTCATTGAAAAAACAGTGCCCTTGCACATAAAAAAAATGCAAAGTACTTACTAATACAGTCTCATAAATTTAAGTGAAAGGTTAAGAGAGAGAATAAATACAGTAAGTTAAGGTGCAAGATAAAGAGGCAGATCCTAAATAGTTCAATCTTCCCAGACAAGTTTAAAAGATTTCTATCAAAACTTATTATTGTCCCTGGCAGGGCAACTCAGTTGGTTAGGATGTTGTCCCAATGCACCGAGGTTGCGGGTTTGATCCCCAGTCAGAGCATATGTAAGAATCAAACAATGAATGCATCAGTAAGTGGAACGACAAATCGATGTCTAAAGGTCTCCCTCACTCTCTCTTCTCCTTTGCTCTCTCTAACATCAATAAATAAAAATTAAAATACAATTCACAGCCATACACATACATATATACATATTTTTGAGTGAACATAAAAATTGCATTTTCCAATCTTAGGAAATTCAAGAGACAGCCCTCTCCCTTACCCCCAGCTCAGCCCTTCTGTCTAAGGAGCAGCCCCAGAGCTGGTGCACCTGCCAGCCAAGACTACCCTCCATCCACACCACACTGCGTTTTCTCAAAGGCTCTTCAGGGTTGCTAACCCTAAATTATCCTCAAAAAGCAGTTTATATGTTTAGATGAATGTGCCTTTTTTTTAAATCCTCACCTGGGGGCATTTTTTTCATTGCTTTTAGAGAGAGAGGAAAAGAGAGAAAGAAATATCAATGACAGAGAGAAGCGTTGATTGGTTGCCTTCCATAGGTGCCCAGACCGAGAGTCAACCCCACAACCTAGGTAGGTACCCTGACTGG
Source organism: Phyllostomus hastatus (assembly GCF_019186645.2). Lineage (NCBI taxonomy): Eukaryota > Metazoa > Chordata > Mammalia > Chiroptera > Phyllostomidae > Phyllostomus > Phyllostomus hastatus. The sequence continues at coordinate 30,551,471 of NW_025333640.1, read as the reverse complement.
GAATCAAATTTGCAACCTTTTGGTTATGGGACAACACTCCAACCAAGCGAGCCACATGGGCCAGGGCTAAATATGCCTGTTGGTAAACTTTCAAAACATCTGATTTTTCCTATAAATTTTAAGAGGGGATTACTATTATATATAAGCTCTGTGAGGGAAATGACTTTCAGACTATAAAAAGGTGAGACAAAATAGCATATAATTACACCTAACAAAATGAGAAATCTTTTCTTTAAATAATGAAGATGGCTAAATATGCATCACTAGATCTGAGGAGTCCTGCCTGGATGACACCGTGAACACTGTCTCTGGTGTGGACATACATGTGTGGGTACACAGGCACGCAGAGAGCCGGCGTACAGGCCAATGAGTATCATTGCAAACATTTTTAGGAAGACGAATAGAACCCAAGTTACCAGGCAGGAGCATTCCAGGAAGTGTTTCCTAGATGTGCAAAAGGAAATCTTACTCTCCATGAATCTCATTTCCACCACTTCCCCAAATAAAACCTGCTATAACCATCGTATAAATATCCCTTTGCTTTTCTTCCCACTCAGCTTCTTCTCCAAAATTTACTCAAATCTGGAATTTAAGTTAGAACGTTACACCACCAGAAGAGAGCCTGATTCTAATCCCCTACCTAAAAGGAAACATGCATTAGTACAAGACATAACAACCGTTATTCATTTGTATATGTTCTAGGTGTCAGAAGAATGGAAAATTTATTTGGATTTTAATTTGCTTAAAAATGCATTTGAGTCTTTACACAAAAACAAATTTAAGCTCAGGTTAACTTTTCTAAACTAATCTCTATATATTAATGATTCTAAAAAGTTACATTAAAATCCACGAGCTGTAGTACTGTAAAACAACTGTATATTGCAGACTTCATGGTCTGCATGCCTTATCATGAATGAATGTGAGTGTTTTAAATTGTTGTCATTGCTGATGTGTGTGTGAGCCAGCAGTTTTCGGTAAGAATTTGGCATTGCTTTTTTAAATGAGCTGTAACTGAATTCTAAGTTTTACAGGGCTGTTCTGTAAAGAGAGACAAAAATAGCTATACTATGCTGTTCTGTATTTTTAGAAGTAATAAAGCAAGCATAGATTTCCTTAAAAATCCATGAGTCAGTACGCAATTAAAAACTAGGATGAACTTCTCAGGTACCTGTAGACTATTTCAGCATAATGTGAGTTATTTACTCATATTTCATTTTGGTGTTGAAGAAAAAGAAATCTAAAAAAATATTATCAAGTGTTCAAAAACCACTTTAAAAAAAATCACAAAAGTAGCTGTTATTTAACCCGGACTTTGTGGAGCCTCTTTTTCAATATCACAGTCACTCCTCTCTCTGTCCTACAAATGATATCATCACATCCAGAGTTAAACGAGGCTAAGAAAATGAAATCTCTTAAATGGATTATATTTGCTTCCTGTTTGGAATTGCTTTTACCTGAGTACTTTAAATTAACGAAGCAATGACCACCAACTGTAAAACCAGTAAGAGTTGACCGACCTGCTCCGTTATGTTAATGTAATAAATATTTTACCATAAGATAATTGCCTGCTGATGCAAACTTGGCACTGCAGTTTTCATTTTTTACAGTTTCTAATTTGCTATCAAAAATCAGTCTTCTGTAGCCTTTCGAATATTTCCCAGAAATTTCAAACAATTCTATTCTTTCATCCGACTTTAGCTGTCCTACTTTTCTGTTCTTGTGCTCTTAGTTTTCTGTTTAGCTGTGCTCCTATAATGAAATTGGTTACAATAGCTACTTAAAAATATCGTCACACACGACGTTTTCAGCTGTTCTTCCTATTATTCTCCTCAAGAAGGAAATTCATCTCTGCCACTTGATTCCTGGTTTCTGGCTGAGAAACTCTCCAAACGCTCAGAAAAACGCAGGTCTCTTCCTGCCACTTGCACTATTATCAGTTGTAGTTCGAGTACCACTGCAAACTAGAGCCACGGAGCCTATTGAAGTCGGTGGCGACCTGTTCTGAAAAATAACTGATCACCACTCCACATGGGGCTTGCTGGCTTGTTGTCACCACTGCTCTGAGCAGCGAGGAAGCTTCCAGTCCCCTCCGCTCAGCAAAAAGGAAGCTGGAGGAAGAAGCACGGATCGGAGCCAGGAGACGCTGAGAGTCCCAGGGGGCGCCACTGGGCCCCCGCAAGCAGAAAGCCACCGGCCACTCACAATTTTCATCATGAGACTGGGCTACTTCTACAGAAATGTATCTAAATATTTAGGAATTTTTATTAGGGCTATACGCCAAGCACAAGGATTCTTTTTCTCCATTAATGGCAAACGATACATTTTAATGTGCATTACTATAAAATAGTCACTATAATCCTTCCGGTAAAAATACTCTTATTTTCTTTATGGTCAATGGCAAAAATTAAAAGGTTTCTTCAGGAACTGTACATAGTAACCCCCAATTAAACATACAGTTATCTCACCACAGACACAGTGCAAATACTACAATTTCTAAGACAAAAAGGGGAGAGGAATCTGAGAGACTACCGCAAAGATGCTTCTGACCTAAGAAAAAAGGGATCACACTGCTCCACCAATACTGAGTCAAAGAAACTCTTCATCTGTTATAGAATGAAAATGCCGTATTTATTTTTTAGTAAAAAAAAAAAGGTACCCTCATATACTAGCCTACTGACCTCTATAAGTAAATAACAACTAGTCAATTTCCACAGTCCCAGAAAAAGTGATAAAAGCAATTTTATTATTGTGGGCCTGTAACTGTATCCTTTGGATCCACGATATGAGATGCTATTATATCTCAAAAAATTATAATGGAGAACTTCTTATATCAATACATTCCCTTAAGTAAAAGATGTTTCACTGGTTTCCAATCTATACTAAATAGCATTCGAAAGAGGTTTTTGGGTACACTTTTCATCTGGCAACAGCAACGTGGACACTTACGAAATGAGGAAGTTAGAAATAATAAACATTGGAGGAGATGTCTACCTGTTTCCACATTCTCCGTTTCAACTTCTTGTTCTTCTGCCACATCTTGCATCATGTAAGTCTCATCGTCATAAACCAGAACCTGGGCCGCGTAGCCCTGCTCTAATCTGGCACTTGGCACCGGCTCCACAATCACTGCTGGGTATTCAGAAACCTTGTCACTTTCCTACAAGAGCAAATTTAAAAAACAATCAGCCTTTTTGTTTGCAAACGCTGGGTTCCCTTTCAAACCCTTGAGTTCACAGAGTCCCGAGGAGCCCACACAGTGAGTCTCATGTATGATAAATATGAATGCAAAAACCAACACGAGAGGTGAAAAGGGCTCACTTGAGCAATCTGTGCGAGTCAAGAGGTGAGGCACAGACAAAACATTTTAAATAACCAGAGCTTTAGGGTGAAGATGGCAAATTTAAAACGTGCATGACATTTCACTCTCTCATGAGAACAACAAGATGTTTAGCCTGTAAGGAGAAGAGCTAAAAGCAACGAGGGAGAAGAACTAAGAGTAACAATGAAACCTTGGAAGATGGAAAGTGGATGGGCAAATATTGCTGAGTGGTTTAGCGGGCCCAGGAAAGCCCAACCCATAGCCTGACACACTGCACTGGAGAATCCTCAGAAGGCAACCCCAGTGACTTCTGGGAATGGAACAGCAGCAGGTGGGAGAGAAGGAGGAGGAGGTTCAAAACAAGGGAGATCTTGTTAAACCTGTTTGTGACGCGCTTTGATTCCTAGACTCACTTGCTCCTCCATGACGCTAGGCAACCAGCCCTCCCCGCCTCAGCAGAAGCCGGAGAGGGAGAGACAAGAGCAGCTCTGAGGTACATCAGGCGCCTCTGCTAGTATCACCACTGCACCAGGAACAGTTTCCAATCAGCTGTTTAGTTCTCGCCCTCCTGTTACATTTCTCATAGCCACTGTCAGGGACCTCCACGACTTTAATGTCTTTAAGGCTCGAAACGTGGCTTTATTTATCGCCAGCTTTCTCTAAATTTATGCAGAAACACATTCAAGTAAGCAGACTCATTGGCTGGCTTTAGTCCTCAACTTTTAAGCACAAGCAGACAGCCAAGCATTACCAGCTATCTAAGACACAGAATATATACATATACGTACATATGTATACACATATACATATATATATATCCATATTCTTCACAGAGGAAAAAGATTTTATATCCATAAAACAAGAAGAGAATACAATAAATAACATTTAAAAAATGAAGTGTTCTTAGAAATTAAAAACACAATACCTTAAATAAAAAGACAGAGGCTTGGAAGATAAAATCAAGGCAGTCTTCCAAGAACCAGAGAAAAAAGATCAAGCAACGGAAAACAGGAGAGAAAAGAGAACCACAGGAGAGGCCCAGTCCTGGAGGGCCAACCTCGGAATGACAGGAGTTCCAGAAATAAGAAAATGGAGAGGGAGGGGGAAGTTGGCAAGAAATCAAAGAATTCCAGAAATTTCTCTAGAGCTAAAGGACATAAACTGCTCGTTTGAGAAGACCTACCAAGTGTTAGCATAAAAAAATCAAGGGAGACCTACCTACACTCAGGCACACCATTGTGGGACATCATAACAGTGGGGACATGAAGAAGATTCTACAAGCTTCTAGAAAGAAAACGCACACCACACACAAAGACCGAGGACTCAGTTCAGTCTTCTCAACCGTCACACTGGGAGGAAGATGACAATGGAGCCATTTCTTCAAAATTATAATGGAAAATTATTTGCAACCTAGAATTCTTCACCCAGCCGAACCATCTTATGAAAGTAGAATAAAGGTTTTCTTTGGTGTGAAAGAGCTCAAAACATTTACCTTCCTGCATCTTTTCTCAAGAAGCAACTGGAAAGTGTTTTCCATCAAAAAAAAGAGTAAATGTTTAATAAAAAGATGACTTAGGATACAGAACACAGGAGGTCCAACACGGGGGAGAGATGATAGCAATCTTCGGGGAGGCCCGTGGAGGGAGAGCCCAGGCTGCCAGCCGTGTGCCGGATTCCAAGGGGAACCAGTGCAGTGCAGCGTGGCTCCTGAGATAGCGCGACCAACTGTCACCTCCAAGATAAACACCGACGCTGCTTCGCAGCACCGAATGCCCTGATAGAGCCGATTCCAGCCTGCTATTCCTATCTAGCTTGCCTTGATGCACCCACTCACCCCACCCTGCCTTGCTCCCTGGATCAGCTGAGCACACTCCTTTCACCTCCCGGATGAGCTCTGCTTTGCTGCACTCCCAAGTGCTGAAGGAAGACTACCAGGAGCACAGGAATCAAAAATAAAGAACGGCACTCTTCCTGTGTGACCACATACCTGCTGAACCAACATGCAATACGGGGTCCGCACCACAGCCCCGCCAGGTTCCTGACGCCGCTGGCCCCGTGCTTCCAGGAGCTAACTCACGGCACCGCTTACTGCCTGCCTGAGCAGAAGCGCCTGAAACTCAGCGACCCCCATGCTAAGTTTGTCAGCCCTTTCCCTGGGTGCCTCCGTCTAACTGTGGAAATGCCGCCCTTTCCGAACTCAGCAAGCTTGGCACACTCCTCATTTTTTCAAAGGAAACACTATGTCCTTTAGGAATACATACACAGACAATAACACTAGGAGGAAAAGAAGTAACACCTAAGTCAGGGTAAGGGCACCTCTGGGGACAGACAGGGCAGAGATAATAGCAGGACAGACTTTGCACTCTCAAATACCAGTGATTTCTATGTTTTAACCTGAGTGATAGGTAATATATGTTCTTTTTGTTACTCTTAGGCTGACACGTATATATTTTATACACTCTTCACTTTACATCAAACATTTCACAAAAGCTTTAAATAAACTGCACAAAGATACAGCCACTTCCAATTTTTATAAAAGGAAGTATCTGCTTGAATACTAACACTGAATTTCTACTCTGTGTAAGGCAAAAAATTTGAGCCCAACTTTTCACCATTAAAAAATATTCTTTCACACAAATGGAATATAATTACAGTCAAGTCACCGTGCATTCTGCTCAGCTTTTTAGCCACAGGCTGCAGGCAGTGCTGCCCAGCTACAAAGCCGCTGCTGATGAGAAGCACAGGACAGGTAATGACCGATGCAGTCTCCACTCCTCAGAAACTTGGAAAGAAGCATCATAAGGAGCAGGTGAACTCATATTAAACCAATGTAATCCAAGGGACTTATAACTTCTTTCACGCCTCTGAAATCTAACAGCATATTTAGTAGCACTATTAGTCCGAGACTACTTTATACTGTGAACCACCAATCCCCACCCTACCAGGAGAAATTTTCGAAACCATGAAACAACCGAAGACTGGAATTATGCAGAAGGCTGCTAACCTTCTATAGAATAGGTGGGGCTACTTTACACTGTGATAATAGTATGCAAACATACTATACTCGCCCTCAACTTTGGAGGGCATCTTTTCACATTATAATCAGAAATCAGAATTGCTTGCATTACTTCTCTGTGCAAAAGCTTTCACAATTCCCATTTGTCAAAACGGAGAGTTGAACATACTAAACATTGGTTTTCACACGCTCTTTGACATATAAGCCTCATCCATCTATTAAAAGTTGAGTTGTGGCCCCCAAAAGATGGTGAAGCCCTAACCACCAGTACCTGTGAGTCTGAACTTATTTGGAAGTAGTCTTTGCAAGGCGATCCAGATAAGACGAGACCGTCAGGAGAAACCCTAATCCAAATATGAGCAGGTCCTTATCAAAAGCGCAAATATGGACGAGACACATACGGGAGGAGGACGATGTGAAGACCCAGGGAGAACACCAAGCCAAGACAAGCCAAGAAGTACCAGAAGCTACCAGGAGCTAGGGGAGAAACACGGGAGAGATTCTCTGTGACAGCCACCAGAAGGAACCGCCTCTGCCAGCACCTCGGTTTTGAATTTCTAGCCTCCAGAACCGAGAGACAGTAAACACCTTCTGCTTAAGCCATCAGGCTCATAGCGCTTCCTTCCAGCAGCCCCCAGGAAGAAACAGACCACCTTCACAGCCTTAACTGCCTTATTTCCTATGTTACGTCACATAGCTGTCCACTTACTTGCTGTGCCCCTAACTCCAAACGTGAGAGCTTCCATGGCTGTTTTTCATGTTCTTTTATGGCCTGAAATACCTTCCGTATCTGTCCAAACCCTTTTCATCCACCAAGGGCCAGGTTCCAGAGAACCTTCTCATAATCCTCCAGTCGGTTTTCCCATCCAAATACTCCCAGAACAAGTTGTCTGCCTAACAGTACCACTGTTCATTTGCCTGACCTATAATTATTGGTTTGCATATCCAACTCCTTGACAAGACAGTAAGATGTCTGAGAACAAGACTGCTTATCTTAGTCACCAAGATGCCCTTCGTATAAACCGAAGAGGCATTTAAGCATTTGTAGCGTGGCTCGAAGAACGATAAAGCACAACACATTCTAATGTTAACAGGTACTCGTGGATTCTCCATTTGCCAATCTGCAACGCCACGTACGTCTTCAGGAGGTTTTCCTCTGCCAAGTACCAGGAGCCAGAGGCCACCGCTACAGACAGGCAGATAATCACTGCTTTGCACAGTGTAGGGGAGGTAGCTATTCTTACTGGGGAAGGAGGGTGGAAAAGGAAAAGAATCAGGAGTCTTCGCTTTCTAAGAATATGGTAAACACTCACACACCCACTGAGTTCTTTGACTTAGGACCACTGGACTCTTGATAGGGGTCACCAAAATACGCAGTCATCAAAACGCACGACATCCAGGTTCGGTGGGTCTTGGCACAACCCATCTAGTTCCTCGTGAGCTGAGGTTGTCAGACTCAGCAAACAAAAACACAGTATACCCAGTTAAATTTGAATTTCATATAAACAATGAATGATAAGTATAAGGATGCTCCATGCAACATTTGAAACACATTTAAAGTAAAAGTTGTCTGCTGTTTATGTGAAATTCAGATTTCACAGGACAGCCTGTATTTGACCGAGTAAACCTACTGTGAGCACTAACCGTGATCTCGGAAACTCCTATTCGACGAGAGAGGCCCTCCGCGTGAACAGGCAGGGCAAGTACAAGGCTGCAGGGGTAACAACCTAAGTGGCACTTTGGTGATGCCCTCAAGCCACTGCTCTCCAGGTAGCAGAGGTCTCCAAAGGTAAGCACCATCCCAAGGCTGGGGCCAGGGGTACTGTAACTGTTCTATCACTGTTAGGAAGATGCTGAGAGACAGGAAGCTGAGGAGGAAGTCCGTTTCACATTTCCTCTTTCGTGGTGGAGTAAGACCACCTTCAAAGCCTTACCAAAGATGAAACAAATAGGGTGGCAGACACAGGGGGACCTCCTAACTGTTCACCCTCAGAAGCCACAGCAAGTAACTGTTACTAAAATGAATTCCACGGGCTTGCCATGCAAATGTGGTTTTAAGACAAGTCCCCTGACCAAGATGGTCACAATGCAAAGAAAAGAAAAGAAAAATAAGCCCTGGCTGGTGTAGCTCAGTGGATTGAGCGCGGGCCTGTGAACCAGAGGGTCACGGTTTGATTCCCAGTCTAGGGCACATGCCTGGGTTGCAGGCCATGTCCCCAGCAGGGGGAGTGGGAGAGGCAACCACACATTGATGTTTCTCTCCCTCCTTCCCTTCTCCTCTAAAAATAAATAAATAAAATCTTTTTAAAAAAAAAGAAAAATAAATACGCCCATCAGAAATAGATTGAATAACTATCGTGTGTTCACACAATTAAAAGGTTAAGGCGAAATATCTGTGTGTCATCATGAAAAAATATCAGTGACACAAGTAAATGGGGGGGAACGGGTGACAGGGCAAGACTGTTATATAGTTCTACTTATACAAATTTTTATTTTACATATGCATGAAAAGGTCTGGAAGAATATTTCTCAAATTAATTCACTCTGATAAGAGAAACATACTCAGATAAAAGAGAGATTTTCCTTTTTCAGTATGCCTGAGATTACTGTTTTTATAATGTTTTTATATAACTACAAAGAAAAAAACACTTTTTTTATCCATTTAAAAATAACAAATGGAATGAGAAAAAAAATCCTAAAGCCTACAGGGGTAACTTGAAAACTTCTTTTAAAAATTGTGGGAGAATCTATCTCAAAAAATAAAATAACTCATTTTTCACCAACTGCACCTAGGTACTGTCACAAATGTAGACATCCCTGCAATTACCATCATAATCAAGAAACAGAGCACCTCTGCCCTAGCTGGTGTGGCTCAGGGAATTGAGCACCGGCCTGCACACCAAAGGGTTGCCGGTTCGATTCCCAGTCAGGGCTCATGCCTGGGTTGTGGGCCAGGTCCCCAGTAGGGGGTGCATAAGAGGCAACCACACACGAATGTGCCCCTCTCTCCCCTCTCTCTAAAAGTAAATACATAAGGTCTTTAAAAAAAAGAAAAAGAAACAGAACACCTCCACACAAGGCTCCTGGGCACCCCCATACCAGTCAAACCCTCACCAGCACTACCCCCCCCCCCCACCTACACACACAGGCCTAGCCAACCACCAACCTGCTTTCTAGCCCTACAAATTGCCTCTTCCAAAATTCCACATGTACAAAATAAACTGTGTGCTCTTTTGAGTCTGAGTTCTTTAAATTAACATAGTATTGAGAATTATACATGTTGTTGCATATATCAAGAGTTCACTTCTTTTTACTGCTGAGAATTCCGCTGCATGGATAAATCCATCGCTCATCCACTCACCACGTTCACATGGCTGTCATGCTCCTACTGTCCCTTCTGCTCTTGCCCTCCCGTCCTTCCCCCTCCACTCCACCATCACCTGGGAGTCAGACGACCAGATCCTATGGGTAACTGTACATTTAGTTTTAAAAGGACTGTCAAACTGTTCTCCAAAGGGGCTATTTTACATTCCACAGAAATGCACATGGGTGCCAGTTGCTCCACATCCTTTCCAGCACCTGGCATTACACCATTCCAAGCATGTAGCAGTACCTCCCTGTGGTTTTCATTTGCATTTCCCTGGTGCCTAACGACATTGGGCCTCGGTCCACGTGCTTACTGGCCATGCCCGTAATTTTCTCTTCAAGCCATTTTCCCATTTTAGTGGGTTATTTCCAACTTACTATTCTATATATTCTGAATATAAGTTCTTTGTCAATGTATGTACTGTAAATATATTTTTTCTAATCGTTGGCTTGCCTTCTCATTTTCTTAATGGCATTTTAAGAGAAGTTACTCATTGAAGCTCAATTCATTTTTTTCTTTTTTGTCCTCAACCAAGGACATGCTTATTGATTTTAGAGAAGGGGGGAGAGAGGGAGAGAAGCATCAATGTGGGAAACATTGATCTGCTGTCTCTCGCACTCACCAGGACTGGGTACTCAACCCACAGCCTAGGCATGTGCCCTGACCAGGAACCGAACCTGACTTTTCGGTTTAGGGGACAATGATCCAACAGATCCATACCAACCAGGGCCACCATTTTTGCTTTTAAAGTTCATGTTTGTGTGTGTGTGTGCTCAATCTAAGAAATCATTGCCCATTTCAAGGTTGAGACAATTTCCTCTTTTGTTTTCTTCTGGATGTGTTTACAGTTTACACTCTTAACTCTATAGTCAATTTTGAGTTATTCACTGTATATGATGTGAGAAAATATTATAGTACATTAATGTGCATACAGATATATAGTTGTTTCACTACCATTTGTTTAAAGGCTATTCTTTCTCCACAGAACTACGTTAGCACCTTTAATGAAAATCAGCCAGCCTTCCGTGGGTCTCTATTATGTCCCGCAGATCTGCATGCCCTACTCTAGGGCACGGCTCTTCTGGAGTCCTGGGCCCGTGAATGTCCTGGGCTCTCTAGTCTACTCCAGCTGGTTGACACTCTAACATCTCCCAGCCCGGAGGGAACTCTATGGCTTTTCCAGTAATTTACTGAGTTCACACACACACACTCTGGTCATTCTTTGCCTGGCTTCGCAGAATTGCATGCTATACCTGGGCAGCTAGCTCCCTCGGCTCAAGACCAGCACAGAGCTACGGTATTCTTCCTCTGACGCTCTGCCCCTCAGGTGAGCTGTGTCAGCTCCTCCACATTCTGTTTCCTCGGTTCCCTGAGCCTGTCATGCTCTGCTTGGACTCTTCCTCCCCACGCTGTGGCCCAGAAAGTGCTCCAAGCGGCAGGACTGCGTAACCAGGCCCCTCCTCCCCGGAAGCACAGTCCTGCACTGCTGTCCAGCTGTCTCAGCTCTTTCAGATTGCCATGACCAAACGCCACACACTGGGTGGCTTATAAACAGCAGCAACTTACTGCTTACACATGTGGAGGCTGGAAGTCCAAGTTCAGGGGGCCGGCATGATAGGGTGAGGGCCCTCTTCTGGGTCAAAGACTTATTGCTATACCCCCACACAGCAGAAGGAACAAGGGATCTCTCTGGGACCTTTTATAAGGGCACTAATCCCATTCATAAGGATCCCTCCCTCATAACCTAATCACCTCCCAAAGGCCCTACCTCCTAATATTACCATCATTGGGGGTTAGGGATTCAACACAGGAATTTTGGAAGGACACAAACATTCAGTCCACGGCACCAAAGTTTCAGCAGGGTGGTTTCGTATGTTTTGTTCCTAGTTGTTTATGGTAGGAGTATAATCTGGTCGGAGTTACTCCACCACAGTCTGAAGTGGAAAAATGCCCAATCCTGTTTGTCTGGAAGCTGATGCCTGCTAGACCTTGCAGCTACTGTGTTTTTAAAAAATATATTTAAATCCCTTTCTGCCTGCATTAATCTTCTATTTCTGTGAGACCTACCTGCTACACACTTCCTTTTCAAAGAGTGCTCTGGCTATTTCTGCATGTGTATTGTTCCGTGCAATCATCAGGCTTATAGAACCACTCCTCCCCAAAGTTGCCCTGGCATTTGATGGGGATGGAATTAAATACATGTATCAATTGAAGGAAACTGACGTCCTCCACAGCAGCGGTCCCCAACCCTTTTGGCACCAGGAACCAGTTTCATGGAAGACAATTTCTCCACAGACCTGGGCAGCTGGGGAGATGGTCTGAGGATGATTCAGGTGCGTTACGTTCAAGCTCACGTCCTGCTGTGCGGCCTGGTTCCTGACAGGCCCCGCCCAGTACGAGTCCTTGGCCTGCGGCCCAGAGGCTGGGGACGCCTGCTCCACAGCACTGACCCTTCCCCTCTCTCCTGCCCAAGTATAAAACACATCTCTTTGTTTATTCAGGTCTTCTTTCGTGCACTTCAATTTTCTTCAAATAAGTTCCATATATCTATTTATTCCTCAATATTTTATGTTTTGTCAGTTTTCTGAAAGGGATCTTATTCTCCATGATCTATTCTAATTATAGTCCTTACGAAAGAAAGCTGGATATTTTTGGTGCTAATTTTGTACTTGCCAAACTTTTATTAGTTCTAATGGGCTTTCAATGGATTCCCCTGATTTGCCCAAGTAGAGAATCACATTATTTACAAATAATAATTTGGTCTCCTTTATAATATTTTTTTCATTATCTTGCCTGATTGCAGAAAAATATTTATAATAGCAATGGTAGTGCCTACACTTATTGCCTTCCCAATTTTAAGGAAAATACTCTAGTTCATCATTAGACAGGATTTGACTACTGGTTGGTAACAGTTCTTTGAGATTTTATTTATCTTTTTTAAAGATTTTATTTATTTATTTTTAGACAGAGGGGTAGGGAGAGAGAGAGAGGGAGAGAAACATCAATGTGTGGTTGCCCTTTACATGCCCCCACAATGGGGACCTGGCCTGCAACCCAGGCATGTTGCCCTGACCAGGACAAGAATTGAACCAGTGACCCTTTGGTTCGTAGGCCGGAGCTCAATCCACTAAGCCACACCTGCCAGGGCTATTTATTTTGAGAGGGAGAGAACGAGAGAGAGAGAGAGAAACATCAATGTATGGTTGCTTCTCGCACACCCCCAGCTGGGGACCTGGCCTACAACCCAGGCATGTGCCCTGACTGGGAATTGAACTGGCGACCTTTTGGTTAACAGGACGGCACCCAGTACACTGAGCCACACCAGCCAGGGCATGTAACAGTTACTTTTTATAATGTTAAGGAACTATACACATGTATTTATATTATTAAGTGTTTTCCTAAAAAGGCAGAAGGAAAATCAGGACAAAAAAAGGAAAAGAATTTTTATCGGAAATGGATATAGAATTTTATAAAATCCCATTTCCTGAAGTATTTTATTCCTACTAACATATATGTTATATTTCATATTAGTAGGGAGATGTATTATATTTTTTAATATTGAATTATGTTCGTAATCTAAATCCTACTTAGTAACTAAAACTTTTATATATAGTTGCATTTTGTATATTTCTTACTATTTTATTTATGATTTTTACATCTATACTAATAAGTATGATTGTAGTTTACTTTTTTGGTATCTTTGTCAGAAACAGAATTATCCTAATTTTATAAAATATATTCCTTTTTTGTATTACTTCTATAATAAGAAATACAGTTATAAAAAAATAAAGCCTGAAAAATTAATAACTCCTCAAATGCCCAACACTTATTTTTGGCCAACTACTTTTAAAATTTATTTTCAATTATAGTTGACACACAGTATTATATGAGTTTCCGGTGCACAACACATACCCACAACTTTTTACACATTTATCTTTTTCTTCAGATTCTGGAGCTCTGATTATAAAATTCTGACAGGTCATTTCTTTCAACCCATCCTGTATTTTAGAATATAGACATTATAGACATATGCCTTAAAAGTTGCTTGTAAAATAAAAATCTTTCAAATATACTGTCTCCAAAACTCCCTTTGTAAAAACTGGAAGATTATTTCAGATGCTAGTGGCTTTTCACTCTTCCTGGAATTCTCTTTCCCCGGATGTTTCTATTGCCCAATCCCTTACTTTATTTAGGTCTGAATCGAAATAGCACCTACCTCTTCAGAGAAGCCTTCCCTGTCCACCCTAATTAAAGTCCCCCCCACCACCTCTCCATCCATCTCTAGCCTTGCTGTGTTTCTCACAGCCCCTCTGAAACAGTTTACCCCCAGTGCCTCAAAAAGGACTTGACACAAGGTAAGTGGTCAGTTCCCATCTGATGAGGACAAAGCTACCCAAGGATAGTTCACCCCACTCTGGTGCCACACATTGTTGACTAAAGAGTCAAATGACTTCATTTACGAGATTCTTTCTCCCATAATAATCTGTTCTCCAGGCCAAGAACGCCCAGGGTTCCATGTAAAAGCAGAAAAAATATGAGTCTTCCAGAAATAAACTGTTGTGCTCTTTTCCCACATCGATGGTGCCCAGTCAGCACCAGGTAACTATATTCTGCCTACTCTCCCTGGCAGCTCCCTTCATGGGGTTGAATACCAACAGAGTGAAACTACGGTACAAAGAGAAAGCTCTTAAAGAAACAACAAATGGTTTAGGTGGCATGGATGGATGGAAGTCCTCCAAGTCCCTGGTCTCGCGGGTGAATCACACCTAGAAGTGATCGTCCTGAAAGTAAATCTTCAAGGAAGAAGTAAACATTGGTTACTTAATGGCGTCTCTTAAGGACTCTGAACCAGTTTTAGATTCCAACAGGACAGGAATGTTTGAGTTAACAAGCACTGAGAACAAGGGAAAAGCGGTAGGTAGCTTTTGCTTTATCCCCTTCCCACTGAATTTGCCCCCGGGTATGAGGAGGACAGAACAGACACCAAGCAAGCAAGAAGAATCCAGATTCCAGAGCACTCGCCCAGGGTCCTAACTTGTTTCTCAGTCATGTCCCTGTGCCGCTCTGCTGGTACTAAGTGCCAGCAACAGCAGTGTCCTTCCACAGAACAGAGGGAGGACAGATTTTCCAAATACAGTAAACTCTCCATTTTCCCACTGATCACATACGAGTCCATTAGTGTGACAGCATTATTATATTGCAATTTAGCTCCTTCCCAATGTTCAGTCTTTATTGAACAGTGGGAACAGAAGCCAGGCCCTTTAAGTCCATGTATTTCTGGTGCTGTTGTTTTTCTACTCCCATCTCTTGTGCTTTAATGTTACCAGTAACAAGAAGATAACCAAAACTGCTAATAATGTAAGAAATTCTACATGTATAAAATTTCAAAACCTGAATTTATTTTCTGACTTACAAATTACCTAAATTCTTAAATACTCACACACAATTAAAATATGATGGAACCCTCACCCTGAATTAGAGATGTAACAAAATAACAAAAAAAAAAAAAACAACTAAGACTGCAACTAAAGGAGACACAAAATTCTAATTTAAGATGAATTTAATTTAGGGTACAATATACACCTAAACCCTCTATAATCCAAAGCAATAAATTTTATCAGAAATTAAGTCATGTTTTCAATTAATACTACAGCATTCTTTCTTCCCATTTTTTCCTCCCAGTTCATTCCAGCACATCCATCTTCCAGCAGCTCTGGTGAGCCCGGCAGTACACGCCCTCAAACTTCGATTACATAAACTGCGTGAGGACATGTGACGTGTCCACGTACAATCGCCTGCATTATGCATTCCTATTCTCAAATACCTGTTTCCCATGAATTTCAAAACCATGTCATGCATTGGACTTGAGGAATGAAACGATAACGGAATACATTGGATGCCTGACCTCTTGATTTTCTACTCCATGGCTGGAAAGCTCCGAAACAGAACCTCCACTGTCAACCACTGCTGATGTCATTGTGTATTCCCTGAGGAAGCTTGAAATGCTATTAATCAGTGCAATTAACGGTTCATGGATGATTGCCAGTATTATAGGTTTGCATTATCATGTCTTAAAAGTCAATACAGGAGTGGAGTAGACATCCAGAAATCGAATCTTCTAAAGATGATTAACCAGAGAGCCTAAAAGGAGGAAGAATTTGAAAGGTTATTAAACATATATAGGAAAGGTATAAAGTACAACCTATTCTACAATCTAATTTTTAGCATTTTGCATGGACTAAAAAAAAAAAACAAAAAAAGATAGGCTTATACAGCCCTGTGTCAACAGAGGGCAGTAATGAGCATTCTACTTAGTATTGTCCAGTTCATGAACATAATGAAATTAAGTTCTTACCAAGCTACTGCACATTTATGACATTATGATATTTACATTCTAAGAAGTAAAATGTTACAATTATTTTTATGAAGATGTACTTTTGTTCCTGAAATATTTTCATAGTCATTTTTAAAATCTTTTATACATATAAAAACATAACATGTGCTAGACAGAGCCAACTTTTAAAATTATCTTCCTACATTACAAACTAAAGGACTTATTGGTTTGTAAATATTTCACTCTTCTCCTTTGGCTCATTTGGGTTATTTATTTGGATGGTCCTTTTATTTATTATATGGTCCTTTGCTATGGCAGCAATCTCACGTGTGTCCACATTTTGAATCCTCTACCAGAACCATAAAACAGACTAATTTCAGTTGCTTATATTTTCAAATAGAGTAGTTTAAAAATAAAGCAGTGAAATCATTTGGAATGCCTTTAATATTACTTTATCATTCTTTCCTCAATAGTTTTGTTGCTATTGGTTCAACAGTCAATATAGCAAAGGATTTCAAGTAAACATAATTCAATTTTCCTCCAGTAGAGAGGAATGTCAATATGTACCTCATCTAGATTTACACACTAGATTATTCCTAAAAAAGTTACAGTTTTTGATTTTGTATATGTTAAATTTGTCATAGAAAAATTAGAGATTTATTTCTAACAGGATTTTTTCATATAAAAATTAAAGAATGCAAAAAAAATTTAAGTATAAAGAGAAAATACATATCTAATAAATAAATTCATTAATACTATGTGCACTATTAAGTTTAACTACTGGTATCATACAGATATGGAAATAAAATAATAATGTCCATAAACTCCTACAATAAAAAGAAATACCTGAAAATAAAAAGCAGAAATTTCACCTCAGTACCTGAGACCCTTCAGTACTTTTAGTCTCCTTTCTGATCTTATCCAAAGAAAATGGAGGAAGTATTTGTATCTTAAGGATAAAAATTAAGAAAAATCCACAGTCCCACACACACTGAAGCTCACCATTATCATATAAGGTAATGACAATTTTCAGTTTCTATTTTCTAAACATACAGAAGATAATAGAAGAAATAAGTTTTACTTACAATTTTAATGTTAAGTAGTCTAAGCATCCTTCACTATTTTCACAACTTGCCAAGAGCTAAAATATAAACCAGCAGTTCTCTGGAACTAGTAGTGGGGGGAAAAAGACAGTATTAATATAATTCTATTCAAAACATTTTTGCCCAAAATAAGTTTGATTCAGACACTATGTACTTATTACAAACCATCTCCAAATCCTGATGACACACATTACATAACAGATATAATAACAAATTATTTTTAAACTATTGAGGAATCAGAAGTTTTTATGAAACTTAAAATGCAAGTCACCACTCAATAGCAATTACTAAGTCAAGACAGATTCACCATACACAGCCTACGTCTCTTATGAGGGCTTATATTTCAAGTGGCTGAAGGCACAACCCCTGATCTGCAGGAATATAAAATCAAGTTTTTAAAAACTAATCCAAAAAACTACTATAAAGCAATATTGACACATTATTGCCTATTAAGTCACTCTCCTGCCCCCAAAACTCTTCAAAAGCCCTCCTCCTTTCACGGTTAACCCACTGGCCTATACGCAGTGGAGCTCCGGCCTTGCTCCATCAATTATGTCCTCTTTTTCCTCTTTCAACAGTGGGCCCTTTCCTCAGCATCTAGACATTTACAAGACCCTCTCATCTTCAATACGGAAAAGTCCCCCTCCGTGACCCTGTGTACCCCTCTTTCAGCTATTGCTCTAGTTCCTTTCTCAGATAATGTTCTAGAAGAAAAATCGTCTGTACTCTGTCCCCACTTCCTAATTTCTCAGGTACTCCCCCTCCTGTAGAAGTTTGTCATCCATTGCTACCAACTGAAATTGTTACTAAATTCTGGTTGCAACGTCCAATGGACACATTTCTGTCTTCCCAGACACGGTTTCCCATACCCTCCTTGCAACTCTACCTGAATTCCTTTCTCCCTCTCTGGCTCCTCCTTTTCCATTTCCTCTTACAGACCCTCCCGTGATTTTCAAGGAGCTTGGAGCAAGGCTACAAACGGAAGCCCACACACCACATGTACAACACAGGGTCCAGCACAAATAACGCCCCCTATGTGTTAGAAAAGCTTTTATTACAAAATTATAGGCATGTAATTCCATAACATAACAATATCACACTCAAGCACACCATATGACATTTCAGGTAAAATGTTCAAATTAAAACTATAAATTATTACAGTCTTACAATTATCCTACCAACCACACTCAAGCAGGCCCTACTTCTGCCAGACCCTGTGTTTTAAAGTTACATGTCAAGCTAACACGCTCTTAAATTGTTACTCTATCTTCCTGTCTTGACATACGCATTTATAACAACCTAAAAGGCTAGCTTCTGACTTGGACTTCTTAGACTCCCTCAAGTTCCACGGGGCGCATGGGAGAATCAGGCCCCTGCCTGGCCTGCAGCCTGAACCTTTTTTCTCTTCCCAACTTCAGTTCCACTCCACACCAAAAGGAGCCTCATATACAGCCATGTGGACGGACATCCCAGGCTCTGTCCACACGCCTGCAGACTGCTACCCTTTGGCCACCCCTTAGGCCCAGAGAAGCCCATACATGCAGAATGGTCAAGAGAGGAGAGAATCAGAAAACAGGCCTGTCAAGCACCACACGGGCAGGGGTTCAAATACTCAGAACTTGATTTAGAAATGGGTACCAGATGGACTACTTCCCTTGCCCGCCCCACCCCTCCACCAAATCCTAACATCACTGGGAGGGGTACAGCCGGAGGAAGGCCACACAGGGAGTGAACGCTGAAGCACAAAGCCCAGAGCAGGGTTCCCCCCTGGCTAAGTCTAAGGACAGTGCTGCTCTCCTTCCCTGGAGGAACTTCCCGGACCCCATCCCTCGTCCTCTTCTGACTCCACCCTCTCTAAGCTGCCTCCCCTGTCGCCATGGCTTCACTCCAACCTCTCGCCCAGTCTAAACCATATCGTGGGCTCAAGTCTGTCCTCTAGACACTTTCTGCCTCTACTTCATTATGAACTTAAAGAGGGTCTAATACATCGTAAGCATCTACTCCAGGACATTCCAGGCACGCCATTAATTGACCCAGTAATGCAACAAATATCAACTGAGCACCTATTATATGCCAGCACCGTTTTGGATGCTAGAGGTACAGTTAATGCATAAAGCAAAAGTCCTTGTCCTCATGGATCTTAAATTCCAGTGGGAAGAGATGACAATAAAGCATGTACAACACGTATGGAGATGGTGATAAAGGAAAGGAGACAGATGAAACAAAGGGAGAGACTATTCGGCAGGGAAGACGGTTGCAGTTTCAAACTGAATGGTCAGAGAAAAAGTGACATATGACTAAAGAACCAACAGTAGGAATAAGCCACGTCGATAACTGGGGAAAGAGCCTTTTTCAAGGGAAAGCGAAAACTCACGCTCGGCGACAGGGAATGCACCTGACCAGTTCAAGGATCAGCGAGGAGGCAACGTGGCCGGAGCGAAGTGAGCAAAAGGAAGAGCAGGAGGTGATGACCGAGAGGGGAGGGCCCTGCAGGCCTCCTGCAAGGGCTCTGACTCTTACTCCAGGGGGAGGAGGGCTTCATATGCAGGGACATGACCTGACTGTTACGAGGATCATTCGGAGGCTGGGGTGACAACAAGGGACAAGGAGATCAGTTAGGAAGCTCCTACGATAACTGCGTGAGAAGTGATGATGGTGAGGACCAGAGTGGCAGGGTCTGGAGAGAACTAAAAGTGGTCCATGTTTAGCTATGTCTTGAAGGCGAAGTGGACAGATTTGCTAGCAAATTGGATGTGGGGTGTGAGAGAAAAGAGAGTCAAGAAGGAATCCAAAGATATGTCACAGCACCATTAACTGGAATGGGGGAGAGTGTGGTAACCGAAATCCAGTATGTATGTCCCGACCTAAACTCAGTTACCTTCTCCTGTTGTGCTCAGTGCAGTTACCCCGCACAGGTTACCTACACCACCGGGATCCGGGACCCGGGACCCCTGTTCCCGTCAGCACCATCGCACTCCCGCTGCTGACCCCTCCTCTGTAACCTCACCCCCTCTGTCCTCGCCGAAGTCCTTAGTGTCATTGCTCTGTGTTGTATTGTTGTGAGAGCCTCGGAATTTGTCTATTCACCCCTACTCCCGCCCCACTGCCAGTCCGCCGACGGCAGTATCAGGGTGATCCGAGGCGAAGTAAGGTCGGCCCCTCCCAAGTCTTCGGGAGCTCCTCATCCCCTGCAAGGTGAAGTCCCAACCTCTCTGCAAGCATCCTGGTTTAGCAGGAACCAACGAGAGGCCTGGGCCTATTTTCAGAAGTTACGAAACGTTCGTTCTGGTATGTTCGGGTATGAAAATCATGTACCTAAGCCATGCTCACTTGTCCAGCCTCACCTTCCTTGAGTTCCTCCGTCTAATTTTATTTTTTTTGAGAGAGAAAGAGAGAACACACGCAAGGAAGAGATACATCAATTTGTTGTTCCACTTATTTATGCATTCATTGGTTACTTCTTGTATGTGCCCTGACTGGAGATTGAATCTGGCAACCTTGGAGTATCGAAATGATACTCTAACCGACTGAGCTACCCAGCCAGGGCCCCTCCGTCTAACTTCATACCACAGTCATCAGTAGTTCCCTGTATTCTTCCCTCTGGTCCTCAACATTCTTCCCCTGCTTCCCCACTGGGCCAACTCCTAGCTGTCTTAAAAGTCTCAGCTGTAATGCAACCTCGCCCCCTTCAAGTCCAATATCATTTTCTATTATTCTCTTCCCCCAATCACATTATATGCCTCCCTCACTAAAAACATCCACGAAATAACAGCCTCCAGCAGATCATTCGACCTCCCATCAACCATGCTAAGCCCAACACCTATGCCTTTCCCTCGGTGCTCTCTTTACTTCCTTCATCGGCCCCCTGCTACATTCCAAAAGCACCAAGTTTTAAGACTCTGTGTGTCCAGGTGTTTAAGACCCACGATTTAACCAGCTAATCCAGTGCCTTTCAGAGAGTGGGGACAGAGTCAAGATGTGATGAATGCAGGAATAAGCAAACACGCTCCAATCAGACGCATGCTTCCACCGCTCACTGCACACACCAGGGTCTTTCAAACCCCGCTCCCTTTGCTGGTGCTCTCCTGTCACGAGGAATGTCCTCTTTGTTTACTCAAATTCCACCTGCCCTCCAGAGACAAGGACACAATGACATCACCTCTTTCCTATCTCTCACTACACCAGTTCTTCCAGTCATGTTTACTGAGCACCTAGTGCACACCACACAGCACTATGCCAGGAATACAAAAATGAGGTAAAGACTCAGCCTGCAAACAGCTTAAGAGTCTGGTGAGGCAAAGGGAGATGAAGTTCTTCCAACCTTAGAGGTTAAAACGCAAACCTCCAGCCTTGGCAGGGCAGAATCATTTAGTCTTGAAGAGGTACGTCGGGGGTCTCTCAGAATCCGGCACAGCGCCGTGCTCGTGGTTGGAGTAAGGGTACACAGCAGGTGAAAAAGGAAAAAGGCGCAGGTGGACTCGGGAAACACACAGACGCAGTTACAGTGTCAACGCCATGAAGACAACTACGAAGTACAGAGGGGACGGAAAGGAGGAACACCCAAGTCAGCTTTGGGGGGTTCTAGAGAGACGTCAGAGGGGCGCCACCATTAGGCCAGGGACTGAGATAGAGACGGAAGGGGTGAAGACTGGTGTAGCAATAAGAGAAACAACTTTGAATAATAAGACTAAATGAATTCTCAGAACTGAAGAAAAACTGTGTGAAATGATAGCAAACCTAAGTACCTCCCAGAAGTAAATTCTGCTCGTACAATAATTCGGTTGCTTAGAGCACAGACCACATTCTCACCAAAAAGTCTGTTTATGATCTTACTTATACAAAGCACAACGAGGCAAACTCATTCTATGATACTAGAAATAGGATACTACAACACAAAGGGCTAATATTACTAGTATACAAAGAACACTTAAAACAGAGGAATAAGGAACCAAACAACCCTCAGGAAAAATATACAATTCACAAAAACAGATATAAAAATGCAAACATATGAAACAGTATTCAAATACACTCACGGAAAAATGCAAGTCTTTAAAAAATGGTATACCATTTTACTCATCTGTCAAATTGGTGAAAAAATTAAATAAAATGTACCATATCGCTGTCGGTAAACTGTGCAAGCTTACGGCTGCTGCTGGGGAGACAAAGTGACACAACACCGTGGGCGGGGAAGTCGGTGACACCCAGCAAGGCTGTGCGCACATTTACCCTCTTTTTAAAGAGCTTTTTGAGATATGATTAACATATAAGTTCGTCTATTTAAAGTATATGATTCGATGGTTTTTAGTTGTATGATAGCACCACGATCTAATTTTAGAACATTTTCGGCGCACACACTCCCCACCCTCCCCCGATTCCTAGTCCCTGGCAACCACTAATCCACTCTCTCTGTCTGGAGATCTGCTTGTTTGGGCTTTTCATGTAAACAGAATGATATCATATGTGGACTTTTGTGACTGGCTTCTTGCTCTTAATGTGTTTTCAATATTCACCTGTGGGTACCATGCATTAGGATTTTATTTATTTTTATTGTTTTTTAGAAAGAACTGTTAGCCTGCAATTCCGTATTAGCAAGAAACGGTTCTTAGATAGAGGCCTTACATCCTAATTCAAATGTATCCACATTTCAAGTCAAAGAACTACCTGGAACCGAAACATAAACTTTTTCATAGTGCTCAGCAAAAAGACCCCCTGTAAAAGCAGTCTGGGGAACAGTGCACCTACACTCCCATTAAACTGTGTGCAAGATCATCTCCCTATACCTAATTAGGCCACAGGTCTACGGCTTCCTCCACAGGGTCTGGAACACGCGCGCCAAAGGGCCAGCAGAACATGCAATGAATGGAAGAATGAACAAACGCACGATTAGTTTTATCTGAAGGACGAAATATCGTCTTCTCCATTGTACCTGGGACTCTGATCACCAGGCAAAGGGAGATGAAGTTCTTCTAACTTTAGAGGTTAGAACGCAAACCTCCAGCCTTGGCAGGGCAGAATCTCTTAGTCTTGAAGAGGTACGTCAGGGGTCTGTCAGAATTCGGCATATCGGCGTACTCGCGGCTAGAGTAAGGATACACAGCAGGTGAAAAAGGAAAAAGATGCAGGTGGAATCTGGAAGAGTCCACGTGCAAGGTCCCCGCGCCCTCTCCTTCCCTGGAGAGGTCAGGCAGAGCTGACTCCTCCCCGAGCAACAAAAAGGCGCCAATGGGCGTGCAACCCTTCTGCCCAGGCACGCCCATCAGAGACGCAGCACCCAAGGTTCACTGCAGGCAGGTCCCAGGCACCCGCTGCCTCACCTGTCCCAGACTTCCAGACCCCCAGAAGGAAAGCAGGTGTTCAGCATGAACCATACTGTT
Organism: Phyllostomus hastatus; assembly: GCF_019186645.2. NCBI lineage: Eukaryota > Metazoa > Chordata > Mammalia > Chiroptera > Phyllostomidae > Phyllostomus > Phyllostomus hastatus. Next base: position 30,527,958 of record NW_025333640.1, on the reverse strand, counting down.
CGCACGAACAGCCGAGGCACAGTGAGTCACCCTCTGCAGCTACCGGGAGCACCCTGAGAGCCAAGCTCCCAGGGACCAGCCAAGGGCCAGCCTCGCAAGCAGCCTTGCTAAGGACAGCAGTTTCAAACCTGCTACGCTAACTCGTTTCTGAAGAGCAAGTTATTTAACTCCCTGAAATCTCAGAAACCGTAACGTTCTGCAGCGAAGAGGACATCGACACTATCTTTCCCGCGTGTAATATAAGGGAGGTTTAAAATGCTTTATCATCATGGAGTGACGTCATGATTGCGTTTAAGTGCTTGGAGACGACACGGTAAGAACAACGTCTCCGCGTCCAAGTATGACGTAACGACTCACGAGGGCAGACTTCCTGGAGCATTCTCAACTTGTCCAGGTTACGAAATAAAACATAAAAAATGAACTTGCTCTGAGAGTTTACTTAAGCACACTATTGGAGAACAAAAATGTGAGATGAAAACATTCACTAATCCTTTTTAAAGTGAATGTACTTTCTCATTCTTTCTCACTATATTCTAAAATTAAATTTAGATAAGCATGGAATTTAGAGTTTAGAGTATTATACGTTTAAAACACAGAACTGAGTTTTATAAGAAAAACCTACTTTTTTATTCAGGCATCTAAGTTGTATCCACTGTAAGGTTATAAATAAAAATACTCAAACTTTGGCCAGGTTATTCATAAAAACATTGGGACTTTGACCTTTGAGTATTGATTAGGGCTGAGTAGAAGCCTATAGACCATAAAATTAGCAGACTAGAGAAGTTTTGGGGTTTTGTTCTTTGGCAATAAAGCAAATTAATGTTAGCTTGGGAATCAACAGATTAGCTTTACCCCAAATGAGTCATATCAAGGACATTAAAGATTTTAGGCAATAAACAGAATATTTTTTAACTGTCTGGATTTTATCAACTTTTTGTCATTCCCCTGTAATGAAGCAGAAAATGAGACTTTTATTTAAAGTAGTCCCCACTTATCCACAGTGGGATATACTCTGAGACCCACAGCGGATGCCTGAAGCCGCCGACAGTACTAGAAAATACATAACTTTGTTTCCTCTGCATACATAGCTCTGATCAAGTTTAACTTACAGATCAGGCACAGTAAGAGGTTAACGACAACAACTAATAAAAACGGAACAATCAGAAAGTACAATAAGGGTTATGTGAACACAAGCACTGGGGTACCTCGACAGCAGATCTGAGAACCCAGATCTGAGCCCCCAGAGGGCTGCTCAGTGACGAAGGGACAGGGAGGGTGTGTGGCGTGGACATGCTGGACAGAGGGATGATTGATGTCCCGGGCTGGACAGCAGGGAGCCTCCAGACTTCCTCACGCCACTCGGAACGGCGCACCACTTAAACTTACGAACAGTTTCCTTGTGTAATTTTCCACTTAGTACTGTGAACCACACTGAACCCCAGGTAGCTGCACCCACGGGAAGCACGGCCGTGGACGAGGGGGAGGCGACGGTACATGCTTGCAGCACAGCATGCTGTCCACCCCACCAACACAGACCAGGACACGAGCTCCATCAGAGCCGGCCCGCAGCTGTCGTCATTGCCACTGCACAGACACCTCTCAGAACAGTGTCCAGCACAGAGTAGACAACAATTTGATTGCTAGTTTCCTTCTTCTCCAGTATTATCTCTAATACGTACAGGCGCACCTCAGAGATGTCGCGGGGTTGGCCCCAGGTCAGCACAATAAATCAAGTGACACATTAGGGCCAGTCACAGGCATCTTTCTGTTGGACGAGGGTCTTGCCACCAGTTGGTAGAAAGCACAGCATCTTTTCAGTGCAATAACCCGAAGCACACCTGCGTGTGCCCTTTGTCAAGCTACTTTCAATTGTTCTGGGGGAAAGGCAAGCACCTTCTAACCGTAGACACAACACTGAACATAGTCAGAATAAATGTCTAGTGAATAAAGGGGCAAGAAATATATTCAGATGCATAGTATAAATCAGTATTGCCATAGAATTATAGTAGCTCAGCCTGCCTGCTGGAGGGAGGGAGCGCAGAGCCCTGGCCACCCCACGCCACGGCCTACCGGCGGCCTACCCACCCGCAGGAGTGAGCACCGCCAGCCCCCTAGCAGTTACAGCCTCTTTTTCTTCCAGAATGAAGCTGGTCACCCACTCCACTTCCCCCTCTAACTGTCCTCCTCTGGGGATCGACTCTGTGGAGGAAGACGGCATTCCTACAAAGAGAGCATGAGTGATGAATACAGTCATTTTTTTCATGAGTGAGACTTTATTGGTTGCTCAGAGGATAAGTGCACAGACATTTCAATTTGTACACAATTCTTAACATACGTACCAAAAACGTAAAGTCCTGTAGTTGTGATTCTTTTCTGAAGTTATTCTGGTGACTTTCCAGCTTAAAATTTGGGGGCTAACTTTCTTAATAGAGTATCAAATGCCAATTATCTACAAATGTTGATACGCTGTTACATCAAAGCCTGACGATTTAACATCGTATATACTACATAATTGAATTTTCAGTCTTTCACAGCACATTCACAAAGTTACTAGGAAAACTGAACTACCCCAACAAAGATGTTACAGAGCGTACAAAATTCTGACAGGGAGAACCAAGGTCAAGGAGTGGCTTTCTTTAGGAAACAATTCTACCAAAAACATGAGAATAGAAGTAATTTGAAATGTTCAAGCCGTAGTAAATGCACGACTGGCTCCACACTGCGGTTTAGTATGTTCTGTGTTACAGGACATAAAAACTACCCCATCTATGGAATGTTCAGTCGACACCCACAACAATCAAAGCCTCCCATAATTCCATATCCCACTATTTTCTAGTTGTACCAAAAAATAAACCAGCAAATGGTTTCACCTCTTTAAAAAATCATTTACACTTAAAATGGGACAAGGTTGAAGTCCCTCCTTAAAAATGTTTCTAGCGTGACTAAAAGACTTGCATTTACAAAAGAGTTGATGCAAATATTCCTCTGGATTGTGCAAGAAGGCGGACAGGGCCCACCGGTAAGACACGATACGTGGCTGCTGCTTCTCCTGCTCCACCCGAGGCTGGGTTCTCCTCGTTTCTGGTTTCTCCGTTTTCCGCAGGTGGATGGACCTTCCTTAGGTTCCTGGTTAGCCACTTGGGCCTGTTTTCCCTTTGCTCCCCTTTTCCCTTTCGCTTGCACTTTTTTGTCTGCAGATTTATCCTTTCCTGCCGCCTTTTTTGGCTTGGTTTCCACTTTTGCAGGAGCAGGTCTGGCTGACGACCTCGCCCATCTCCTCTCCGGCTCCTTCTTCGCCGCCCCCTCCGCGGAGCTGACCTTCCTCCTGGGCGTCGTGGTGGCGGGGCGGCGGGCTGGCGCGCCGGGTGCCTGCTGGCCGGGCCGCGGCGCAACGGGGAACCTTGGCAAACCTGGACTGCCTGGCCGCTACAGCTTCTCCCGCCCTGGTGAAGGCAACAATTCGTTTACTATGGTTGTTCAAAGGCTTTGGTGGACACATGCTACAATGGAGATCACCGCGGAGGAGCCACTGAATCCCATTAAACAAGACAGAAAGGACGGCAAGGTGTACCACGTGGCGAATGTCTTTCCGCACAGGGGTTGTGTGTGAACTCGGGATGCCCGCCCTCAGGCTCGGGAAGACGCCCCTTGAAAAGCTGAGAGCACAGGCTGCTGTGCAGATGATGATCGTATTGGTGTTCGTGATACAGGTCCAGACGCTCTTTCTCATGCAGAGGTTACTCATATGAAGATCCCTGGAATGTCTGGCTCTTACTGATCAGGGTGAAACAGATTACATTAATTGCCATGGAAGTCAATGTTCCGGAAGCCTGAAAATGTCACGATATTGATGGTGTTAAGTACAATCCAGCCCTGGCCAGATGGCTCAGTTGGTGGGATCGTTGCCATACACCAAAAGGCTTTGAGTTTGATTCCCCATCAGGGCACCTACCCCCGCCCCCCACACACACACCCAAACTGCCCAGCGGGGGTTCATCTCTCTCTATAATCAATAAACATATCCTTGGGCAAGGGGGCGGGGAGAAGAAAAGAAAGGAAGAAAGGAAAGAGGAGGGGAGGGAGAATGGAAGGAAGAAAGGAAGGAAAAAGAAAAGAAAAGAAAAGAAAAGACCAGGTTATTTAGAAGCAACACTTAATGAGTTTAAATTTTATAAGATGCCAGAGAGAAAATCAGAAAACCATTTTACTTTGAATGGAGAATTCAAAAACAAGGCTTTTGCTCTTTAAATTATTAAACCTACTCATGAACGTTGGGGGAAGCACTGCTCATAAAGAAGTGTGACGGAGGCATGCGACAGTCCTTTCCACCGCACGCCAGTTGAGTCAGTATCACCTTCACCCAACAAAGCAACGGAGAAGAACAAGTGTGGCACCTCCTTGGCAAGTGATGGGAACATCTGCCACCAAGAGGCCAGTCCCCAAGGACTTCCAGAATCCACCTCCCCAGGTGCTAGAGGCAGAAGAGCTGTGAGAATCTGCCTTCTGCTGAAACTTCATCCCCCCCCAAACTTTGTGAGATACATATTATGTAAATGAACACTGAATTAAAAAAAAAGAATTGGAGCAATTTAAAAATACCTTCCAAAGTATTGGATACAGCTAGTTGAGCCCTGAACAATGAAGGGGCTGGGCTGTGGACCCCCACACAGGTAAAAATCTGCAGAGAACTTTCGACTCCCTACTGTTGGCTAGAAGAAGCCATACCAGGAGCAAAAACAGCTAATTCACACATATTTTGTATGTTATAGATTATTCTTATAACAAACTAAGCTAGGAAAAAAGAAAATGTTAAGAAAATCATGAGATAATATATTTACAGTACTCTACGTTTTTACTGAAAAAAAAAAACAACCCACATATAAGTGGGCCTGTACATTTCAAACCCATGTTGTTCCCGAGTTACTTTTACCTGGGTTGATTTGATATATCTGGTTTATCTGAAACATGTTTGGTTTCCTTACTGAAAGGTATATTTTCAATATTAAAAATATTATGGCATTATAAAAGGAAATATTAGCCTTTACTGGTCACATTACAAAAACCATAGATTTTTGGTTTTAATAACCAATAGTGGTACTTTGACAGGATAGTTTATCTTTGAAAATTTTATTCAGCCCTGACTGGGGTGGCTCAGCGAACTGAATGTCCTCCTGCGAACTGAAAAGTCTCCAGTTCAATTCCCTCTCAGGGCACATACCTGGGTTGTGGGCCAGGTCATACCAACATACGTGTAAGGAGAGTCCCAAAAGACAAGGAGAGGGGGGAAAGGACAGAAAAAAATATTTAAAGAAATTATGGTCAAAACTTACCAAACTGTTGAAAAATGCTAATCTATAGATTTTAGTTCAGTTATTCCAAAATAGAATAAACACAAAGAGATCCACACTTAGACACATCATAGTGAAACTGTTGAAAACCAAAGGAAAAAATCTTGAAAGCACAGAGAAAAACAACTTGTCAGAAACAGTGGAAACCAGAAAGCAGGAGATGACATACACACAAGGTGCTGAAAGAGAAAAAGTCTCTAACAAAGAATTCTATACCCAGCAAAACTATTCTTGAAAAATAAGGACAAGGTAAAAACAATCCCCCCCAAAAAAAAACAAAGACTAAGATAATCCATTGATAGCAGACTTGTCATACAAGAAATCCTAAAAGAAGTCCATCAAGCTAAAGGAAATAACCAGACTGTAACTCGAATATACACACACGCACAAATAAAGACCACATTAAAAGTTAAATATACATGCAAATGTAAAAGTTTAAATATTTTAAACTAGCCTGGCTGGCGTAGCTCAGTGGATTGAGCGTGGGCTGCGAACCAAAGCATCACAGGTTCGATTCCCAGTCAGGCCACATGCCTGGGTTGCAGGCCACGGCCCCCAGCAACTGCACACTGATGTTTCTCTCTCTTTCTCTTTCTCCCTCCCTTCCCTCTATAAAAATAAATGAATAAAATCTTTTAAAAAAAGAAATGAAAAACTTGTTTTAAAAATATTTTAAACTATTTAAATTCTTTAAAAGATTTCATTTATTTTTAGAGAGTGGGGAAGGGAGGGCGAAAGAGAAGGAGAGAAACAACAGTGCGTAATTGCCTCTCACACACACCCTTACTGGCCTGCAACCCAGGTATGTGTCCTGACTGGGAATTGAACCAGCGACCTTCATTTTCACAGGCTGGCACTCAGTCCACTAAGCCACACCAGTCAGGGCATCTTTTAACTTTTTTAAAAGACACACGACTGCAAAAAATCATAAAATTGTATTGCTGGGCTTCTAATACATGCATATATAACATATACAATACTAACGGACAGGAGAGGGGAGAAAATGAAACTAAGTTTCTATATTTTACCACAATTAGTCAATCTGAAGTAGACTGTGATAAATTAATATACATATTCTAATTCCTAGAGCAACTTAAGAAAATAACTCAAAAAATCTAGTTGGCTGGTATAGCTCAATGGATTGAGCGCAGGCCTGCAAACCACAAGGTTGCAGGTTTGGTTCCCAGTCAGGGCACATGCCTAGGTTGCGGGCCAGGTCCCCGGTGGGGGGCTCATGAGAGGCAACCACACATTAATGTTTCTCTCCCTCTCTTTCTCCTTCTCTTTCTCTCTCTCTAAAAAATAAATAAAGGCCCTCACTGGTATGGTTCAGTGGATTGAGCACTGGCCTGTGAACCAGAGGGTTGCTGGTTCCATTCCCAGTCAGGGAACATGCCTGGGTTTCAGTGAGAGGCACCCACACATTGATGTTTCTTTCTCTCTTTTTCTCCTTCCCTTCCCTTCCCCTCTCTCTAAAAATAAATAAATAAAATATATTTTTAAATAAAATAAACAAAAACTTTAAAAAATAAATAAAATCTTGAAAAAGAAAAAGAAAAGAAAAACTAGAGTGGCCACACTTATACCAGACAAAATATTACTATAAATGAATATGGATCTTTCATAATGATAAAAGTGTCAATTTATCAATGAGATGAAACAATTATATTTGTATACCACACCTATTACCAGTATCTCAAAAACAAGAAGCAAAAATTAACCGAACTAAAACGAAAAGTAGACACTTCCATAATAGTGAAGCATCTCACTCTGCATACTGGTACAACAACTACAGAGAAAATGAGCACAGACGCAGAAGGCCTGAAAACTATCAACGAACTTGATCTGACACCTACAGAGCACTACGACCAACAACAGCAGAATACACAGGGTCTGGCCCAAATAAAGCCCCCTTTTTACTATGAAATCTTTTTATCGCAAAATCATAAGCGTGTAATTCTGTAACATAGCAATATCACACTCAAGCAGGTGTTACTTCTGCTGGACCCTGTGTATTCTTTCCTAGCACAGATGGAACATGTCCTCAGAATAGATTAGGTACTAAACCACAAATATGTCTCAATAAATTAAAAATGAGAAGAATCATACAAAATGTGTTTTCCTACTACAGGGGAATTAAATTAAAAATCCACAACAATGAAACCTGGAGAATTTAACTGGAAATTAGGCAACACATTTCTAAATAATCTATGAGTCAAAGAAGAAATAATAAAGGAAACTAGAAAATATTTAGAACTAAGCCCTGGCTGGTGTGGCTCAGTGGATTGAGTGCCCACCTGCAGACCAAAGGGTTGCTGGTTCAATTCCCAGTCAGGGCACATGTCTGGGTTGCAGGCCAGGTCCCCAGTAGAGGGTGTGCGAGAGGCAACTACACATTGATGTTTCTCTCCATCTCTTTCTCCCTCCCTTCCCCTCTCTCTAAAAATAAATAAATAGCCCTGGCTTGTGTGGCTCAGTGAATTGTGCACTGGCCTGTGAACCAAAGGGTCTCCAGTTTGATTCCCAGTCAGTGTACATGTCTGGGTTGCAGGCCAGGTCCCCAGTAGAGGGTGCAGAAGAGACAACCACACACTGATGTTTCTCTCCATCTCTTTCTCCCTCCCTTCCCCTCTCTCTAAAAATAAGTAAACAGCCCTGGCTGGTGTGGCTTCATGGATTGAGCACTGGCCTGTGAACCAAAGGGTCTCCAATTCGATTCCCAGTCAGGGCACATGCCTGGGTTGTGGGCCAGGCCCCCAATAGGAGGCGCAAGAGGCAACCACACATTGATGTTCCCCCCCTCCTTTCTCCCTTCCTTCCCCTTTCTCTAAAAATCAATAAGAATAAATAAAACATTTTTTAAAATAAAATAAAAATAAGTAAATAAATCTTTTAAATAAATAAATAAAATCTTTAGAAAATAAAAATGTATGGGGTGCAGCTATCAGTGTTTGGAGGAAAATTTATAGCTTCAATGCCTAGGCAAGAAAGGATGACCTCAAATCAATAACCTTAGCTTCTACTTTAAGAAACTAAAAAAAAAAAAAAGGCAAACTAAACCCAAAGCAAGCAGAAGAAAAGCTTTATGAAGATTACAGTGGAAATCAGTGAAATAGAAAACAGAAAAAACAATTAAACCAAAACTTGTTTCTTTGAAAGAGCAAACTTGACAAACCTTTAGCTAGAATGACCACGTAAAAAACAGAAAGGACACATGCTACCAATATTACAAATTAAAGAAAAACATCACTACCTACACTAACAAAATTAAAGACATACAGGAATATTATGAACTATACGTCAAAAATATTAAATAGCTTAGAAGAAGTGGACAAATCCATAGAAACGCAATTACTGAAACTAACTCAAAATTAGCAGAAAACTGGAATAGACCTATAATAAGTAAAGAAATTGGTAGTGTAGCCCTGACTGGTGTGGCTCAGTGGATGAGTGCGGGCCTGCAAACCAAAGGGTCACTGGTTCAATTCCCGGTCAGGGCACATGTCTGAGTTGTGGGCCAGGTCCCCAATGGTAGGTGTGCAAGAAGCAAACCACCTATGTTTCTCTTGCACATTGTATCTCTCCCTCTCTTTCTCCCTCCCTTCCCCTCTCTAAAATTAAACAAAATAAAATCTTTTTTAAAAATAAAAGAAATTGTTAGTTTAAAATTGTCACAAAAAGGAAAAAACGGGCCCAGATGCTTTCACTAGTGAGTTCTATCAAATATATTCAAGGACATAATAATATCAATCCTTCACAAACTCTTACAAGGTAGAGGGAGCACCTCTCAATTCATTCTATGAGGCTAGTATTATTGTTACAAAACCCAAAGACATCACAAGGAAAGAAAACTGCAGGCCAGTAGCTCTAAAAAAATAGAGCCACAAAAATGTTCAACTAAACATTAGCAAACTAAATCCAGCAATGTAAAAATTACATACTATGACCAAGTGAGATTTATCTCAGGAACATTATCTGGCTTATTATCTGAAAATCCATTAATATGATACACCACATTGATGTAATGGAAGCAGAAAGCACATAGTCAGCTCAGACACTCGTGTGACCAACCATACTGGTTTGTCCAGAAACGAGGGTTTTCCCAAGACGCAAGACTTTCAGCGCTAAAAGCAGGACAGTCCCAGGCAAACTATGACAGTCACGCTACCGGGTGCGGATAAGGCACTTGACAAAGTCCAATGCCCATTCATGATAAAAAAAACAAACAAACTCCAAATGAACTAGGATTAAAAAGGAATCTCCCAAATACAGAGATCTGCTATAAAACGCTGTGCCTCTACTTAACAGTACTGTATTGCACCCTTAGAAAGTTAAGAGGATAGATCTCATGCTACGTGTTCTTACCACAACAAAATAATTTTTTAAGTAGAAGGCTTGTGTAACTAGAACACATCACTCAAAACATGGAAATTTCCGTGTTCATGTATTAGGAAATTCAATATTGTAAGGCAGCAATTCTCCCCAAATTCATCTGCATACACAATGCATTCCCCATCAAAATCCCAGGAGCTCTCTGCAGACATTGACAAGCCAAACCTTTTTCTACGGGACACAGAACTGACACAGTTTTTAAAAACAAGTACAAAACTGGAGGGCTAACACTGCCTGGTCTCGTAAGGTATCATGAAGCACATCAGCCAAGACAGGGTGGTGATGGCACACGGACAAGACATACAGGTAATAGAAAAGGAAAAAAATTCAGAGTGCAGAAGATCTCTACATTTACCATCAGTGGAGAAATGTCTTTTTCGACAAATGGTGCTAAGACAATCCATATGCAACTGATGAACTTAGACCCTTATCTCCCAGCATATATAAAAATTAATGCAAAATAGATCATAAACCTAAATATAAGAGCAAAAACTACAATAAAACATCTAGAAGAAAACAAAGGAGAAAAATCCTCAGGACTTTGAATTATGCTGAGAGTTCTTATGACAACAAAAGATTAACCTATAAAATAAAAAAACTGAAAAATTAAACTTCATCAAAATGGAAATTTTTTGCCAAAAGAAATGAAAACTTTTTAAAAAGATTTTATTTATTTATTTTTAGAGAGAGGGGAGGGGAAGGAGAAAGAAAGGGAGAGAAACATCAATGTGTGGTTGCCTCTCATGTGCGCCCCACACTGGGGATCTGGCCTGCAACCCAGGCCTGTGCCCTGACTGGGAAACAAACCAGTGACCCTTTGGTTCACAGGCTGGCACTCAGTCCACTGAGACACATCAGTCAGGGCAAGAAATTAAAACTCTTATGCCTCAAAAGACTGTAATAAAAAAATGAAAAGACGAGCCACAGACTGAGATAAAATGTTTGCAAATCATGTATCTAAAAGGGACTTAAACCCAGAACATATAAAGAACTGCTACAACTCAATAATAGTAAGACAGACAAAACACAGGCAAAAGATTTGAATATCTGTTTCACCAAAAAGGATATATAAGTGGCAAATAATCAGATGAAAAAATGCTCAACACCTTGAGTCTTTAGGAAAATGTAAGTTACAACCACCACAATGGGTTAACCATTTCATTCATACCCACTAGAATGGCTGTGATTAAAACTAAAGACAATAACAAACATTGGCAAGAACGTGGAGAAGCTGGAACTCTGTCATACATTGCTGTTACAGATGTAAAATGAATGGCCGGTTTTTAAAAAAAAATTTAAACAGATGACTCAGCATTTCTATTCCTAGGTATCTACCCAAGAGAATGAAACCATATGTCCACATAAATACTTGTGCTCAAACGTTCAAGCAGCATTATTTGCAACAGTCAAACACTGGAAACAATCCAAAGGCCCATCAACTGGTCAACGGATAAAATGTTGCACAGCTACACAATAAGATACTAGTCACCAATAAAAGAAAAAACAAAGTACTGATACATGTTACAATAAGTACAAACTCCAAAAATAGTGCAAGTGAAAGAAGCCAGATGCAAAAGACTACATATGGTACGATTCCATTTACATAATTGTGGGTTCAATTCCCAGTCAGGGCACATGCCTAGGTTGCAAGTTTGGTCCCCGGTCGGGTCATGTGCAAGAGGCAACCAATCCATGTTTCTCTCTTGCACGGATGCTCCTCTCCCTCCCTCTCTCTCCCCCTCCCTGCCCCTCTCTCTAAAACCAATAAACATGTCCTCAGGTGATGACCAAAAACAAAAAAAAACGGAAAAGGCAAATCTGTAGACAAAGCACAAATCAGGGGTTGCCTGGGACTAAGGGGTGAGAATAAGGGCTAAGTACAAACAGGCTAGAGGGAATTTTTGGAGGTGACAGAAATCTTGTAAAACTGGCTTGTGGTGATAGTTTAATACTTCTATATATTCACTAAAAATCATTGAATTGCACATTTAAAATGGATTAATTTTTTATATTAAATAACTCAAAAAAATGCCCTGGCTAGTGTGGCTCAGTGGATTGAGTGCCGGCCTGGGAACCAAGGGGATGCCGGTTGGATTCCCAGTCAGGGCATGTGCCTGGGTTGCGGCCCAGGTCCCCAGTATCCCGCATGCAAGAGGCAACCACATACATTGATGTTTCCCTCTCTTTCTCCTTCCCTTCCCCTCTCTAAAAGTAAGTAAAATCTTTTTAAAAAAACCAAAAAGCTGATTATCTTAAGTGTACATATCCGAGAGAAATTAAAACATGTCCACACAAAAACTTGATCATAAATGCTCATTAGCAGCATTATTCATAGTGGCTAAAGAGTGGCAACTCAAATGTCTATCAACTAATTAATAAATAGTGTGTGGTATACGCATACAATGGAATATTACTCAGCAATAAAAAGCAATGAAAAGATGGCATGCTACGACACGAGTGTCCTTTGAAAACGTTACGCTAAGCGAAAGAAACCAGTCACAAAAGATCATATATTGTGTGATTCAATTCATATAAAATGCTCAGAACAGCCCCAGCTGCTGTGGCTCGGTGGGTGCAGCACCAGTCTGCGACCACAGAGTCGCCAGTTCGATTCCGGGTCCGGGCACATGCCGGAGTTGCGGTGGGGCGTGCAAGAGGCAACTGATTGGTGCTTCTCTCCCTCTCTTCCTCCCTCCCTTCTCCTCTCTCTAAAAATAAATAAATAAAATCTTTCTTTAAAATGCCCAGAACAGGCAAATCTACAGCCAGAAAGTAGTAGATCAGCGGTGCCTACCGCCTCCGCGGGGCCTTTGTGGGGCGACGAAACTGTTGGAACACTGATCATGGTGATCGCTGCTGGCCCAACTCTGTGAATATATTAAAAATCACTGAACTGCATACTTTCAACGGATGAACTGAGTGGCATGTGAATCATATCTCAATAAAGCTCTTACCAAAAAAAAAAAAAAAAAACCCTGGGTGTGCCACCTGGGAGGCGGTCAAGGCCACCAACACGGGTAGGCCCTGACACAGCCCCGATCACCAGTCTCCTGACTGACAACAGAAAAACCCCAAAGTTACAAACTCTTTCCAACAAAACTCTGACTTTGTGAGAGAGAGAGAGAGAGAGAGAGAGAGAGAGAGAGAGAGAGTGTGTGTGTGTGTGTGTGTGTGTCTGGAATGAGAAGCAATGGTTAATCAATTGAGTCACTAGGCTTCAAAAGAGGCTGACGTTAAAATACTCAAATTCCAGCTGCCCAAGGCAGTTCCACTTTCTCCCAGCTTCCTCGGTGACATTCCCGCGAACACGCCGTGCGAACAAACTGCGGTGCACTACATCACAAACTTCAGTTACTCCTAAAATTCCTTCCGACCTAATGGACCAGCATTACGTAGGATCATTCCAGTCCCACCTCGGATCGTTCTGCCTTCCGAGCACAGGAAGAAACTCTGGAACAGAAACGCCCAGTCCCGAGGAGGGCACAGACATTCTCCTGCGGTTCTGTCACCCTCCCGCGACCACGGCGCTGGAGAGGGCGCTGCGTCTACCTCTCCACAGAGACTCCCAGATAACGAGGAGAGCGAGTCTGATCGCCCAACACGCGAGGACTGCTCTCTGCTCGCCGGATTAAAATTTAAACCGCGCCGCCGAAGTCAAGGTTCAAGAACACACGGAGGGAGGGACACGCTCCCTCCGGTTTTACAACGAACTGCCCCCTCATTCATTTCGGCGAGCGCTCCCAACTTCAAGGCTGCGTGTTCTGCAGCCAACCCAGCTCCTCGAGAAAGAGCCCAGGATGCTGGCTCACGGGAAACATTAGAAACCGGGCAACCTGGGTCACTCTTGGCGGCGTGGCGTGTGTTCTCCGTGCTTTGCTGGGATACAACGCCCAGCCCGAGCACCCGAGGGGCTCGCCGCCCTGCGCGCGGAGCTGCGGGGACAGGCGGCGCCAGCCCCGCCGAGCCCTCCGCGAGCGGCCCGCGCGCCCCGCCACAACAGCCCGGAGCTCGGTCCCCGAGGGCCGGCCCGGCGGAGGGAGGCTCCAGAAGGCCGTCGCTGGACGCGTGTGGCGGAGCCCGTTTCTGTTGTGTTTAAAAACAGACTCCTAACAGAGCCAAGCCTCCCTGCCCGCGGGGAGTAGGGGAAAGTGGCCGCAGGGGGCCGGCGCGGAGCGCGAGAATAAAAGAACGACCAAGTACAACCTGCCGAGCGAGCCAGCGAGCCAGCGAGCGGCCCGGGGAAGGGGAGGTGGGAGGCGGCGGTCGGGCCCGCGGGGAAGGGAGCTGCTCCCCAGCCCCACACGCCACCCCGAGCGGCCGCAGCCTCCCAGGTCCCGCCCCGAGCTGACCGCCCTGCCCCGGCGCCGGCCGCTGCCTCCCGCCCTACCGGACCCTCCCAGGACGCGCTTCCTCCGGAGCCGGACCCCCGCCCTGGCCTCCCCGCGGGAGAAGGCGGGTCAGCTCAGTCCGCTTCTCGGCAGAGGTGACTCGCGCGGAGATGTAAACACAGCGAGCCCAGCTGCGCGCGGCCCATCCCCCCCGCCGGGGTCCGTAACCTCTTCCCCCCGCCCGGCCCCGCGCCCCGCACTGCCCGCGGGCCGGCGCGCAGCGCGCCTTCCCCTTTCTCCGGGTCCCGCTCCCCGACCGTTGCCCGAGGGCGCCAGCCCCCTGCCCCCGCGCCCGGCCGGTGTCACGGCCACAGCCTCCGGAAAACCCCTTCGCAAACCGCGGCGCAAACAACACAGGCGCGGGGAGGGGACGCGGAGGGAGGCGGCGGCACTCGGGACGGCGAGGCTCCCTCGCCGCGCCCTCCGCGCTCCCTCCCACGGCCCCGGCAGCCCGCGCTCTTACCTGCTCTCTCCGCGTCGCCCGGGAAGACGGCGGCGTCGCTCTCCCTCCCGGCAGGGCCGCGGACTCGCCGCCGCCGCCGCGGCCGCCGCTGGCCGGGCGTCCGGAGGGAGCCGGGGCCTCCCGGCAGCCCGAGCCGCTCCGCTGGGAGAGGTGGAGACAAAACAGCGCGCGCCGCCCCGCGCAGCGCCCCCCGCCCGCGCCGCCCCACAGACCCCCAACCGCCGAGGCGACGGCCGCGACACAGAGCCCGGCGCGGGGAGCAATGGTGGCCCCCGCCCTCGGCCCGCTCCCCTCCCTCCAGCCCCCGGTCGGCTCCTCCCCCTCGGCCTCCAGCCGCCGCCGCCAGGACACTTGAGTCCGCCTCCCCCACCCCGCCCGCCCCGCGCGCTCCTCCCCTCCCCGCGCGGCGCGGGGGGGCGGCCCCGCCAGTCGCCGCAGCTCCTGTCAACGCGGGGCCGGCTATTTATACCCCGCGGGGCCCGCCGCCCTCGGCGCCCGGCAGCCCGCCCAAACCTGCCTCCGCGGCTCGCGAGTCCTGCCCGCCCCCGATCCCCCAACTTCTCCCAAAGCCGCCCGCTCAGGTGATGACTCTCCCCACTTGTCTCGCGCCCTGCTTGGGACTCCCCCATTCTGCCTCCCCGCCCGGCGCAGGGGCTCCGACGCGCCGGCGGCCCGGGCGCGTGGGGGCGACGGGGCCGCGCGTGCACCTGCAGCGCCCGCCCTCGCCTCCCGGCCGGCGGGGTCCGCACGCGCGCAGCCCGGCCACTCTCGGAGCGCCCCCGCGGGCCGGGCCGGCGCCCCTTCCCCGCCTCTAGGCTCCCGCCCTTCTCCTGCAGCGCGGCCCGGCACTCGGGCAGTCTGACAGTCAGTCACTGGGGGCCGGGGCTGGAGGACTCCTAGCCCGCGTCCCTCCCGTCTCCACTTCTCCGCCAGCCTAAGTGAAAGCTGGGGGCGCGGGCGGGTAGCGGCACGCCGCCCGCTCGGCGGCGCCCCGGACCCCGCCCCGGCCGCTGACGCTCGTGGCGCACCGCCCAGCCCGGCGCGCGCCCCGCGACACCGCCCGCTCCTCCTCCCCGCCCCGGCCTCGTACACCGGCGGACCCCGCCCCGTTCCCAGAAATTACCACCCGCCCAACGGCCGGGCCGCGCGGCGGTTGGTGCCCGCGTTTGCTGACGGGCGGGCGGCTGGGCTCAGCGCGCAGCCTCGGAGCGAGGCGGACGGCCCCTTGGCGCGGCTCCCGGAGCTGCGGGCGCCCGCACGGAGCCATTGTCGCTCCGCGCTCGGCCGGCGACCGAGAAGTAACTCCGGGGCAAGTATTGTTGGAGCGAGAATGCGGGAGTGGGTTCGTGCGGGAGTGTTTTGGACCGAGCGCCCACAATCGGAAAACGAGGAGCCAGCAGCAGCTGCACGTTTTTGGTTTCCCCACTTCCACACAAAGGGGAACCTCGCGGCGAGGCGCTCTCACCCGCCTTCAAGTGCACAAAGCCAGTGACACGGTGCCCCGGGTTGTCCTGCGTTTGAAGCGCCTCATTAATGATCTTTCTTATGCGCAGTAATGCATGCAAACGCCTCTGTCTACACCCCCCCGCCCCGAACACACACACACTCTTCTGCCGCCGCCTTCCCTGGTACAGTGTTTGTTTCTTTAACAAAGAGCAGTGACTGCCCCGTGCGCGTGGGGACTGATTCTACTCCCCTCGGGCCCCTGCAGCCCGCGCTCGGGTGGGCCTAGCGCGGTCTTCCCCAGTTTCACTTATGGGCACCCTTGGCTGCTCCACAACCGGTCATGAGCGGAGGAGAAACCCTGCGGAATGTAAGTGGTAGCTCTCGAACGTAACGTGGGAACCGTGGAAATAACCCTAGGATGGGGCTCAAATGTCAGAGAACCACAGGAGGCCCCACCGATGTAAGTCCCCGAAGAACCTGAGAATTTAATGGTCTTCTCTTTCCTTTTTAAAGCTATTAATGCCTCTTTATTTATTGGGGGAGGGGGGAGTCTTCCTTTCCTATCTTAAAAAGCAACTCTGGGGACTTAATTAAGAGACTTACTTTTAAAGGGGAAACTTGGATAGCAAATCGGGTTAGTCAAAAAGATCCTCTTAACTCTAATGCAGTTTTATTGATTCCTGAGTTCTAAAACATGACAAGTCTTTGCCGCCCTTTTGGGCTAAAGAATTTATAGATTTGTAACTTTCAAGCCGTTAGTGCACAGTAAACAAGATACTACAAGCCCAGCACCTTTTCTAGGGCAGCATTGCTAATCCCCTATTTCCTGTCAAATAACCTGTCACTGGTAGGAATCAGTGTCCACTTAGATACTTGAAGGAATTAGTGGTCAACGCTTCTGCATCTCCATGACAAAAACATGGGGTATTCAGGAGCACGCAGGGACAAAGCCCGATTCCTGGAGTGAGGAGCAGATCCCACCGTAAGCAGAAATGCATTGCCCCTCCAGCCAAGGGCAAGGAAGCTGGAAGGTTCCAGGTGGATGGCTGTGGTAGGTCACATGACTCCTCCCAGTTCTGCGCTGGTCCCGGCATGCGCGCCCTTTGAAATGGGGCTTTGTAGTCCCTCTCATGAGAACGTTTCTCCACTCCACCGATGTGCACTTAGACCATTCCACATGCTTCTGGCCAAAGGAACTTGCACAGAAGTGACCGTGTGACCGTTCTGAGCCTGACCTTAAGAGGTTGTGCACGTTTGTGCCCGTGTCTCTCTACACCTGCCTTTCGCAGTGGGAAGGGCATGCTCAGGTGTCCCGGTGCTCCAAGAAAAATGAGAAGCATGGGGCAGGTTTAGAACCATCCCCCAGCGTGGACCCAGTGACCTACAGGCAAAAAGAAAAAGGATTGTTTTTTTTTTAAGTATATAACTTCTTTTTTTATTTAAATATTTTATTTATTTATTTTTTAGAGAGGGAAGGGAGGGAGATAGAGAGAGAGAGAGAGAAACATCAATGTGCAGTTGCTGGGGGTTATGGCCTGCAACCCAGGAATGTACCCTGGCTGGGAATCGAACCTGGGACACTTTGGTTCCCAGCCCGCGCTCAATCCACTGAGCTACACCAGCCCGAAGAAAAAGAATTGTTTTAAGCACTGTGTTTTGGGTGTGGTTTGCTCCCCAGAACTAATGCTGCCATCGTTGATTGATACACTAGGAGACAGAGCACTCTGCTGTCTTGGGATTGGCCTTGAAGTTGCCAAACTTAATATCTCCGAGGCAGCTCTTTGATAGCAAGTCTTGGGAGGACACATCCCTTGTGGAAGCTGGCCAAGGGAGAAACCCCAGCAGGTTTGCAGCGTGGCATTCTAAGGAGCTCAGGTTCACGGGGAGAGGGCAGGTGTGGCCAGCAGTCCTAGAAACAGGTTCATAGAATAGGAGGTGTCTTGTGTTGTAACCAGATTGCTTCTACTTCTGGGTGTTTTTTTTATATATATTGCAGTTTATTTTTAATTATACAGTGGTTCATAAATATACTCTCACCATCAATTTTCAAATAATACAAAATAGACTTTTTTAAAAGCCAAGTCTACTTTCCTCCTCCACTTTTCTTTCCACTCCTTCTCTCCACGCACATGCGTCATACCATACCTCTGCTCTTCCACAGGTAACCGGGAATGGTAGGTGAGCACCTAAGCCTCCAAACTATCCTGTACATTTGCATGCATATACGTGCATCTATAGGGATTAAATATAAATGAGATTATATAACCTGTAGTAGGCAGAAGGCTTCCGTGCTTCTTTTCTCTGTTTGTTTCCCCTTCGTTTTCTGTAATTACCCAAGACGGCCTTTTTAAAATTTCAGCCTGTCTTCAATAGTATGGTCTAACCAAGGGAAGAAGCTTTCTTGCTTTTGTATCATATTTCTATATGCTTCCTGGGAAGAGGACCCGTTAGGGCCCAGTTTAGGGATGGAAGTGATAATCAACAGGAGGAACACAGGAGACTAAATTCTTTGAGCAGTAGCTGATAGTTTGCTCCCCCAAACCAGAAATGCTCTTTCTTGGGCTAATCCTTGGAAGCTCTCAGAGTGAACAGTCCAAGAGAGCAAGGGGAAACTGCACTCCTTCTTCGGACCTAGCCTCTGGAGTCACAGCCATCACTGTGCCAGAGTCCATCGGTCATACGAATCAGTCCCAACTCAGTGAGAGGTTACACTGCACAAGGACATAAATACCAGGAGACGAAGAACCACGGAAACCGTAAGACGGGGAACCTTGTTAGGAACTGGCCACCACATGGGCAACCGAAGTAATGAATTTTGACTGACTGACACAATCTTTGAATGTGTTGGCTTCCTCGTTACAGGGGGGCAAACCCCCAGGTTACTAACAACCGTGTAGACTTTGCAAGAATACCCAGAACAATCTCTTCTTTTGCCTCTCCTTAAAGAATTAGTGGTTCCAGGCAACTGTCCAGTTAGATCCTGGTGCTAACTGACTTATTTGTGAGCCGTTTATCTGTCCCTCCCACTACCCCTTTCTGGGCTTCTATAAAGATGATCACTTTAGTCCGCCATCCTGGGGACTAAAACCTAGTCCCCAAACTCGCTCTTGGTTTTAGGTACAGAATTGCCTTTTATGAATCAGAACCTTTTAAACATCGTCTATTAAACAAGTTATGACAAACCTGCCTTAGAGTATGGCCAAAACCAAAGTAATTTGGGGGGACATGTTAAGTTTCCAGAATCCAGTAAGACATTTCTCAAGTATGGTATTTGTACCATCAAATGTAATCAGGTGAAATAAGCAGAAAATATACAGTTTTAAATATAGAAGAAAAATTGAATTCTCATGAGTTGCATGTGTAATGTTACTGTATAACATCTCTAGTAAAATAAGTATGTCATTTTATAACTTTAGTTGTTGATATATTTTAAAGCAATCTTCTTTTTAAAGTAGTACTCTAGTTGGAAGCATTTTATTAATTCTATCTGCAAATAAATTAAACACCATTTTATTGCCTTACTAAAATATT
Organism: Phyllostomus hastatus; assembly: GCF_019186645.2. Classification (NCBI taxonomy): domain Eukaryota; kingdom Metazoa; phylum Chordata; class Mammalia; order Chiroptera; family Phyllostomidae; genus Phyllostomus; species Phyllostomus hastatus. The sequence goes on along the minus strand of NW_025333640.1, from coordinate 30,508,390 downwards.
TGAAGTGCTTAAGATGGATTAAACTTTATTTTAGTTAGAATTTGTAATATTTTCAATGTCAAAACCAATTTTTAGAAGCAGATTCTGTCTCCTTATCTTTTTTTAAAGATTTATATATTCTTTTAGAGAGTGGTGGAAGGGAGAGAGAAAGAGGGAGAGAAACATCAATTGGTTGCCACTTGCACACCCCTAACCAGGGGCCAGGCCTGCAACCCAGGCATGTGCCCTCACTGGGAATCGAACCGGCGACCTTTCAGTTCACAGGCCAGTGCTCATTCCAAATGAACCACACCAGCCAGGGCTCCTTTATTATAAAATTAAAAGTCCAAATGAAGTGTACATGAAGGCATTTTATTAGTGATTTAAAAGCATATTAACTCCTTAAAGTTTCTGAATAAACCTGTTTATTAATAAAATTTAGAATAAATGCTATAGTAGTTCATTAAAATGCAAAGATAAGTATCTTTCATGGGAAAAGATCTGAAACAAATTTCCATATTTGTGAGGGAACTAGTTTTCCAGGCCATTTAGCTCTGTTTTTGCCATGCTACTAAGAATCTTTAAAATTTATTTCCTGGGTCACCTTAAAGATTAGAAAAACAAACCAAAGTCTTGTTTTCCTCATTATTTATTTGCTTTCTTCTCTGGAAGTTTTTCCTATTGGTGAGCTCATCAGAGTGGGTGGCTTTATTTGAGTTACAGTAAATAATAACAGCTAGAAAAACAATAATAGTGACCACTATCAGTGTACTACTAGATACCTTCTGTTCGCTAATCTTATGAGTTCCGTATAATTATCTCCATCTCACAGTTCACATCTCACAGTTCACATGCCTTCTGTTCACTAATCTTATGAGTTCCGTATAATTACCTCCGTCTCACAGTTCACACTGAAGGTAAGAGACATTAAGCCACTTGTTCAAAGTTCACAGTAGACAGTGGAATTCAAGGCTGAATCCTTCTTCAAACCCTGTGCTCTGAGCCGCTTCTAAAATGCAGCCTTGTTGTAACTGTTCTTGCCCAAACATCAGGGATAAAAAGTATTGCTTTCTGCATCAGCCTTGACACCAGCCTCACATCCCAGTCCCCCCAAGGTGGTAGACACAGTGGCCACCTTGCACCCCTACTCACCTCTGTTTGGCATCCCTGTTCTGCCTTGCAGAGCCGCAGCCAGCCGAGTGCTTCGGGCCATCTTCGCTGCCTCCCTCTTTCCAGGCCCTCCCTTCTCCACTGGCTGCCGGCACGTTCCCTCCCAGGAGCCTGTGGCTCCTGTGTCCCCTTCTTCCTGTCTGCCACACTGGGTCTGAGTAGACTTTCCATATCTGCTGACGACGGACTGCTAGGCAAAAAGAGAGAAATTTAAGGCCAGGATAAGAAGCCAGCCAATAGAGAGGAGAAAAAGGTCACAAGAAAGACCTTATTAAAACATGAATACCAGCCCTGGCCGGTGTGGCTCAGTGGATTGAGTGCTGAACTGCAAACCAGGGGGTGGCTGGTTCGATTCCCAGTCAGGGAACATGCCTGGGTTGTGGGCCAGATCCCCAGGGCGGGTGGTGTAAGAAGCAACCAAACATTGATGTTTCTCTCCTTCTCTTTCTCCCTCCTTTCCCCTCTCTCTAAAAATACATAAAGTCTTTTTTTTTTTTAAAGTGAATACCAGAGAGAAAAGAATGGAATAAGAGGGAAGAAGAGTTGAATATTTAAAATACTGTGGATCTACATGAAAGACTGTTAACTTCTCTAATGTAAAAGAGAGAGGGAAATAAAAATAGTTCCGTGGTTAGAATTAATATTCAAGAGTCCTTGAATAAGTGTAATAACTGATAATTGTACATTTGTGTGGTCAGAGCCCTAAGTACCAACAACATGCTTTTGAAAGTTAGCATCACCTTCACCAGTACTCACCGAATGTGCACTTTCTTTTTGTCTTTTCTTTTAATCCTCGTCATAACCCAATCAGAAAAGAGTTAATATTATCGTTGCTGACCCCAGACTCTGTGCTCTTCCTCCTCCAGACAGGCTGCTCAGCTTCCTCCTCCGAACTTCCTCCTCCTCATCGTCCTCTCCAGCTTCTCTCTGTCTTGTGCTCTCCTCCTTATGAATGGGCCATACCTCTGACATGGGACCTGCGGTGGGTGAAGGAGCCCAGACTCCTCAGCAAACCTGAGAGCGCCTTATATTCTACTGGCCCAGGATGTCAGAGGCCCACTTACAACGTCTGTGTTTTTGTTTGGTTACGTGAGTGGAGGAAGGAAATGAATAGTTAACGAGGATTAATTCGGTTACCACCCAGGGAGACCGAGTAGAGAGAAGGTCCTTTTGTGATCAGTGCAAACCAAGCTTCCACAAATAGAAGAGGCGTAGTTGGTTGGAGTACCCTGCCTCCGACTTTTAGTTTCCTAGAGCTATCAGGGGGAACAGTATATATTTACTCTAACCTCATGGTCCCACAGTCGAGGACACTGAAGCCCCCAAAAACCTAAGTGACTTACTTTTGTTAATACAGCTAAGCAGAGTTGGAATTTGAATCCAAAAATTATTTTTACAAGCTCCCTTCTTGAGGTCACCGAGATAAGAGCTGGAGAAGAGGAAGGTCTTTGAAGTTTGGATGCCCTTGAGCGGGAGTGGAAGGAGTTTAGCAACAACAAACACCCTTTAATTGACTAGATAGGCCTCCAGCAAGAGAGGGAGAGCCTGAGCGAGGTGCTGGAGGGCAGGAGGCCAGCCTTGGAGCTGCAGAGACAGGCTTGGATCTAGGGAGGCCAGGGGAGTGCGAGGAAAATCGGGGAGCTTAGGCAAATCATAGGAAAGAGATAAAATTGGTTAGGCAATGTCCTAAATAAATATGCATATTCCTATCTAGTTTCATATCAATAATTCTTTATTTTTTAAAGATTCTATCCATTTATTTTTTAAGGATTTTATTTATTTACTTTTAGAGAGGGAAGGGAGGGAGATAGAGAGAGAGAAACATCAATGTGCGGTTGCTGGGGGTCATGGCCTGCAACCCAGGCATGTGCCCTGACTGGGAATCGAACCTGCGACACTTTGGTTCGCAGCCCATGCTCAATCCACTGAGCTATGCCAGCCAGGGCTATCCATTTATTTTTAGAGAGAGAAGAGGGAGGAGTAAGATAGGGAGAGAAACATTAATGTAGGAGAGAAACATCCATGGGTTGCCTCTCACCGGTCCCCAGCGGCGGACCCGGCCAGAAACCCAGGCATGTGCCCAGTCAGGACCCTTCGGGCTGCAGGACATCACCCAACCCACTGAGTCGCACCAGTCAGGGCGATACTTCTTTATTCTTTCAAAAGAGGGTTCCCCTATTATATAAGTGTCAGGTCCTGTGAGCGTTTGGAATGGATTGGACCCAGAAGGCTACCAGGAACTTCTTTCTTGCTCTCTGTTGCCTGCTCCTCCCCGGGGCTGAGCCACAGCGGAAGAGCTTTCCCTGCCCTTGGTTTGCATATGGCTCCCCCACAACTAGCAACACATAGGTACAAGGGTCCGGAGGCAGCAAGAGGCTGCAGGCCCTGGCCGGGTGGCTGTGTCGGTTAGAGCATCCCCCAGCCCCCCAGTGCACCAAAGGGATGCACGAGGGGTGCATCCCTTAGAAAGTGCACGAGGGTTCGATCCCTCGTCAGGGCACATAGAAAAAGCCAACCAATGAATGCGTGAGTAAGTAGAACAACAAATCAATGTTTCTTTCTCTCTGACAATGAATTAAACAATTTTTTTTAAAGATTTTATTTATTTATTTTTAGAGAGACGGTAAGGAGGGAGAAAGAGAGGGAGAGAAACATCAATGTGTGGTTGCGTCTTGCGTGCCCCCTACTGGGGACCTGGCCTGCAACCCAGGCATGTGCTCTGACTGGGAACTGAACCAGTGATTGTTTAGTTCGCAGGCCGGCATTCAATCCACTAAACCACACCAGCCATGGCTCTAAAAAATATTTTGAAACAATTAAAAAGAGCCTGTAGATGGTGTGTGTTGGTCCCAATTCCAAATTCCTGAGAGAACTACTATGATAGACCCAGTTTCGACAAGCTGCACCTTGTGAGAAATAAATCACAAAAATGATAGATTTTTAAAAGCTGCTCACTACCTCAAAATGTTATAAAACCCAGCAAAAGAAAATATGATATACTTTTTTTAATTAATCAACTGTCTCACGTACTTGTAAAAAAGTTTTCATTGGCTACATACTATCACATTATTTCTTAATGTGATGATTTTGCAATATTATTTTCTATGGAGAGAATAGAATAATTAAAATTTTCTTCCAGCTTAGAAAATTAAAATTTTATTTTTTATATAATATTTTCTTACACTCTTTTGTATTTCTTTTTTTTTAAAGATTTTATTTATTTTATTTTTTTTAGAGAGGGAAGGGAGGGAGAAAGAGAGAGAGAAACTTCAATGTGCGGTTGCTGGGGGCCATGGCATGCAATCCAGGCATGTGCCCTGACTAGGAATCAAACCTGTGACACTGTGGTTCGCAGCCCGTGCTCAATCCACTGAGCTACGCCAGCCAGGGTAAAATTTTCTCACTGTTGATAATTTAGATTAGCTGCTGTCAGCCTCACATCCTGTTATTGGCAATGCCGACCTTTCCAGGCTTACTTCCCACCACTTCTCCAGATGGAGTCTCCGCACCAGCCATGACTGGCTCCTCACTGGGCTTTCCCGCCCACGTGTCCCTCCCTGCTCGGGGACCTCCTCCTACATATGATGCCCTCACTCTGGCTGTCAGGGCAAGGTAGGCTTCAGGGTCTATCTCCAATGGCCTCCCCTCCACGAAGCTTCTCCTGACTTCCCAAAGAACCTCCCATCCCCGACACAGTGATTTCTGCCCTCTTTCGCCTCATCACAGCTTTTGGCTCTCACTTGGCCAATGATGCTATATTTTGCCCTTAGGTGGTAATCATCGCATGCAGCAGCTTCACATCTCACCTAGGGGCTAGGCTCCAAAGTCAGTGAATGAGTTAAAAAAAAAAAAAGGTATACTCCAAAAAATTCCTGCAAAATTCTTAAGAAGGCACCAATTTAGAGAGCAACTTACGGCTCCCCTGGATAAACTGCACTGCGCTCCAGCGTGAAAAGACGTCGCTGTCACGCCCCAGAGGAAGTGAAGGGGCCAATAGTGTAGACTGACAGAATCTTCGAAGCTGCAACCCCCTCGAGCGTCCTGGGAACTGAGCAGGGCAGTTCCCCTCCCATGATGCATTCCCTCCACAGCCCGTGCCCCCTGAGCAGAGTGGGCGAGCGGCCTCACCCATCCCAATGCTCCTGCTGGTCTCTCAGTGCGTCCGGTTGAGTTCACGTCAATTAGACGCACAGATAATGGGATTTTGTAGCAGAGAAAGGACATTGGAAAGTGGTCAAGATACAGACTCGAGCCTTAGATGAGGTGTGTTTGATTCCCGGCTCCGTCACTCACTAGATGAGTAACCTCAGCCAAGCTGTTTAATCACTTATTTTCTCTACACCTCAGTTTATGTCTGCAGAAAGGAATGCGAATGAGGCCTAATTAATAAGCTTGTCGTAAGGATTAATATCGTTCATCTGTAAAATAATATTACCTACCTTCTGGGCTTGCAGTGAAATGAAATGATCAAATTTATATAAAGCACTTAGAATAGTGTTCTGGCACATGTTAGTAGTACTCAGTACATATTAGCTAATAGTCTCGCTGTCTCGCTGTCTTCATATGCTTGTAAAGGATTAAATGAGAGGCACTTAGAGCAGTGCCTATAAAATAGAGCAAGTACTCTCTGAGGGTTGGCTATTATTATTTCACTGTTGTGCCCACCCCATTGCAAGCTTCTTGGGGACAGGGACGGGGACACACAACTTTGTATTCTTGCAGTGCCTGAAATAGAGCTGGTACATATGGGTCACTCAAAAATTAAGTGTAAAATCAGATGTTTCTCCCCCAACATTGATTTGAATTTTTACAAGTTCATAAAGCTCAGTGAAAGAAATGTATATTCACGGATACCTGAATCCCTCTCCAACCCTCTGAAGCTGTCTTTACCTTCTTCTGCAAAATTCCTCATTGCAAGAACTCCCCCAGGTGGCCCTGAGTAACTTCCTGAATAAAGTTATTCAGGTACCAGGGTTGAACTGTAAATTATTTGGGGATAAATGTTGACTTTGGTTGGCTTCCCTGAGTTTTACTAGGGACATTTTCATTATGGAAACTAGTCTTGAAAACTAGTAATTCATGATCTGTGGTTTGAAGGCAGCTTGGAAATGATGCCAGGATCCTGAGAAATACATAATCTTAGATTTATAACTGACTGCAAACCTTTTTTGTATCCTAGGTCTTCCAGCTTTTGAATAACACCAGCTGAACTCAAAAGTCTGGAGACAAATAATTGACACAATTCTTATGACACGTGAATATGACCACAGCCTATTAGTTAAAAGATTCCGTTGTCAGAGATGATCGTTTTTGCCATGAATATATTTGGTTAGGAAGGTTTTCCCGTTTCACAGCTCACACTTTCTGAATGGACCGCATGGAGAGAGCAGGAGATGCTCAGCACCACGCAAGAACCTTTCTGATCCGTGGGATGGCAAGCTGTCAGCCAGACAGAGCCCTGTGAACCCAGGTAGGTGTCAAGTACTCCTTTCAGTTTAACAAACCAGGACATATCATTCTCCTAGCAACTGGTGTGATCATCTCTCTTAAGAATGAGATCCACCTTTGCTGGGGAAATTCCATGAGTAGCCTGCTTGGAAGCTGGGACCTAAGTGTGAAGAACTGCCCAGCCCAGAGTAAGGGGAGGAATGTGCTGATTGCACTGGAGAGGCAGGCAGAGGGTGGAGGCGGAACTGCGGAGATGATAGAAAGCCGGCTGTGTCCTGTGGGATGCACCCCGCCAGCAGCCCCACAGCTCCTCAGCCACGATGGTAAGTAACCTCACAAAGTGCTTGGAGGGCATGGGATTCCAGGGGAAAGCAGTGAGGAGAGTGCATCCGATGTCCATCTTAGCCAAGGACAGAAACACAGAGCGACCCGAGGAAACAGCACTGGAGGAATTCTCAGAAATCTCGAAGCAGGGTCTGGACTCTCCTAGGTCATCAAATAAATAGGTGCTGGCACAAAGTTTTCCCAGATCTCAGAAGGGTAGAGAGGTTTCAGTTCCCTGTGGTTTGCATTGGTAATAGTAGTATTGGGACGAAAGTAGCTTATTTGTCAAAAATAAGAATATTTAAGCAAATGGGGGGAAATAAGAAGTAAACATTTTTGAACAGTACAGCAATTTGCCTTCAAAACCAGGCAGACCACTTTCACTGTCAGAGCAGAAATAAGTAAATTATAAGAAGAAAACTTCCTTGCTGTGTCAACAATTTTGAATAAAATGTGGAAAGGACTTTAAAACAGAGGTTGCTTTACTGCATTGTAGTACCTACCTGCATTGTACCTTAAGGGCCCTCAAACAGAAATACGAATTTCATCCTTTCTTATCTGAAGATTTATTTATTTATTTTTTAAAAATAATGTTGGCCTTTTCTCTTACCTAAAACAGTAACACATGGTCCTTTCGGAGACGTTTAAAACTATGAGAATAAATCCGTGCCTTTTTAAATCATAAAGTAAATTGGTCTCGAGCAATTTCAGCTTCCCTGAAATGCAAACGTCATTCTCAGTGGTGTCCCTGGTGTGACTAGCATGTGCCGAGAGCAAGTTCACAGTGAGGGTTATAGAACTGCCATTGTCCTTGAGAAAAAAAAGAAGAAAAGAGGAACTTGGTACTTCATCCGTCAAGTTATCAGGGCTCTTGATGGCACATGACAAAAAACCCGACTTGAACCAGCTCAGCTAAATATGGTGAGGAACTGATGGGCTCACATGTCCAAACCATGGGCCAGGCAAGGACAATGGTGACGAAGCCACTCACTTTCAGGATGCTTCCTCCCCGTCTGTCTGCTCTGCTTCTCCTGGCAGTTTGGGTTTGTTCTCTTGAGCCAGCTGGCTGCACGGGACATTGATGGCGGCCTCCCAGCTATTGGGAGGGTGAGAGGGAATACCCTTTCTACCCTCCTTGAGTTCTTGTGGCTACTAATAAAATTGGCAGAAGGCAGAATTGCAGGAGAAAAATCCCGTATTTTTTTTTTATGTGTACATGGGAGAATTAAAAGACTAAATTCTCTGCGAGAGAAGTAGAACAGGCTATTTATATACCCTTTACATAAAGAAACATTAAATGTGTGGGGATTTGACAAGACAAAGGAGCATAGGTTTTGGGGTGTGTAGTCAGTAAGGAATTTAAGCGTAGGACAGTGAATTAGTAAAATTAACAAGGGTTTGTTTCCAGAGGCTTCTCGGCTCTGGATGCCCTACCTCTAGTGAGAAGGCTGTCTCTTCCGTAGACTGCTCCTTAGCCCTTTCATAGGACTGACCCCGCCAAGAACCAACTCGTAGAAAAGTACACTTCAACTACATTTGGACTTCCATTCGTCCGTCCTGCACTCGGAAGAACAGTGTGGTAACCTACCATTGGTTTGCAGTATGTTATTTCTTTTTTTGGCTTATTGAGAGACATTACCCAATATACTTTTTTAAAAATTTATTTATTTTTAGATAGAAAGGGAGGGAGAAAGAGAGGGAGAGTAACTTCAATGTGTGGTTGCCTCTCCTGCACATCCCCTACTGGGGACCTGGCCCACAACCCAGGCATGTGCCCTGACTGGGAATCAAACCAGAGACCCTCTGGTTCACAGGCCGGCACTCAACCCGCTGAGCCACACCAGCCAGGGCTATCTATCCTATATGCTTTTGACTTGTGAAAAATTATTTATTAAAAATTATAATTCTAGCAGTGAACTTGTATTAAACAAATTATTGGCAAAGGCAATCTCGGTCTCTGGGCATAATTTGCCCGCAAGCAAACACACACACACACACACACACACACCCCCTCTGTCCCTCTCCCTCCTTCCCTCTCTCCTTTGGCGAGAGTGGTGTTTGCCGCTCTGACTTAGTGCCCTCTTCTGTTGAAAACTTTCAGTGCTCATCCCAGCAATCTTCCAGGTTCTCAAGCTTCCTGAAAGAGCCCGAAACCGCTGGGAACAAACTTAGTATATTGTGCACAGGACAAATATTGTGCAAAGAAATTTTCTAAGAAATGTGGGTTTCTGAGAAATGTGGGGGAAACAAAGGAATTCAGAAGGATTTGTTTTCATTATCTCAACAACAGGACACCTGAAAATGAGATTTGTCTCACCTGCCTTTTCTGAAACTATGCCTCATACTTTTTAAATGCCCAGGATTTGTGAGAGCATCTGAGATCTTGCTTCTCAGCATGTATTGTCAGCTAGGCTCAAATAAACTCTTATAACAAGTCTCAAAAAAATAAAGTAAATTCCCAACATTTCTGATTTAGTGAACATAAATGCTCTTTTTTAAAGATTTTACTTATTTATTTTTTTAGAGGGAGGGGAAGGGAAGGAGAAAGAGAGAGAGAGAGAAACATCAATGTGTGGTTGCCTCTCACACCCTGAATTGGGGACCTGGCCACCTGACCCAGGCATGTGCCCTGACTGGGAGTCGAACCGGCGACCCATTGGTTCACAGGCCCATGCTCAGTCCACAGAGCCACACCAGCCAGGGCCAGCAATACTCTTCTATAGGTCAACAAAGCCAGGTTTGCTTGTTTTCTCTTTAAACAGGATATGTTATATGCATATATCATTGCAGGAACATTACAATTTGTTTAAGTTGTTCATTCTTCTGTTCAGCACCTTTCATTCAATCTTTAAGTCATTGATCTTTATTTGTATTGTCATTCAACATAAATACATCAGGTCCTCTGGTGTCTTTTTTTTAATAAGATTTAATTTAATTATTTTTAGAGGGGGGAAGGGAGGGAGAAAGAGAGAGAGAGAAACAGTGATGTGTGAGAGATACATGGAACAGCTGCCTCTCACAGGCTACAGCTGGAGACGCAGCCGGCAACCCAGGCCTGTGCCCTGACGGGGATTGAACCTGCGAGCTTTCCATTCACAGTCTGGTGCTCAACCCACTGAGCCACACCCATTGGGGCCTTTTTTTTTCTTTTAATTTTCTTAAAGATTTTATTGATTTATTTTTAGAAAGAGAAGGGAGGAAGAAAGAGAGAGAGAAACATCAATGTGCGGTTGCTGGGGGCCATGGCCTGCAAACCCTGGCATGTGCCCTGACTGGGAATCAAACCTGCGATGCTTTGGTTTACAGCCCGTGCTCAATCCACTGAGCTACACCAGCCAGGGCTTTTTTACATTTTTAAAAAAATTTTAATTGTTGTTCAAGTACAATTTTCTGCCTTTTACCCCCATCTCAGCCCCCCTCCCTTTATTTTATTTTAATTGTTGTTCAAGTACAATTTTCTGGGGGTTTTTTTTACATTTTAACAGTTGACTTTTGCATTCTTTGCCTTTACAGTAAAATAATGAAAAGCAATAAGACTTGCTGATTGAATACAGACTATCATAAATGTTGGTTTTAACTTGTTTTTTGAATACATTAAAATGAATGTAATGCAAAATTAAATAAAATGTATGATATAAACTCTGGTGCAATACATAAATGTTGTTTAGAAGAACATTGTTATCAGCCCTGGCCAGTGTAGCTTAGTAGATTGAGCACAGGCTGTGAATCAAAGGGTTGCTGGTTTGATTCCCAGTCAGGGCACATGCCTGGGTTGCAGGCCAGGTCACCAGGGGGGCCACGTAAGAGGCAAGCACACATTGATGTTTCTCTCCCTGTCTTTCTCCCTCCCTCCCTCCTTTCTAAAAAGAATAAATAAATAAATATTTTTTTTAAAAAAGAACATTATTATCAGTTTTGACTCAAAACAAGTCTAGTAAAATAGAGAAGAATACCTCCTTAAGTAATATCTAAGATTTAATATAAAGTAAAAGTGTATAATACTACAGGAAGGATTTTCATTTTCTGACTGAAAAATACCCAGTGTATAGATTTCATAAATTTTGAAAAGAAATTATAAACAGAATTATAACTGCCTTTAGCAAAAACCAAATTATTCTAATCATTTATCTGACTCTGAAGAATAAAAATGTCACCTCTTAGAATTATAGGTAAAATAACCTAGCATCTTTCATTTTGCGCATCTATGAAATAAAAAACTCGAAGTTAAGCAGAATTAACATAACTAGCATGATACATAGCACAAATAGTGCCTTCATTTTTCCTTCCCAGTGAAGGGAGCATTCACGCTCTAGACCTACTCAGGCTGCTTCTCTACACCAAAAATCTTAGAGGCTCACTGCTTCAATCCTTCAGAGTTCCGCTGTCTTAATGAATTAACACATTAATTAATGTGACAAAATGGGTGATAACTGGTGTTCATGTGGCGTGCTTCTCAGGTAAATGATTTGCTCTCAAAATCAGGCTTCTCTAAGGACAATGCTTCCACCCCACACAGCGATTCTCACTATAGAATGTGTGGGGCCCAGTGCAAAATGAAGGCAAAGGGCCCTGTTCAAAAATTATTAAGAATTTCAAGGCGGCAGCAACAGCAGAACATTAAGGCAAGCCCAGGGCCCTTCTCTGGGGGAGGGCCTGGGCGACTGCATGGGGTGCACGCCTGTGAGGCCAGCCCTGCAAGGCAGTGATGTGGAGTTCCAGGTTGAAGCAACATGGCAGGCCACTGGAACACCACTGTCATGGAAGGAGAGAGAGCGAGAGGGAGAGGGACAGAGCGGGGAGTGTGTATGTGTGTGTGTGTGTGTGTGTGTGTGTGTGTCCTTGTGGGCAAATTATGCCCAGAGACCAAGATTGCCTTTGCCAATAATTTGTTTAACACAAGTTCACTGCTGGAATTGTCATGTTTAATAAATAATGGTTTGGATGGGCAGTGCCCTCACCATCCTCCCAATTATACCACATAGGCAAGTCTCTGTCGAAACCACTTGTAAAACTATGTTTACTGGGGTGGAGCAAGGAGTAAAGTTCTCCGGAGATCAGTAGGATGTAGAAAGAAAAGTCAATAATAATAAGCTAATACAAAGGCTAAATAATGGGCTCAAAGTCCTGTACCGTATTTTGCTGTATACAATGCACACTCTTTTGCCCAAATTTTTGAGGGAAAAATAAGGATGTACCTTATGCATGGGTATAGTGATTGCATACCACAGATATAATAATGGGTATAATAATGTATATAATGTGCCCAAAGACATGGGTGCACAGTATACACGGTAGTGCATTATACACGGCAGAATATGGTATTCAGAGCTGTCTGGGCTACAAAAGTAGTGCTTGAGGGTTCTGGTGTCTCTTCTCCTTATCTAAGGGCACCAGCTCTGTCTGATCATTGTCATTAGAGCCCCGCCCTGAGGACCTCATTTAACCTTAATTACCTCCCTGCAGGTCCTATCCCCAAATACAGTCACATTGTGGGGGAGGGTTATAAGGCTTCAACATTTAAATTTGGGGATGCACAATGAGTCCATAGCAAAATTTTTTGTCAAATTGTCTTTCAGAAAGTTTGCACAAATTTATACTCCCACACACAGTGTTTGTATTCTCATCGGGAGGTTAATATTTACATAATCTAGAGCAGGGGTCCCGATGACCAGACAGTTTGGGCTTGTTAGGAGTTGAGCCGCACAGCAGGAGGTGAGCTTGAATGTTATGCACTTGAATCATCCCGAAACCATCCCCTCCATCATCTCCCATGAGGGAAAAATTGTATTCCACGAAAAAAATAGTCCCTGGTGCCCAAAAGGTTGGGGACTGCCTGCTGACTAGATTATTTTGAAAATAGACCTTGTGGCCCTTCAGAGTTGGACAAATGTTCATAACTGTACAAGCAGGAAGCTGGACTAGGGGGCTTAGGCCAGGACACACATTTTAATACCAACTGCTTCTCAGACTCTCAGATTCATTTCCTCACCTGCGGGTCCCATAACACCTGCAAACCCTGGTGCATCCTTGGGCCGAGGAGGCACCCACACCTCGTAACTTAAAGAAAGCTTATGTGTGCCCTTACATAGTTTGCCAAAATCGTGATGCCTTCATGCCAGGTTTAGAAAAGATGGGAGTGAACCGCTGAGAAGGAACTACAATGTATTCTGGTAAATGAATTAGATGGAATTTTGACAGAATGTGAAAGGAGGGGTCACCTTGAGTACTGCGATTGTGAAAAATTCTTTGATATTGAATTCCATAGCCTTAGAGCATTTCATTTGACCAGAGCTGCTTCCCTAATCCCCAGAAGCTGACTCTTCAGAAGCCCTTTTTTCATTCAAATCACCCGGGGAAATGACCGCTCCTTTCTCTTTGTGCATCTCCTCGCCGGAGAGTAATAGGTCACATGTTTCTAACTTCCAGACAAGAAAAATGCAGCGGACTTCTTTGTGTACACTGAAGTCCTATTACAGACCGAAGAAGCTCGACTGCTTATAAAAGGGGAGGAAGCACAGCCAACTCCAGTCTTCGCTAGCCTTCTCTCCTCTTCATTCCCAGGTACAATGATTTCACTGCTTTGCTAATGGACGTAGCCCAGGTGAAAATGGAAGAGCAAAAAGTACTTGGAATTTACTTTATCATTTACATGTTACAGCTTTACTGTTTTGTTTTGTTTTGTTTTGTTTTGTTTAAATAACACATGCCACCCAGTGGGTTGGGTGCCGAAAGGTCACTGGTTCAGTTCCCAGTCAGGGCACACGCCTGGGTTGCAGGCCAGGTCCCCTGGTTGGGGGCCTACGAGAGGCAACCGCTCAATGTTTCTCTCCTACATCCATGTTTCTCTCCCTCTCTTTCTCTCTTTCTCCCTCCCTTTCCCCCTCTCTAAAAAATAAATAAATAAAATACTTTTTAAAAGAATAATACATACCCATTTTAACAAATTCTAATACAGAAAAGTGTAAAGGACAAAGTAAAAATAATCTGGACACTTAACCAAAACAAGCTTTCTCATTATCATTGACATATAAAAAAGAATTTTATATAAATGAACTCATAGATACATCAAAAATAAAAAAATTCAATAAATGACAAAAAAGATTAAAAATAAAAGAAGAAAAAGATGAGCTCATACATGTATTCTCTGATCTATTTTACTCATTCATATGGATGAAATCTTTTCAAGGCAGTAAAGAGGGAGGAACATCATCAGCATTAGCGATTGCATCATATTCTTCGGAATATATATGTGTGTGTGTATATATCTCATAATCCACTTAGCTTCTCAAACAGGTTGTTTCAGTGAGCTGCTGTAAATAATACTCAGATAAATGTTCTTGTGTGTGTCTTTCACTACTTTTAGAGATATTTAAATGAGCATGTCTAATGTCTTTGGGAGTAACAACACATTAAAAAGTATGCAGTCACACTTAGCATAAGTTAAAAGCATGTAAAACCTCTCTCTTCTCTGTATCTCTAGAAAATAATGATCCCCACCATCCTGTAGAATAAAAGGATCGTGATACGCTTTAATTTTGGTTGCCCCCTCATCCTCTTCCCTGTCTCTCGTGATGCTGTGTTCAGAACTTGGGGTCTACACTGTTGCTATTTTTGCTATTGTTTTACTTTATTTTTTAAATGTGTTTTTTAAAATATTGTATATATTTATTTTTAGAGAGGAAAAAGGAGAGAGACAAAGAGGAAGAGAAATATCATTGTGTGGCTGCCTCCTGCACACCCCCACACTGGGGACTCAGCCCGAAACCCAGGCATGTGCCCCAGTGTGGGGCTTGACTGGGACTTGAACCGGTGACCCCTTGGTTCTCAGGCCAGCAGTCACTCCACTGAGCCACAGCGGCCAAGGCTTTCTTTATTTTTTAATTTGAGAAATTTCAAGCTCATGGAAAAGTGAAAAAACACCTCAATAAACTTCACCTAATTTCATCAATTGTCGATATGGTTTTGCTCTCCCCTCCCCCTTTCCCTTAGAGATATTTCCAAGACATCTATTTAAAAGAATATTAATTCGCCTTGGCTGGTGCGGCTCGGCGGACTGAGCACTGGTCTGCCAACCAAAAGGTTGCTGGTCAGATTTTGGGTCAGGGCACATGCCTGGGTTATGGGCCAGGTCCACAGTTGGAGGTGAATGAGAGGCAACCGATCAATGTTTCTCTCACACATCAATATTTCTCTTCCTCTCTTACCCCCCTCAATAAACAAAGAAATAAACATTAGTTATATTTTATCCAAAATCTCTAGATATTACATGGCAAGAAGTTTTTCGAGTTATCTTGTTGACTGTACTGCCAGAAATGGAAGTCCTACATTTATCCATTTTCTCCTTTTCTCAGAACACCACAGAATTTTTTCATGCTTCCACAGAAATAATTGGCTACAAACTTGGTTTTCACAGTAATCTGAAAAATAATTAAAACAATAAATTATTTCTTCAAAAACAATAATTGTGTTCAACTTATTCTGCATGTGCCTTGGGCGGTAATATCATCCTCACTTTTTTACATGCCTCTTTGTACTTTCTCTATACGTTCAGTTATATTTTTATAAAAATTATGCCCTCTGACCTACATTGTGCCTAATTTTTATAGTCAAGTTTAGAGTATGCTGAATAGGGAAAAAGTGAACAGACACCAAAGTGTGTTGCATCATGTTGTATTTCTCAGAAGTGGAAAGGATTCAAGAAGCATCCCAAGGAGAAGGATTGGCACATACGAGAGCCCTGGGGAAGAAGCAAGACTCATTTTCCGGGATAGGAAGAAGCACTGCATTGGAGCAGAGCGGGTGGGGGTATGAGGTTAGACTGAAGAGGGCACTGGGGCTGACCCTCAGGACCCTGAGAGTGATGTCAAGGATTTAAGTGTATTTTTTTTTTTAAGAATAATGCTAAGCTACTAGGGGTTTTGATTAGACTTGTATTTGACAAGATGACTGACTGCAGTGAGAAGAACAGTGTGGAATGGGAAAACCAGGAGAAATTATTGCAGTAGTGCTAGCAAGGGATAATGGCTTGGAACGGGGCAGTAGTGATGGAAAGAAGTAAAAGAGAAGAGCAATCTTACCAAAATGATCAGCAAAACTTTAAACAAACATTTTATTGATTGATTTTAGAGAGAAAGAAGGAGAAGGGAAGAGAGATGCACACACACATCAATTTGTTGTTCCATTCACTTATGCATTCATCAGTTGACTCTTGTATGTGTGCTGACCAGGGGTTAAACCTACATCCCTGGTATATCAGGATGATGCTGTAGCCAACTGAGCTACCTGGCTAAGTCAGGCAAACATTTTTGAGGTTCCACTTGGTCGTGTAACAGGATGGAAAGCTGGCTGAAAAATGCAAAGGTCCCTACTGTGGAAACCAAGAAGGCACATGCTTAGGCCTCTTCAGAAGGAACTTGCTGTTCAGTGACAAGGAAGTGTTCACCCAGGCTTTCAGCTGCAGGCCGAGGTCCTCCAGGCAGCCCCAGCCAATGACTGTGCACGGCAGGGTTGCTGGGCCTGCTCCTTTCTGCCCAAAGCTGCACTCCTCCCACAGGCCATGTGCTCTGGTGGGACGGCTGGGACTCCATCAGATCAGCATTGGCCTGAGGCTCTCTCTGCCACGTCCCACTTCCTCCCTTTCCTTTTCCAAACCCCAGATCTGCACCGTGGTCTGATGGATATCTCTGCCCAACCCAGTACCCTCTCCTCTATCTTTCCGAGACTTTCTTTGCTAATAAATCTCCCAACTCCGTCTCATTATCTGCTTTCCTTGGGACCCTATTGACACAGCTGCCAAGTAATGAGGTTAGGGCTATCAGATGAAGGGTATCCGATCAACTGTGACATTATCTCCACAAAGGTCATAATTGCTAGGCCGTAAGTCACTAACTGTGCTGCGAAGTTTTCTCAGAGCATTGGGCAGGCAGATTCTCTGCCACGCTTCCAGGGAGACTTGCGTGTTGTTGCGGAGCAGCTGTTTGGAGATGCAGAATTCAGAGGGCAGAGAGCGTGGAACTGACGCTCAGGCCTAATCTTCTCTTCAGGCAGGAGGAGCAGCTAGGAGAAGAACTGGCCGAGGCTTGATGTAATTCCCTGTGAATGGTGTGATCGATTGGTTCACCACCCAGGATGGTATTCAACTCTGTGACCCAGGCTCTGGAACTGTGTCTCGGAGCTGCCCTGTAGGAACCACAGGACCAGAAGTCACATCTGTATATGGGGACGAATTCTTCTGTGACAGATTTTTCTCTGAGAAACTCTGTTCTCACTGTCACTCAACTTGGGGAGAGGTCGGCTCGGAGAAAGAGAGAGAAGCTGAGGACTTGGAGAGGTGAGCTGTGCCTCAGCGGCGAGAAGGTCCTCCTGCTCTGCTGGGACTCAGTGGGGCCAGGGCTCTTGGGGCTGGATTCTGGGGCAGAGGTGTGGTGATCAGCGTGACGGAGCAGTTTTGGGGGAGACAGAGTGAGCCGTCCCAGATCAGCCACAACAGTGCGGGAGCCAGGCGGGGACCCGGGATTGAACTGGAGTGATATTACTTTCTGTGTTGCATACCCTCCCTGAACCTCCAGTAAAGCCATGGCTTAAGTTATGTTACCGAGAATTAGTTAAAAGTTGTGCCCACATTTGGGCAGAACTGTGAAAGCACAATGTCCAGACTGTATGCCCATGGAAACCTCATGCCCCCTGCGTGTTAGAATTTACAGGGCCCAATGAATGATACATCTGTTTCCTGCCCAAATGTGGCACCAATTGAGAGAGAGAGAGAGAGAGAGAGAGAGAGAGAGAGAAGAGTAAGGCAGCAGGAAAGCAAAACTATCACCTTTATTGCCATTAAAGGCAGTCGAGGGTGTGGATTAGGTGTGTTGGCCAAGGGGGTTACCTAATATTCCGCCCCTGAATTGAACTTACCTGCCTCATCATAGGCAGTGCTGGACAGCCACACAGAAAAGCTGAGCAGTGGCCTGCACCTTGAGGGCAGACAAAAGTCAAAGAGAAAACAAGGGGGAAGAACTGAACATGTTCAGCTTCTTCTGCAAACTCTCCATTCAAATCTCTTCCTCTTTACCTG
This sequence comes from Phyllostomus hastatus, assembly GCF_019186645.2. Taxonomy (NCBI): domain Eukaryota; kingdom Metazoa; phylum Chordata; class Mammalia; order Chiroptera; family Phyllostomidae; genus Phyllostomus; species Phyllostomus hastatus. The sequence continues at coordinate 30,490,401 of NW_025333640.1, read as the reverse complement.
GGGGCCAGAAAGTGCAAGGAGCAGAGAGAGGCCAGGCGCATTAGCCACAGAGCCAGAGCAAAGGGTGTTTCTCCATTTCCCCACATAGCTGCGACAGTGAGTGTCAGGGCTCATCGTTGTGAAAACCTTGATTATAACGGCGCCACTGGTGCTTTGCTGAAATGAGGGCCAGAGAAATAAATATGTAAACATTGATTAATTGCGACTGCCTTTATTTTATACTCATCGATAGAACACCTAGACAGGCGATAATAATTAACTTCATTTATCTTTAATGTTTTGTCAATTTTAGTAATATTAAAAAAAACATAGCTTTATACATCTTTTTAAAGAGTCCATTTATTTATTTTTAGAGTGAGGAGAAGGGAGGAAGACAGGAAGAGAAACATCAATGTGTGCTTGCCTCTTGAGTGCCCCCTACTGGGGACTTGACCTGCATCCCAGGCATGTGCCCTGACTGGAAATCAAACCAGCGACCCTTTGGTTCACAGGCCAGCACTCAATCCACTGAGCCACATCAGCCAGGGCACTTTCCACATATGCCAATTATTATTCTGAAGGTATATATTCTGAATATAGACTTTATTGAACAATCTGTCCACTTGATAGATAATCTCTACAACGATAGACATATGGCGTGTGGGCCTTCACTTCAATTCTTGTCAATGTTGCAGCCCCACTGGGCCAGGGATGGAAGATGGAGGCTCTCCTGGTCAGTTTCTCATGAAGGAGAGCTCGTGGCTAAGGGAGGAAATGAACCTATCTCTTGCTTTTATGGAGAAAGAAACAAGATCTCCTATGTGTACTTGAACTTGGCCACTCACCATCTGTCAATGCAGAGGAGGCATAAGCATCCCCACCTCCCACAATATCCAGGGAGTTCTAATCTGGGGGGCAGAGCAAGTCAGCAGGAGGCTCCCCTGGGGGAGATGTTATTCAGAGTGAGGTGAACAGCAGTGTTGAGCGGTCCATGCGACCTCCAGCAGGACCCCCGAAAAACTAGAGGGGATAGAGGCCCGGTCTAACACCTTGGAAAGAAAGATAACAAAAACCTAAGCATATTTCAAATATCCCAACTCAGTAAGTTACTGGTCAGGAAAGATTTCACGTCTGGCCCAGGGCCCCTGTGCCTCAAGCAGACGGCAGCAGAAGTGGAGACCCACACCCCCTCGGCAAACACAGCAGGTGGGTGGGAAGCAGGCAGCTTGGAGGGGAGGTGCCGGGCTCACGGAGGAAGCGTGGGAACAGCAGAGCTATAGGACTCGTGACAGGAGACTTCATCGCAGACGCCGGCTGTGGGTGACAATGGGCTGGAGGCATACTGCCTGCCCTGCTCAGGCCTGGCCTGCCTCCGGATCTGGGAAGGCGGTGGTTCCAGTGCTGGCGCTGGAGAAGCAGAACTGCCAGGCTTCCGTGGCTGGCTGCAAGGGAGCTGGGGTTTTTTTTTGTTTGTTTTTTACTAGAAAACATCCATCACATACAGCATTCAGATTTCCCATTCTACAAAATATTACTCTCGCGCAGAAACAAGTTCTGGTTCGTGTTGTTAAAATACAAATGTTTTTAAGTGCCCGGGTTGCTGACTGGCAGCGCGCTGTAAGGGTCGGCGCAGGGTGACTAATCAGAAGGCCGTAACAGCGGTCTCCATTATGGCCCGCGCACCGTGGAGTCTTGAACTAGAGAGGCAACACGGGGTGGGTGGAAGGAAGTACAAAGGGAGAAAGATGAGAAAATTACCAAAACGAAGTCCTTAGGAGGAAGGGCCAGGACAACAGCAGAGCCCCGGGAAGGAAGGACTGCCTTGGGCGTGTACTGTGGTAGGGATGTAGGCAGACAACGAGGAACAGAGGCCACACAGGATTCAGTCAACTCCTACTATGTGCCAGGACTGTCCTAAGGAGATCCATGCAGCTTAATTCACTCAGCCCTCCCAACATACTCATAAGGCGGCTCTGAGTATCATCCTCATCTTACAGGAGAAGAAACTCAGACGCCGAGTGGGCACCTGCCCCAGGTCCCATAACCAGCACGCAGCAGCTTTGGGGTTTGAACTTGGGCAGTTGGGCATGCGCACACCTCGAGCTCCTAACACAGTACTGAATCCGTCCTCCTGAGGAGGCTGGTAGACTTGACGGTGGGAAGAATTGCAAAAAATGATAATTTATGCCCCCCAGGAAATATGCTTTATGAAGGGCCCCCAGTAAACAAAAAGGAAACATCTCTTACAAGAAATTCCCGAGTGTAGTATGTCTCTCATTCAGGAGTACTCCGAGACTCTGTGATGTGTTCAAACTACAAATATACAGGACTTTTTTCGTCCTGGCCACTAGGGGGAAGAGTGGAACGTGAAAAAAGCTTAGACATCTTCCACGGGTTCTCAATGGCTGATAATTACTCAATTTCCTCCCTAATGTTAGCAATACTTAAAACTTCTTTCTGTTTTTACTTGTGAAGGATTGTCTTCAAGTAATACTCATTAGGCATCTATAAACACCCTTCTGTACTTTCCATAGATATATGTATTACCCTAAATGAAAGCAGACACAAGAGACCACATGGTGTATGATATCATTTACGTGAAATGCCCAGAAAAGGCAAAGCTCTGGCTACAGAACGTAGGCAGTGTTGGCCCCGGGGGAGGGCCCAGGGGACGTGGGTTGGCAGCGGATGTGCACGAGGGATCTTGCTGCGGGATGAAAATGCTCTGGAACTCACGCATGGTGATAGTTGTCCATGTCCAGCAGTAAAAACAAACACTGTACTGCACGTCATTGAACTGGACACTTGAAGTAAGTGGATTATGTGATACATAAAACAAGCCTCAGCAAAGATGTCCGAGAAATGAAATGTTACATTTTACAAATCAAACCAAAAAAAAAACCTATAGATTCAAAAAGAATAAAAATATAAGGTTGTGTACACAAAAAATGTCTAGTCACTATTAACAGTGATTAACTCTCAGAAATGAAATTGTAAGGGAAAACTAGAAAAGTTTTAGACTCTGTCTTTCTATATGATTTTGAGGGCAATATAATGAAAATTTTAATCGAAATGTTTTTGAGAGATTAGAAGTTAAAATATATAAAATGGAATGGAACTAGAAGTATCATTACCTCTGGATAGTGGGATATGGATTATATTTTTGTCTTTCTATGTTTATTCTCTAATTTTATAAATGATCGTATGTTACTTTTTACAATAATACCTGGAGAGAGCCTAATTGAAAATAAAAAAGCCAGGCAATATTTAGGTAACTTTTTAAAAACTTACCTTTAGTACAATGTTTATTGTATGTCTTATATAACAGGATACTTTTTAGCTCAACAGATGCCTGGGGCTTAGACACTTAGATAAAAGGAGAGAACTGTCTGTTGGCATCTCAGCTTGGGTGCTGTCTAGCGAAGCTGTAAGGTATTCTATCCTCACTCGAATTTGCATCTACAAATCCACGTAGGTAAGGGAGAGAGAAACCTTTGTGATATTAGAAAATGAGATACAGATCTCTCCTTTTAAGGTTTACATTTATTAGTTCATGTCTGGGGCAAAGGGGGGGAGCTGGTAGGAATCAGGAGGTTAAAATGACTGTGGGAGAGGAAAGTCCTTGAGAAGAACTGTACTGTAGGGGAGGGACAAGCGGCACTGATGTTCCAGAACTTTCTGCACGACCTGCCTCCTTGGAGGTAGATGTTGCCTTGGGGCACAGGGTGTAGTGGAGACAGGAATTGCTCCCTCCTTAGATACTACTGCATGCTTTAGAAAAATAAAACAAAACAAAACAAAAAAACACCTGCATGTAAGGAGTTGGAAGAGCTGTACTGAGAAGGCCACTTCTAAGAGTGACACGGGAGCAAAGAACCTGGAAGAAACACTTTGTCCCAACCTCACCCTCAGAGACCATGGAAAGTGACTGATACTGACCTGTATCAGTAGCCATGGAAACGCAGAGCAGGGCCCAGGGGCTAACAGGAATGTAGCTTAGAACATAAGCCCCTCTCTGGCGTTCAAGATGCGGAAGCGAGCACGTGGTGGGTCCTCGGGTGCAAAATTCCAGGTTTCCCTAAGTCTCCCAGTAGGAGCCGTGATCGACTGTGCCGACCACACAGGAGCCAAAAATCCGTGCATCCTCTCCGTGAACGGGATCCAGGGGCCACTGAAGAGACGGACTTCCCGCTGCTGGTGTGGGAGGCAGGGTGACGGCCCCAGTCAAAAAAAGGGCGAACGAGAGCTCAGAAAGAAGGGGCTTCCAGCGGCGGCAATTCGACAACCAGTCCTACGGGAGCAAAGATGGTGTGTTTCATTATTCTGAAGATAATGCAGGGGTCACAGTAAACAGTACAGGCGAGATGAAAGGCTCTGCCACCCGGACCAGTTGCAGAGGAATGTGCATGTTTGTTCCCCAGGACTGCGGTCAATGCTGGCAGCATCGCGTGATGCTCCGGTGTGTTTGTAAAGAGCAAACTCCATGAAAAATTATTTCCCCAAAAGAATATAAGCCTCTTAAAGACTAGGATTTTTGTCTATCTTGGGGTCTGGTCGGAGCAGTGCCTGACAAGTACCAGTCGCTCTGTAACTACTTAGGAATGATGGAGGAGTGAGGGGATGAGCCGGCCCACCTGGCCGGGCCCTCGGCCCCAGTGCTATCTGGGTTTCAGCAGCACCACAGCTGTCCTGGGCCTCAGACCAGGGTCCTGGAGGCCCCGGGGAAGGGCAGGCCCCCTCCAGAAGCCAGGGATCAAGGAGTCAAGTGTGGTTCACCTGTAAAAGGAAAACATCTCACTAGTTCACTCTGGAAAGTCAAGAGTGAGGGTGGCGTCATCCCTCCCGTGACCAGGAGTGCTACCACGGGCCCTGCCTGGTCACGCGTGCCCTGCTGAGCTGCGACTGGCACCTCGACCTCTCAGCGCACAGCACGGAGGGAGCTCGAGGCAGACCTATGCCAGAGCTCAGGAACAGAGCCCATCACTTTGTGTGCTCCAGGAGCGCAGCCGCAGCCTTGCACAGAGTTTTGGGGGTCTGAAGGGGGTGATTAGAAGGAAGGAAGAATGTCAGGAAATACCTTCAAAAGAATGATATTTTAAAAAAATGTATCTCTTAAATGGGTCATATTTAGAATTTAATGGCTAGGCTGTAGATGCATGTATTATTCTTCCTGAAAAATGAAAATTTAAATTCAAACAGTTAGCAAAATGCTTTATTATATATTTCTGTCTTCTAAAACCAAGAAAATGCCAAACAATATCATAACCATCATAATGTTTTATTGCCTGCCAAAAAAGGGAACCTTTTCATGGTTATGAAGTAGTATAATGCAGTCCAGATGGGTTAGCTGAGACGAAGGGTAGTCAATAAAATACTCGACTAAAGGCAAAGAGCATTGCCTCCAGGTATCAGTGTTCTGATTACATAACATCCACATTTTTAAAATAACTAGGTCACATGAAAGCACAGAGGTGCTTCAGGCATGCAGATAATGCCGACAGCGGCACCGAGTGGAAGGGCCAGAAAGGCAGTGGTTCCGTCCGAACGTGCACCTGCTATGTGGTCATCAATGGTCAGTTCCAAAGTGTGGGAGCTCCAGGTGGCACTGGCTCTCCCCCGGCACTCACTGTGGCACATGCTCTGAGTAACACGGTGGCAGGGCCCACAGGAATCACCTGTAAACCCCAACCACCTTCCACTCTGACTGGTTGCCCTGACTTCTCCCTTCACCGGAAAGCAATGACCACGGAGCTAAGGTCCCACGTCTTCATCTGGCTAACCTGCTCATCCTTCACACTCTGGTGAGAGAGTGTCTTTGCCAGGAAGCCCTCTGTGACCACCACTCACTCCCCTGTCCTCCTAGAGGCTTCCACAGCTGCTTTCACACTTCTATGTCCCAGCATAGTACCTGGCATGTTGTTTATTTTCTTTCTCCCCGGCTGCAATGTTGCTGCTTCTCGGTCTATCCACACTGGTACAATGTCAGTAGCAGGCAGTTCAGTAAAAGTCCATTAAGAAAGGTTATTCGGAGTTGTGAAAAGTAGTGAATTGATTTGACCAAATATAAAAAAAAAGTTGGTTGGAGAACCCCACCAACAAGACTTGATGCTGCAAAGTTTGTCAGGGGTCGTTGAAAAAAAAATGGAGAAGCATGCGTCGGTTTTCGTTCAGTTTCTTCTGTCCAAGAGGACACTAGGAAATCACTCTGGCTCTCTTTTCACACTTAGGAAAGTCTGAGAATGAAGATAATCACCCTTCCATTTTCAGCAAGAGTTTTTGCTGTGTGGCAGGGTTTGAAATGACTGGCAGGAAATGATAACCAGGTAATATTATGAAGAATGTGGACCCTTTCCTTCTCTTCTAAGCTCAGTATTCTCAATTCCCTCTGGACCACAAAAAGAAAGAGAGAAAGAGAGAAAGAGGAGAGGAAGGGAAAGGAAAGGAAAGGAAAGGAAAGGAAAGGAAAGGAAAGGAAAGGAAAGGAAAGGAAAGGAAAGGAAAGGAAAGGAAAGGAAAGGAAAGGAAAGGAAAGGGAGGGGAGGGGAGGAGAGGGGAGGGAAAAGGAAGGGAAGGGGAAGGAAAAGAAAAGGGAAAAGAACAGAGAAAGGGAAAGAAAAGAAAGATAGTTCTAGTCTTAAATCTGCAACCCCTATGGCTAAGGAGAAAAATTGTTCTCAAACTGCCATTTGACAGACAGATGCAGCCGCAGCCCGGCCTAAGCACTGGTCTTCATCGCTCTGGCCAGTTGCAGAGCCTGTCACAGACACCAGGAGGGAGTCGTCCTGTAGCCCCGGCAACCTCAAAATGCAGCCGGGAGCTCTTTCCACATTAACTGTAAGGGGATCAAACGACAGATTTTTATCTTTTTAGTCCCATCTTTTTTAACCAATTATAAGAGATGGCAAGCCTGTACTTCTCTTGGTACTTCAGATTCAGCCCTATATAAGGATTATTTGTCCTCAAGTCCGGTAGATATTTCTTTATCCCCACCCCACATTTAACATTTTTGAAAGTAAAACAGGAAATTGCTTCAAGAAAAATGGCTGGAAGAAAATCAAGTATTTTCTAACCATTCAAAGACAAGGAATTTTTTTTTAATTAAAACTTGCCAAAGGGAAAAGAAGCAAGTAATGTCCAATTCTTAAAATTCCAAAGAGGAAACAACGACAACAACTGTTATCCCTCTCTCTGTGCTAACGTAGACACCCCTCTCACTCAGCTACTCATTGGTCGCATCTGGGACTACGACGGCACCTCCTGTCCCCCTGGTCCCAGCAAGCCAAAGGAAGGGGAAAGGCCATGCCTCTCTGTGTCCTCTGGCCATGGAGAACACTTCGGCTGCCACTAGCTGCTCTGCATCCAGTCTGCAGCGACCGGGGGAAGTGCCAGCTGGTTCCACCTTTTCTTGGTGTGGAGGCTGCAAAAGGGAACCAGAATTACCTTCCTGAAAATGCCACTTATCTGTGCTTTCTGGGTCTCTGACAGAGTTCTCTGGAATTCACGCAAGGAGGCAGGAAGAAGATTCCCTGTGGGAGTTTCACCAAGTCCTGAGATTTTGAAATGCCCTAAGTAGGACTCATTCTTATTGTAATTGAATGAATTTTCATAACTGGATTTCCTTTCCATAGTAAGGAACTATAATATCCACACTCCTTTAAAACTAAATTACAACTGAAGTCAGTATAATGAGTGGTTAACTTTCAGTGGGAGGTTTAAGGTGCAGGAAGATCTTATATTTCATAAAATCACTCATGAATCTATAATTATTGCCTCTTCTTTCTGCCTGTTTTCACATTTCCCTACATTAATTTTCACACAGTATGGTTGGGGCTTATTGCAAGCTACTGTAAAGTAGCTTTTAAAGTACAGCCCTGGCTGGTGTGGCTCAGTGGATTGAGTGGCGGCCTGTGAACCAAAGGGTCACTGGTTCGATTCCCAGTCAGGGCACATGCCTGGGTTGTAGGTCAGGTCCCTGGCAGGGGGCACATGAGAGGCAACCACACATTGATATATCTCTCCCTCTTTCTTTCTTTCTCCCTTTCCCTCTTTCTAAAAATAAATGAAAAAATCTTTTTTTTATTTTTAAAAGATTTTATGTATTTATTTATTAGAGAGAGGGGAGGAAAGGAGAAAGAGAGGGAGAGAAACATCAGTGTATGGTTGCCCTTCACGTGCCCCCAACTGAACACCTGGCCTGCAACCCAGGCATGTACCCTGACTGGGAATCGAACCGGCAACCCCTTGGTTTGCAGGCCCGCACTCAATCCACTGAGCTATACCAGCCAGGGCATGCAAAAGTCTTTTTTAAAAAAGCCCAGGAAGGTAAGTATTGGAAGAAAGTAACAAATGCACAACTGGGTGTCCCTGATCACAATCACCTACCCTGGAGTGCACATGTGTGCAGGCACTGCATGTGCAGGCACTGCGTGTGCAGGCACCGCCTGAGGGCTGCGGGCACGTTGTATCCTCATTCACATGGAGGTGTCCTGCCGTTTCCTGAAGTCAGAAGATGATTTTCTTCCAAAATCTTAAGAATGGTTGTCCTCACTTTTAAATTGTTAATCCACTTCAAATTGTGTGTGTGTGTGTGTGTGTGTGTGTGTGTGTGTGTGTCATGAGGGAAGGGGCTAATTTTATGTGCCTTTCCATGCAGATGCCCGATAGCCCCTGCTCCACTTACCAAGTTCATCATTTCCTCACTGATTGCCACTCAGTCAAACAGACCCATTCCATACACTGGTGGCCTTTCTCAGCCCCCTATTCCTTCCCATTGGCTGTTTATCCATCCATCCACATCGACTATCTTAAACTCTAGCTTTATAAGTCTTTATATCTAGCAGGGTAAGTTCCCCCCAACACACACAACTTCCTTTATATTTGAAGCATATATTTGTAGCCAGATATTTCTATCAGACGGCAAACTTGGCGAGACAAACCTCGCCCACACACAGATATTGCACACCGCCCAGATGACGGCCAAGTGCGTATGCTGACGAGGATATGAGAAATTCTGCTTCCAGTTAACACTGAGCTATGAGGAAGCAGGAAATTGCCTTTTGGGAGAAGCGGGATATATTACCATAACCAAAGTGCCAACAGGAATGAAAAAGCTCAGACGGAATCCTGCTTTATTACCGCTGCCTGCGTGGGTCACTCTTTTGAAGTGAGCTGTTGTCGGACAAGCAATGTCTTTGCCAGAACTTATAGAAACGCTCACACCAACAACTTTCATTATATCGACTTGAGTTTTGAAAGAGTTTTGAGGAGTCCTACGAAGAGACTGGGCATTTCTGTTCAACAACCTTCAGCTTAGGAGACAGCCAGTGACTGTCGGAGTCCCGCGTAAAGACGCGGCACGCCGGCTCTCGGGGACCGCGAAGCGGCAGTGATGTGGGCGACACGCGCAACTGCACTGGAATCTGCCCACCGCGGCAGTTCTCACGGGCACTGAGCAGCACGGCGATGCTTGCGCTGGGGCTGGAAAGGCTCCCCAGAGCGCTGCTGAACCCCCATCCCGGGCTCGTCCTCTCCAGGCTGCTAACAAAGATAAGAAGAGAAGCACGTAGACAGAGGCCTGAGCGAGATGCCTGTACATGCACGCTTCCTTTTTCAAAAAGTACAGAAAGTACGGAAAGTCGTCGCAGCAGAGGTTTCATCCCGGAGCCCCAGCAACCTCAGAGTGGAGCTGGAGGCTCCCTCCATACTAACTGTAAGGCAATCCAGTGACAGATGAAAATTTCACTCAGAACAAGTGGGCTGATTTCTTTATGACAAAAAAAACCCACCCACGTTTATATTTGGGGATCTCTTTAGCTGAACTCCCAACATAATCTGAGAAAATTCTGGATTTGCATTAGAAGTTATAATTATTTTAGTGAAGTTAACAATCTTAACTCTTCTCAAGACTTACTACCTCTTGGGGTACGTTTAGGTTGGGTGCTATGGAATTGCTATTTCTGTAGGTCAAAAAGGACTGCCTATCAATCGCCCTGGCCTGCGTAGCTCAGTGCATTGAGCGTGGGCTGCGAACTCAAGGGTCACAGGTTCAATTCCCAGTCAGGGCACATGCCTGGGTTGCAGGCCAGGTCCCTAGTAGGGGCCATGTGAGAGACAACCATACACTGATGTTTCTCCCTCCCTTCCCCTCTCAAATAAATAAATAAAAGGGCTGCCTATCAGCGTTTTTATGGAGGTCAGCTTTGTAAAATGGGCCACAATTCCCTGAGCCTTAAAACACCATTTGACAAACATTTTTGAGGGCCTTACTGTAGTAGTTTTTCTTCTCAGGCAATTCCCATTCAATTCCAAAAGTCTAAAACATAAAGAAGTAATTGAAAAACAACGCTAGAGTAAGGCACAGAATGACACAGAAGAAGGTGTGATAGATTCAGCTCAGTCAGGTGAGGAAAGGTGTTGTGAAGCAGATGTTGTTGGAGCTGAGTAATTAGAAGTTGAGGCAGTTGAGGGGTCGGGAGTGTCTTTCCAGGTGGAGCGAACTACGAGGACAAGATCCTCGAGGCATGAAACAAACAGGATGGCAAGTTCAAGTGATGATGCTGCTAAATCACCGAGGCTGTCTGGCTCACGGGCAGGGAAGGGTGGCTGGAGGCTACAGGATTATCGGATTAAGGGTGGAAAATAAGATTGGGGAGAGATCGACAGGTGCGTTTTGTGGAGGGCCTTGGATGTCATACTGTAGAATAAGAATCTTGACAGTAGAGTATTAACAAGTTTAAATGACCTCAGTCGGATATTGGCGGGTTAGAGAAAAGTTTTACCTTAGGAGCCACCAGGATCTACTCACCATTTTAGAAGGACAGTTGTGCCTTGAAGAGCAGGCAGACTTGCCCAGCAGCTAAAGGTGTGAGGAACTGAACCAAGGTGACTGTCGGGGACAGTTTGGAGATGGAGAGGACTAGGAGGAGGGGGAGAGATGATGCTGATAAATTCAAGAGTTTGGTTCCAGAATATGTTGCTACTATTTGAGGTCTATTTAAAAATGTACTATTTTCCTTATTGAAAGTTCTGTATGACTAAAATAACTGGTTTGTGGCTTCATGAAACCTGTTTTTCTAAATCTCTTAATGACAGAATCAAATCATTGCATGATAAATTCAATTAATTATTGTCTGATCCAAAGATGAAGTTTACCAATCAGTATAATCGGTCATGCTGTTTGGTTCCTGCCTGAAGCACCATAGATACAACCACAGTCTACAGAGAATCTTCCTCACCGCAGGAGACCCTCTCCTTAGCGCTGAGTGAAAGCACTTCTGGTGTGTGAGGAGAGATGCTTCTTCCTGAAGGGGAGTAACAATACCCACGGTCTTCGATCTTCTCGTCTTCTGTCATGTGATGAAGGAGAAAAACTAATGTTCTTGTCATTCCCTTCCCCCTCCCCAGAAATAGTCTCAGAAAGTAGAAGTTGAGTTTTTATATGAGCTTAATCATTCATGTGGGCAATGATCATTTAAAATTATACATCCACGTGAAAAATTCAAATATTAATATTTAACTTTACAAATGCCTCCAACTTGTTCACTAAAAACTGAGCTGAAAAAAAAGTAAAATAAATATTTTGCTTCTAGAAAATTTTTCAGACAGATATTTAACTAGTAAAAACATTATATAATGTGCTTTATTATAGTTGACAGAGTTGCTTCTGGTTGACAGATGCCATCTGACAGGACAAATACTTGGCACAGAAATTACTAGCACATTCAGAAACTAATCTTTCCTGAATCCAGCTGCAATTCTCAAAAGCTGGCTTGAAACACACTGTCCTTTGTAACAGAAAATTCAGATTAAAAAAAAAAATGGACCGAGTAGTTATCTCAGGTCCATTGTTCATGACTGTGCCGCACATTTCTCTCAATAGTTAAAATAACATTTAAATGGGAAGTAACTAACTTTAAATACAAAATGATTTTTAAATATCCTTGTCTCATCTGAATGGGCGTCGCATTTTTGTAAACTTAGTTTTCCTTTACATTCCTGTCTTCGTCAGGAGAGGTGATGTGGTTATCTGATCCTGCTGCCAGGGTTTAGCTTTACCACTGGGTTTCACACTCTGGGCCCCATGCTCTATTTCACTCTGACTTTTTTTAATGTATATCTTTTATTTAATTAAAATCAGTCAACGGTCTGATAGTTAAAGTGCTGCCGATGGAAACTGTTGTGAAACTTACATCACATTGCTTGTTAAAGTTGAAAAAGGTTAATAAAACATAGGTTGCTTTTGGATGTGATAAGAGCTGCTTCAAAGGATTATTTTAAATACATACGGAGTGTTACAAGGAACACAGAAGCCTTCAGTGTGCAGTCGCACTTGGCATTCAGTGGTTCTAAATAAGGTTTTAGAGAAGGCAGCACTCGGCCAGAAGGTTAAGCCAGAAAATTTCTGCATCTGCTGGACACAGCTAGCTCTTTCTTCGCCCCTGGTGAGGAATGTGAAATGCAACAACACCAAAGCAAGTCTGCACCAAAGTTCAAAGTTAAGTTTTATTTCTTATCTTAACTCCAATACCGCTGCTTAAACGACCCCCTTTTCGTGGCATAATACACAGCCGTTTTATTTGCTCACAGGTATGTGGCCCAGAAATCTGGTCTGTGTTCGGCTGGGTGGCTCTCTTCTGATCTTGCCTGGGCTCACTCAGACGACTGCGGTTGTCCGGCCTCCGGGCTGGAGCTGGATGGTCTGGGATGGCCTGGCTGGAGGTGGGGCCTCTCTCTCCAGACGGTCTCTCCTTCTCGTGGAGGCTAATGCAGGCTTCTTCACATGGTGGTCCCAGGGGCCCAAGAGTATGAGAACTCTCACCAAGTCATTTTCACAGGAGTCTATCAAAACAAGGCAAGCCCTGACTGGTGTGGTTCAACTGGTTGGGCATCGTCCCGCAAAGCGAAAAGTCGCCAGTTGGATTCCCAGTCAGTGCACTTGTCTGGGTTGTAGGTTTGGTGTCCCCGGTTAGGGCACGTATGGGAGGCAACCGACTGATGTTTCTCTCTCACTTCAATGTTTCTCTCCTTCTTTTCCCCCCATTCCTTCCCCCGGCTCCAAATAAATAAAATAAATCTTAAAGAAATACAAGGCAAGCCTGAATTCTAGGGGATGGAATAATAGTCCCCATCTTTTGATAGGAAGATGCAGAAAGTCACACTTCACAAGACTGTGCACACGGGGGAAGCATTCGTGGCTATTTTCCCCCATCCCGCTACACTAACAATGGCTCAAAATTCAGAAAAAACCAGAAACTTGATTACCTAAAAATTAAAAATCTCTTGCACTACAAAAAATACCATAAGATGAATGACAAATTAGAAAAAATATTCATAATTTATATTAAAAACAAAAGTTTACCATCTCTAGTACATAAAGAGCTTCTAAAAAATAGAATAGGAAAGTGCTAACACTAAAAAATTCACTAGGCCCTGGCTGGTGTGGCTCAGTGGACTGAGTGCCAGCCTGTGAACCAAAGGGTCTCTGGTTCCCATCCCAGTCAGGACACATGCCTGGGTTGTGGGCCAGGTCCCCAGAAGGGGGCACTCAAGAGGCGACCACTCATTGATGTTTCTCTCCTTCCTCTCCCTCTCTCTAAAAATAAAGAAATAAATATTTAAAAAATTTTATTAGAGATATGAACAGATAGTTTTCAGGAAAAGAAATGTACATGGACTTAAACCAAATTGAAAAAAGTTCAACCTCACTCTTAATAAAAGAAATGCAAATTAAAGTGACAGTGAGATTTTTTCATCTATCACATGATCAAAACTCCAATGCTTGACAATACACTCCGACAGGAAACAGGCACTCAGTACACGGCTATTTTGGGAGTGCAAAATGGTATGGCTCCAACGGAAGGACTGTTTCAACAGCTAGCAAAGTTACATCTGTATTTGACCTAGCAATCCCCCTTTCAGAAATCTATCCCAAAGATACACTGGCAAAAATGCAAAAAAAAATGTGCAAGAAGCTATTCACTGAAGCAATATTTGTGATAGTAAATATTAGAAGCAACGGAAATGTCCATCGGTAGGAGACTGATTGACATAACCATGGGACCCACCCAGGGAGTTCTATGCCACCGTGAAAAGTAATGAGGACTACCTCTGTGTACTGCCATAGAGCCATCTCCAGGTGCACAGTTAAATGAAAAAAGCAAGGTGGGGACCTGTGCATATAGAACACTGCAGTTTATCTAGTAAGTAAGGGTAACAAATGTATGCACACGTATAGCTTATACCAAAATATGGAAGAAAAAAAAACCCCGCAAAGTGGAAGGAACCAGATGAAAGGAAGGAAGGGAAAAGATAGACTTCTCTGCATATATCTTCTTTCATAGATTTCACTTTAGAGCCAGGTAAGGGGTTTACATCATTATTAAGAAGTTTATAATGGTCTTACAAGGCAATCCTTCAAAAGCAATCTGAAAATGATTTGAGTATGCAAAGCTACACAGGGAGGAGCTGCTGCATGTGACTTTAATCTCAGTAGATCACTGTGTATACAGTAAGGGTAAAAAGTACTCCAAAATAAATTCTGAAGTGTTTTCAGTAATTTTATTATTAATGAAAAACAGTTTTGGTTTTGAGATGGCAGTGTGTGTGTGTTACGGGATAATTCACTTGAGTAATTATGTTGGTGTCTTTGAGATGCAAATTTTTGGAGTAGAATAGAAGATTGGTCAGGTTAAATAAAAACCCTGTGGTCCTAATTTGAATCAGAGGTATCAGTATGAATTCATGATGTTATTTTATCTTTAAAAAAGCAAACTCTTTAGTTCTGTCTCCTTAAAGGCCTCGATATGATGGCCAGCCCAGCGACAGCAATGGGCACCCCCTAACCACCCAGGTTGTCGTTTAAATACTTAAGCCCTTAAGTATTACAACCACATGAAAAAGAAGCAGAGCTCCTGCTGATTTCAGGTCTGGGGCAGGATATTGACATCTTATACCAGAAAGCAAGGATGGTATCCAAGACTATTAGCATTAAGCCAAAAGGATTCAAAAAATAAATTAAAAATTAATTTAAAAGAGGAATGGATTCAGAAGACCTCTTGAAGAATCTCCCATTTGTCATTGATGGAAAATTTGAGTATTGATAAGGGTAATAACGGCAATCGATTGAAGTGCGTAAATTATGTTTAAATTGCTGAGTTTATAATCATGCTAAAAATAACTTATCGGTCACTTATGGAGAATGCCATCTTACTGTCTTGAAAACTGGAAATGAAAATAAAGACCCAAGTATTTATTCTATCCTTCCTGTATGGACTGTATTTCAGCGTAACCAAACAGTTGGTGAAAGAAGTTTCTCTTTAAAGTAGTGATCCCGCTAATACATAATGATATAATGACAATATCACCATTTTACAACTCCTAATGAAAAAGTGGATAAATAACATCTGACATCACAAAGAGAGAAAAACAGACATATGTATCTCCTGATGGAAGTAAAAACACCACCCATGAAGTATTCCTGCCAAAACAATACGTCTAACTGATAAAACTTCTAGATCTAAAGACTATATCAATGGACCCTGGCTGGTGTAGCTCAGTGGATTGAGTGCTGGCTTGCAAACCAAAGGGCTGATGGTTCGATTCCCAGTCAGGGCACATGCCTGGGTTGTGGGCCAGGTCCGAAGGTGGGGGTGTGTGAGAAGCAACCACACATTGACGTTTCTCTCCTTCTCTTTCTCCCTCCCTTCCCCTCTCTCTAAAAATAAATAAAATCTTTAAGAAAAAGAGAGGGAGGAACATGTTGAAACAAAACAAAAA
Organism: Phyllostomus hastatus; assembly: GCF_019186645.2. Classification (NCBI taxonomy): domain Eukaryota; kingdom Metazoa; phylum Chordata; class Mammalia; order Chiroptera; family Phyllostomidae; genus Phyllostomus; species Phyllostomus hastatus. The sequence continues at coordinate 30,474,648 of NW_025333640.1, read as the reverse complement.
ACATATGTTGCAATAACCAAAACCCAGACTGTGAAAAATTCTACAGGTCAAATGACCCAGTTTTAAAAAAAAAATAAGTTGCAAAAGGGAGATGGAGGGGGAACCTATAGAAAAAGGGACTTAAGAATATGTTGACCAACTGCAATTTGAAGACTTTACTTGGATTCTGACTCAAAAACAAACTGAAGTGGGGGGAACGTTTAGGAGGCAGTGGAGGAAATTTGATCACGACTAGATACATAGTAACACTAGAAAATCGTTGTCACTGTTGTTACTCCCTATCCGGGGTGGCTGTGGCAGGAGATAGGGGGTGGGGCGGCGAACACCAGGGCTGCCAGGCCTTGAGATCCTGAGTGAATCTGCACGTGGAACTCACGAAGATGCCTTACGCTGTTCTCTACACTTCTGTTTGGAATGTTCCATGATACAATGTAAAAAAAAAAAAAAGGAAGGTTTTTAAATGAGGAAATTCTTCTGTTTGAAAGGCTTCTAGTGGACATTATCGTGGCTCAGTAGAATTCCTAGAACTGTGTCCGCTCCTCCTGCGATTAGGAGGGGAGTCTGCCACGGATAAAGACCACGTGTTGCTGGATGCAGAGTCTTCCTTAGATTACGTGACTTCTTGGATGGTACTGAGAAGTTCATGTGATGTGATGCATGTGTGTGTTCATATACACTGTATTATTTAAACATATAAATACTAGTGAATGAAAACAGAAGCACTAAAGATATTCCAGCTTTATTCAAGCGAGTTCACATCCAAACTCAAGAATCCAGATGTGCATACATTGCGGTGAGGTGAAGGCAGAGAGAAGTTAAAGTGAAAGCAGGTTGTACAGATAGCTCAGTTCCTATGACACAAAACTTAAACCCCAAGGCGAGAGTCTCTGAAGCTCTTCACTGCAATGTCATATTTTGACCTCAGACACGTAAGATCTCCAATTCTTTAGTCCTGAAACCTATCAAGTAGATACCAAAAATCTTCAAAGCACATTAAAGTATTCTAGAAAAGACGCCTTAAAAAAAACCCCAAAACTAAGATGACTAAAACTACAAAAGCACCTGTCAGTCTCTATGGCACTTTGTGCTGAAGTGTCAATCTGCATGCGATTCCTCTTGAGCCTCGGCGGTCTCGGCGGCCTCAGCACCAGCACTGGCTTCTCCCTTTAAGGCATCCCCAGCAGAGTATTCTGACTCAGCTGGAGAATTCGCTTCTTCTAGCTCAGCACATTCATCAGAGCTTTCGTTCTCTGTTGTACCTTTATCATCATCGATGGCAAAGGCTTCATCCGGAGCTGCACCGGTAACCTCCGAGGTTGTTTCAGTGCTGACTTCGGCGCTGACTTCGGCGGTTTCGCCCGTGGCCACATTTGGAACCTCTGGCCCAGGTTCGGCCCCAACCGCGGGGGTCTCCACCTGAGTAGGCTGCGCAGTGTCGGGACAGGCTGCAGCCTCTGCTACGGGGGCAACTGTAGCATCTGAGCTTTCTTCAGCATCCACCACCTGAGCTTCCACTGAACATACTTCAGGGACTTCAGAACTTGCTTGCTCTGCTTCCACAGGGTTCTCTTTTTCGCCTGTAAGATTTAGTCCATTAAGCAAAGTATAATATTAATTGAAAGAGCATGGGAAGACAGTGGAACACTGTGCTCTTAAAAAAATGAGACAGATCTACATGCACTGGTGTAATGTCCTTCAAGGCAGACTGTTAGATGAAAAAAGAGCAATGTACACAGCTTAGTACTGTGTGTGTTAGGACAGAAGCAGGGTAACTTACATGCCTAGCTAGTTATACTTGCATAGATTCTCTCCAGGAGCATTCAGAGACTCTGGTATTATTGGTTGCCTCTGGGGAGGGAACATGGGGGAATGGACTTTTCTGCAAACCCTTTGAACATGTTGAACTTTCAAAAAGAATTTACATGTATTATTTATTCAAATACAAAGGACAGGAGCATTAAGAGCCAACCCATCGTGAGATAGCATGGAGAAGTAGCCAACTTACTAGCCAATGACCCTGAGGAATCACTCCTTTATTCTCAACCTCAGTTGTGTCATCAGCAAAGTGGGGGATATTAATAATACCTATCTCACAAATCTGTTGTGAGGGTTGAATACAATACTGTACACCAAAGGGGGGTTAAAACCACTAAACTGCTATAGAAATGCTGCATTTTATCAGTATGACAATCAGCCTTCTTATCGTTATATTCAATAATGTTTGCTAATGAATTATGTTTCTTATCATTATCATGACTGAAAGGTTAAAACTGGTCCATGAGCAGTTCTAGCCACTATCTCTGTCACCAAGTAATGTTCACAGTAACTGATAATAATAATATTATAGTTGAGATGGGAGAAAAGTACGGTCTAAGCATGGAGTGTAAGGCCAGGGATATTTATTAGTGTGCAAATATAAAGCTTCTGTTCCTGTAGCTGCCATTTCATTAAGCAGATCACCTGAAGGGCTCAACAGACACACCCGATTCTTACTAATGTCAAGTGCACTTCCCGCAGAGATGTCCGGATGGCTTTCGCCAAAACGGAAACAGGAATTAGTTTCATGGTTTAAAAAAACAATGAGGGGGCCCTGGCTGGCATAGCTCAGTGGATTGAGCACGGGCTGCGAACCAAAGTGTCGCAGGTTCAATTCCCAGTCAGGGCACATGCCTGGGTTGCAGGCCACGGCCCCCAGCAACCGCACATTGATGTTTCTCTCTCTCTCTCTCTTTCTCCCTCCCTTCCCTCTCTAAAAAATAAATAAAAATAAAATATTTTTAGAAAAAAAAAAAAAACGAGGGAAACGAGAGGTCAGGCCGCTGAGAGGCAGGCACCACAGTCACGCCTGCGTGAATGGGAGCCTGGGTGGGGAGAAGCCAGAACTGCTGGGCAGCAGTATCGGTGCAGAGCGGTTTTGGGTATTGACTGCGCTGGTCCGATACACATACCAATAGTCTCTAGGTTTGGGCTGGGCTTTCCCTGTCTGAAGGAACTCCTACCCAGAGCCATTCTGGATTAAGTTAGGAAAGGAGCCCAACGCAAACAGGAAGCATCCTTAGGCTAAGATGGTGAAAATCAGAGCCTCAAGGAAAAAATAATAATAGATTAACTTTACCTTCAAGTGGCTGTAACTCTGTTTTGGTTTTTTCTTTCAGATTTGCCACAGGTTCGCTGTGTTTGCCATGCTCAGATGTCACTGTCCTGTAAGTCTGAAAGCAAACGTGTAATTAAGTGTATTTCTCGAGTATTTTTTTGTCATGATTGATGTTCATCATGCCAAGTTCAAAGATATATACAATTCAAAGAAGAAGAAGCAATGCACATCGTCTACTTGTTCATTTCCTTTTAGAATCCATAAAGAAGGAGAGAAACAAATGCTCTAACAGGGGTGGAAGCTGACCGAAAACGTACACAGTAGCTAGAAAGGCAAAGGCAGCTGACAGGCCCGATCTGCTGAGTCAGCACCCTCATTCTCAGGACGCCAGTGCTGACCCTGTGCACAAGTTCACACTCCTGAGCTGACCTTCCCAGCAGCAACATCCCGGGGGACATTTGTCTTCTCGTTCAAGGGGCTAGGGTGCAAGATGAGAAAACGAAACTACTTTAAGCAGAACTGAAGAGATGATGATATTAGAGTAATTCATACTCATGGGTGGCCCAGAGAACGTAGCTTTTCCAAAACTAATGTAGTCGAACACGGAGTACAAGGCCATTGGAGGAGAGGGGCTCAAATTTAGACCTTGGAAGTTATTTCCAAGGGGTACTAATTGTTTATTAAACATAAGCATTTAATATACACCACAGGTTTCACACACCAGTCTGGCATTATGTTTTTTCATCTCTCCAGACCCTCAAATAATTAAAATGACCTGGGCCTGTCTCAGAATCCCATGTCCTGACCTTCACATTGCTTTGAGTTTCCCATAGCTCGTGAAACATACGAATCCCTGAAGGCTGGGGGCAAACACTTACATAGTATCCACCAGCGCTGACCGTGACACCTACCACCAGATAGTAGGTCATGTTTGATCCAGGCGATCCAGGGAACTTTTTAGATGACATCCAGCGGAAAGATGCTGGGAAAACAAGTTTAAACACAGTTAGCTCCACCACTTAAGCAAAACTGTTTTAAATAATTATGTCTTTAAAAAAACTCCTGCTCAGTGAACCTACAATCTATTAACATGGAGTGACTTGAGCTTAAGAGAATACGGTATGATGAGGTATGGTAATAATTGCACTTGACATTTTCCCAGTCTAATTTGACGAGTACTTATGAAACCTGTCATTCTGATGCTTAGCACCATGGGTTTTTTTTGGAAGGAGTGCAGGCACGAGTAAGGAGAAATGACAGGAAAAATAGCACTAACAATTTTTAAGTCAAACAAGAGGCACATAAGCAAAAGAAATTTGTTTACTGCATGTACTCTACCACAGGATTTAGTGGAAAAGATTATTTTAAAAAAAGGAATTAAATACATTTATACTTAAATCTTTATGTTAAATAAAACATATTGAAATTTAACACACTTTCTATAAGTCTGTAACACAAATGTAAATATATTTTTCTAGTATAAAACCTTTGAAGATGGTCAGCGAGAAGCTTTTCTAAGACAAATGTTGCAAGAAGGTCATATCTGAAATAGAAGTACAATTCTATGCAAACTAATAGATGATAGTGCTGTGTCCTCATATTCAAATATATTAACTCGTAGGGCTGGAATTTGTGTCTACCAGATTTCCTGGCATTGAATTTTTATAATAAACTTAAAGCTAGAAGGAGCTGAACGTTCACAAAGCTGAAATTCTTTATTTTAAGGATAAAAATGTGGAGACATTTATTTATCCATCAACAAACACAGTGGAGCACCTACTATGTGTCTGGCATTCTCAGAGGCAGTAGGGATACAACAGTGACCAAGACACACGAGGCCCCTGGCCTCCGGGAGCTCACAGCCTACAGAGAGGGAGCAGGTGTCCAGACCAGTAACTGCCTGCGGACAACAATTTCAGGACAGCGCAGCCAGCACTGTCATCGGTGCCAGTAGAAGCTGCAACAACAGCGTGCAAGTGCAGGGGAGACTCAGCCAGTTGGCCCAAGGTAGCTGCCACAGTCGAAGAGACATGGCCTATTATAGAAATGACGATTAAAAAGTGATTAAAAAAAAAAGGCATGGCCTGAGTTTTGAAGGACCGTGGGAGTTTGTCAGATAAACGAGGGAAGGGAAACTGCTGGAGGCAGAAGCTGTGTGGTTTGGAAAGGACAAAGGGATCTGGCGTGGCCTGACAGAGACAGTATCGGTGCAGGGACCAGAAATTTGCACTGCTGGCAAATCTTTGTGGTAGTAGAATTGGAAAAGTTCATGTATATGGTTTTAGTTTGAATATAAATGTCCATTTCTTAGAAAAAATATTTCCCACAAATGCACCCAAATAAGCTATGGTAAGAGATTATGGGGTTGACTTGTAGAGGGACTTTGTTAGTTTAAAATACATCTGTTGTTAAATAGAAAACATATTAGTGTTATAGTTGTCAACCAGATATAAATATCAAGAAGATTTTTTAAATAGAAAGAAATAAAGAAAATTATTAGAGATTTAAGTAAGGACTTAAATACAAATACAATTATGGCAAAGTTACTGAAAATGCAATGAAATGGGAAATAAATATTCAATAAGGATTAGTTGGACAAATTTTAGCATATTCATACAATGGGGAAAATAGATATAATTTTCCCAGAAGAGTATTTACTTACTTGAGAAAATATTTACAACATATTAGGTGCAAAATTATATCAAAATAATCTGTATGGGACCATCTCTAATTTGTGCACGAGGGAAAAAATGCATGAGGGAGAGAAAAGGCCTGGAATATTATATATACTATATATAAAGGTAAATATTATATATATATGATATATAAAGGTAAATAATGGTATTCAATGAAGAGTAGGATTACAGATGACTTCTATTTTGCCTTTCTGTGTTTTTCTGAATGATCTATTATAAACCTAAGTTATTTATTCATTAAAAAGTTACATTTTAAAAGGAAAAAACCGATAACAAAATTTGATGAGTCACACAATTTTATCCTTCAATAAAACTGAAACAATTTTCTTTTTCCTTAGAGTAAAAAGAACCAATAAAAGGCTAACTGATTGAAGCCAAATTTCCAGTCAATAATAGTTCTTCAAACACACAAGCAAATCAGTGCTACAGAAAAGTAGTTAGGTGAGAATGAGAGAAAGATCAGCACTGCTACAACCAGTGTTGCTAACTACCTATTTAGACAACTTAAACCACTCTTCCTTTGCCCCAAGGTAGACAGGAAATTATGTGAACCATCTGCGCGCGCGCACACACACACGTGCGTGACGACCGTGGGGGGATGCAGACAGATAACCCGCGCGAAAGGCCAGGTCGGGGGCCCCATCTTTCTTCCCGCCCCACCCCCATCACAACAGCCCTTCACCTTCAGAAGTTGAAGACGAATGGCTTCTCCATTTCATCAGCCAAAAAAATTGGTTCTGTCTTACTCGGTATAAAGACAAAGGAAAACGAAGACTCTTTCTTTCCGTTACTTGTAAGGCGAACCAGCATTTTAAGAGAAAAATGAAGCTAGTTGGGCAGACCTTTCGTCGCCCCCCCCCCCCCAGCACTGGGCTAACCGAAGTGGGAGGTGGGGGAGGCCCATGGAGTTTTCCGCAAGAGTTTTCTTTCTCTCTGGCTCAAATGCACAAACTGGGCTAAAGCTACTCGAGAATTGTTAGGAAGTGAGGCGACGTGAAGGGAGACCTGAGAACTTTCCACGAAGTGATCTGCGAGCAGCCCCCCAGTCACGGACACGGAGAAAGGGAGGGGAGACGGAGGAGGACTCGCCGAGAGCCGGCTGGGGCCCGAGCGGCGTCGGAGCGCGAACCTGGTGCGGGTGACAAACCCTCCCACACTCACGCCTGAGCACCTACAGTGTCGCAGGCACTGTGCTGGGCGCTTCGGTGCCTGTCAGTCAACGGGCTTCCAGCTCTCAGTGCAACTTCCCCCTTAAGGAAATGTCTGAATACGCCCCCTTTTCCCACGAATTCGCACATCTAACGGTGATAGATACACGGACGGTGGAGGCCAACAGCTGGACAGCTCCAGGTCTGTTTGCAGCCGCCAAGGAAAGTGCTTCGAAAGCCTCTTCCTCGCCGCGGAATGCCAGGGCCCGGGCTCGTGGGTTGAGGCTGCGGCGCCCCAGCCGAGTCTTGAGTTTATTTCCTTAAGAGTCTTAACCAACTTCCACTGGACCGGCAGCCCGTCCTGCACCTTGCCTGGCTCGCTGGTCAGTGTCCGCCTCCCCTCCCCCGCAGGCCTGTACTTCCCCACGAACTTGGAGAGTGCATTGGTCCTTACAGTAGTAAAAATGGTAAGCCAAGAGTACGTTAGCCGGCACTTTTCTAAGCGTTAACTACACACTAACCCATTAAAACTCAACCATACAATCCCCAGTTTACAGATGAGGAAACTGAGGTTAAAGCACTTGCGTTAAGATCGAGATTTGAACCCAGGAAGCCTAGTCTGTATTCACAAGCTGGAAAGGTTCCCTACTTTCAAAGTCTCCAAGAACTTCGGGGTGTCTTCCCCGGACCCTTTCCTATCCCACCCCCCCCTCACCCCCAGCTCAGGCTTATGTTGCTCTGGGTGGGTTTTGGCCCACTGGGGGCAGACTGGTACAGGGGCGCCCGCAGGATCTCCTGCTCTCTTCAGTTCGGAGCGCGGGAGAGGCGTCAGGGGGCAGCGCCTGGCACTCACCGTCCTTCCGGAGCGGCGCGGGGCTGGGGGGCGCCCTCAGCTGCAGCGCCAGCGTCTTAGAGACCGCTCTGCGAAGATACATCGCGCCGCCAAGCTCCACGCTGCAGCCTCTGCTGCCCGCGCTCTGCCCGACGCATTGAACTTGGGCGAGCCACGCCTCGGGGTGGAGCGCGGACCCCAGCCCAGCCCTGCCTGGGCGGCCGCTGTCCGCACCGTCCTGCCTTGACCCCAGTCTCCAGGCTCTGTGGCTTTCTCAGAGATCCAAGAAGCTGATTGAGGCATCTCAGAACCGGGATCGGAAACCGAGAAGTCGCTGTCACCTGCCTGCTAGGTACGCTACTGTTGTGCTAAGTGCAGTTCCTCAGTCAAGGCTGGAAGTGTTTCGGGTTCGCATCTGGAGCAAGGCATACACTTGGTTCATCACGCCGGATGAAAGATGAATCCACTTTATGCCACGCACTCCCTTAGCTCTCCTAAGAGTGGAAAGGGAGCAGGGAGCGGGGTAGCCTCTGCCTTCCCTTAGTGCCCTGGGTGATGTTCAGAATCGTCAAGTCCCCAAGTAATGGCGGACTTTCTAGGCAATTCACTGTTACAAGGACTTTAAATATAAACCCCCCAAATGCTGTGTATTCCTCTGTGAGATGTGAAACTAGTATTTCCGCATCAACTAAAATGCTAAATTATTAATTTCTTCACCCAGATTCCAGTCGATTGACTCATTGTGGCTACAACAATTTGTCAGAGTTTGAATACGAAAACCAATCATTTACAACATTTTCTAAATGAATACTCTTCCGTAGGGACTCTGCTGCTCTAATCCCTTATGTGTGTTTGGCACTTTACAGCTAAAGCACTTTCACTTATGTCTCCTTTAATTCTCACTTCAACCCTCTGAGGGCTGTGGTACTCACCCTTTAAGCAAGCAACCAGGTGGTGGGCAGGAATGTATAAGGATTAATGGTCGTCAAAAAATAAAAAATGGGAACATCGTTTTTCTGGTTCCAAGTTCCCTGAGGCACGTTACAGACAAAATATTTGCTCATTTGCTACTTGAGAACTAAACATTCTTTGGAGATTCTAGTTCTGAACACAGTTCCAATGATATTTCACATCTTCTCCTTTGGAGGGTACAAACCAATGGTCAGAACTGTTTTTGGGGGGGTTTTTTGTTTGTTTTTTTGATACCCACAGTAGCTAGCTATTCCTAAGGATTAAACGTTTAACCAGAGCAATTAGGTAATCTGTAGGTAAGAAGAGGTCAAGCTTGGACTCCTAAGCAGCACACCAAGGGGTTAGACCTGGACTCTCCACCGAGAAGTTAGGCGGGGCTGAAAGTAACAAAACGAAGATGGGGACACTCGCTAGCTTTGAACAGCATACAGCACGCACACTCCTGCAAGCAGGGACCAGCTCTCTCGCCGGTGCTGGAGAATGTTAAATGAACTGCTAGCAGCTAGGACAGATGGACACACAAACCCAAATCTGTCCAGAGCACTCCTAACCACCAAAGTTTGGCAAGGCCGGATTTAAAATTTAAAAACAAGAAAACAAATCTGTCTACCACTACCTCTCATTCTTTCCTTCTTGTACTTAGGGCTGAATTTGGATTTGGTTGCCAGGGAGAGGAATAGTCAAAAGCAACGAATGCATTTATATGGCATGCATTATAGTTATTTGACGTGTTGGGAGCTCCCCTAAAAATACTTCTTTCTGAGTGAACAGAAGGAACTTGTAAATGGTGATGGCTCCCAGGACATCATGTCAGGCTCCCCTGCAGAACTGAGGTGTGGACCGGGGTCTGGGTATACAGTCTGAGGCCTTCTGGCTCATCCCCGGGTTCTATCAAACTGTACTTGTCAAAATGCCTGCAGTATGCTAGGGACTGTGCTAGGTGCTGAGGATTGCTTATAACTTATTTCACAAACATTTATTCAGTGTAATGGGTTTGGCCCTGTTCCGGGGCATTCTTTTTTTAAATTTTTTAAAAGATTTTATTTATTTTTAGAGAGGGAAGGGAGAGAGAAAGAGAGAGATAGAAACATCAATGTGCGGTTGCTGGGGGCCATGGGCTGCAACCCAGGTATGTGGCCTGACTGGGAATCGAACCCGCGACACTTTGGTTTGCAGCCCGCACTCAAGAGCATTCTTTAATGAGTAAGAGATGATTTCCGCTGTCACTCACAGAGGTTAAAATACCAGGCTAAAGAGATACTGAACCAAGCCCACCATCAATGGGGTCAATGATCACAAAGAAACCCCTGGCCTGATATCATTCATAAATGTAATCTAAGGCCTTTGATTACAACCAAAATTAACACATATGTACATAGGGTTTTAAAAACTTTCCCCAAAGTACTGTCATACCTATTTTTGTAGTTCATAACTCTTAACACTCCTGAAGAGTAGGTAGGGGAATGCTGATGATCACTGTTACATACGAAAAAAACCCCCATCAAGTTAGTGTGGTTAAGAGCATGAGTTTGGGAGTCAGATACCAGGTCTGACTTAGGGTCTGAGTAAAACGCGGACCCCTAAAGCACGTTAGGCGTGAAACACGCTCAGCCTTGGGAGGGGGCGGTGCTAGGTTCTACTTCGAGCCTAAGCCAGAGCTCAAGGCTGCCTCACTGTGTCCGGCTGCCTTTCAGTGAACACACGGCAGGATCCACTGTGTCCCACTGTCTTGTCTGGTAGGTGGCACCGCCCAGTGGGGAGCTTGTCACATCCTTCAGACCGGATGTGGCCTCCCAGCTGGGAAAGGCAAAAGTGGTGAGAGGAGTGTCACTTGTCCGGATCCCTTTGCATCTTAGTTAAAAGCTCATGCCCCTTGGATGGGAGGGAATTTTCTCCATCTACTGCTCCTGGAGGACACGAAGCTTTCCATTTCCATGTCAAACTCGCTTTGCATCTTGAAACATCTCCCAAGAGAGGACATGCTTGTGGGCTGTCAGATTCACTCCGGGGCAAACGGTTTCTCCCAAACCCGAGAGAAGCTGGACATGGGGTCTTTGCTACAGAAGACTGCGTGAGGCTCGGGCACCAGTTCGCCCGCCGTTAGTCACGCCGTCCCCAGTGCTGCCCTTGAGCAAGCATCCTTGACATTTTTCTTGGTGCAGGAAAAACAAGATTTAGAGTCAGAGATGACTTGGCTCATCTAAGATGACCTCCAACTAACTGTGACTGTTAACAAAGGTACTTGTTTTGAAAACATACTATAAGGGTCCTTTACTGGCAATACTAATCATACTTATTCAAGGCTTAAGTGCTATATAATTAATAAGCAACCTTCAAAGAGGAGTGATTTCCTAAACTCCACAGGAAGCTAGAAACAGCTTTGTTTTTCTTAGCACTAAATTATTAGGCTGTGAACTGTACTTTCAACAAATCAATATGGATATAAAGTGAAATAATTCAGAGAAGTATCTAGGAAGACAAATTAGCAAGCAATTAAGAAATTCCTGATAAGCACCCTCCTGATGACCTAAAAAAATGAAGGGGAAAGGGTAATCAAGATGGTCACTTCTTCAACTATTCTCGGGGGTGACTCACTCAGTACTTTCCCCATCTACACACTTGCTCTTCCACAGCAAAACAAACATGGGATTCCGAACATCCGTGTATTATTTTCCTAAGGCAACCACAACAAACTGTACAAACTTGTATGGCTCAAAACAGAACTTTATTCTCTCCTCGTTCCAGAGGCTAGAAGCCTGTAGTCAGGGTGTCAGCAGGGCCACGCCCCCTCTCAGACCTGTAGGGGAGAACTCTTCCTTGCCTCCTCCAGCTTCTCATGTTTGCTGCTAACCCTTGGCTTGTAGATGCACCATTTCAATCTCTGCCTCCATCACTACGTGGCTGTCTTCTCCCTGCATGTGTCTTTTCTCACAAATACACCAGTCATATTGGATTAAGACCCCACCCCACTCCACTATGAGCTCCTCTTAACCACAGTGACCCCACTCCCACATCCGGTCACGTTCTGAGATACTGGGGTCTTAGCATGATGACACATCTTTTCCGGGGGCACAATTCCACCCACAACTTCTTAGGCTTGAAATGGAGTTTATATAGCCTGTTTTTTCCCATGATGAGTTGAGCAAATAATTTAAGTGACTACCTCACAGACACTAAATCTGAAAAATGGTCAAACTGATTTTGGTCTAATAAAAAACTTGAATGCATTTTTTTTTTGTGTGACTACAGTTCACCTGCATCCTTTTTCATGGGGCCCTTTATGTTATGATTAAAGGAACCATCATTTGACTAGGGGTCCTCTTGGGAATTTAGAATCAGGATTCTTTTTCAGTTCAGTGACTCTTGAACTGAAATGTAAACCCAGGAGCTACTGGCGGTGGCCAGCTCTTTACAGCGTGCACTGGGGAAGGGGTCTGTGTGCAGATATGCTCTAAAGCAGATGTACAGATGGCAGAGCCACGAGCAGAAGCCCTGATGACATTTGAGCCCCAGGCCCTGATTATGTCTGAGCCCAGATGTATTCCTATTGTGGGGTCTGAGTCACTCTGTATCCTCACCACCTTTTTCTAGGTTAACGTAGTTTGAATGGGGTTTCAGTTTTTAATTTAGAAAGGTGTTTTGTTTTTTTTTGTCAGCATTCTACATAGCCCAGCTTTAGGTGTTTACTCATAGGGTAATCTATGTGCTAACACAGCAACTACCAGCCCCTTGTGGCTACCTAGATTAACTAATATTAAGTATTAAAAACTAAGTCACCCTAATCACATTCCAAATGCATTGGAATGGCAGATAGGAGACAGGATAGCACTGGATAGCAGACAGGACATTTTCATCACTGCATGAAGTTCTCTCCCATGGCCCTGGTCTTCACGAATGGCTCCCCCTGGAGTTATTCCGGCAATGATCAAGACGCAAGTCCAGCCCTGGCTGGTGTGGCTCAGTGGATTGAGTGTGGGCTGCAAACCAAAGGGTCGCCAGTTTGATTTCCAATCAGGGCACACACCTGGGTTACAGGCCAGGTCCCCAGTGGGGCCCATGTGAGAGGCAACCACTCACTGATGTTTCTCTCCCTTTTTCTCTTTCCCTCTAAAAAGATGCAAGTCCACACAGGGCAGCTATTCTCAAGGCCAGACACACAGTAGATGGTGTTATTGCAGTTATATTTTATTTCCAACTAAGGCTATCAGATTCCAGAATTTTTTTTTTAAGATTTTATTTATTTATTTTTAGAGAGGGAAGAGAGGGGGGAGAGAGAGAGAGACAGAAAGAGAGAGAGAGAGAGAGAGAGAGAGAGAGAGAGACATCAATGTGCGGTTGCTGGGGGTCTCATGGCCTGCAACCCAGGCATGTACCCTGACTGGGAATCGAACCTGCGACACTTTGGTTCGCAGCCCATGCTCAATCCACTGAGCTACGCCAGCCAGGAGATTCCAGAATTTCAAATGTCTTAGTCCTCCATTCCCTTCAGGAATATGAACTTTTTAAAGTGTTTTAGGGGAGCCCTGGCTGATGTGGCTCAGTGGATTGAGTGCCAGCCTGTGAACCAAAGGGTCACCGGTGTGATCCCCAGTCGAGGAACATGCCTGGGTTTCGGGCCAGGTCCCCAGTGGGAGGGGCACACAAGAGGCAGCCACACATTGATGTTTCTCTCCTTCTTTCTTCCTCCCTTCCCCTCTCTAAAAATAAATGGTATCTTAAAAAAAAAAAAAACACAACACGTGTTTTAGTGGAAAGTGTCCTGATTTGGGACTTGATACCTGACTTCTTGGTCTCCATCGTCATGTGACAATAGTAGTTTTCTACTGCTACTATAACAAATTTAGTAGTTTAAAACATAAGACTTACTCTCTTAGAGTTTTGTAGGTGAGAAATCCACCGATAGGGGTCTCAATGGGCTAAACTCAAGGTGACAACAGGGTTGTGTGACCGGCTTTTCCATTCCTTGGTTCTTGGCCCCCTTCCATCGTCAGAGGTGCCAATGGTCTGTCGCCTCTCCCTCACACGGCTTCACTCACACACACTTTCGCATCCCTCTCCACTTACAAAGACCCTTGTAATCACAGTGGGGCCCAACAAGCTAACCCAGGATAACCTCCCTATCTCAATGCCAGCTGATGAACAAACTTAATTCCACCTGCAACCTCAATTCCCTTAGCATGTACACAGATTCCAGGGAGGAGGACATGGTCACCTTTGGGCTCCAGTATTCTACTTACCACAGTGACGCACAAATCACTCTTCACCTCTGGTTCTGCATTTGTAAAATTATGAGCTTGGTCTGCATGACCCCTAAGGTCCTCTCAGCTCTGTCAGCTAGGACTCCGAATTGACAAAAGTTTAAATAGTTACTGTTCTATCTGGTCTTTCACTGAATTTGGATTAAATAATTATCTAAAATAATGTAACTCTGAATGTATTTTCAGAAGTGACTTCCCACGGTCTTGCATGAATCTCCCACAGTGCTGGCCAGACCCTAAAACATATATAAAGCCAATTATAAGGCAAGAAACCTTCCACTAAACATCAGAATAGGGACACAAATAATGAACTTTTAAATGTATGGTATACTGTGTTTAAATTACAAGTTAACAAAGTGGTATGTAAATAAGTTTTAATTGATGCACAAGAAAGGGTTTTGATGAAGAATAAATGAGGTGTATTTCAATTTGTGTCTATTAACTCCTCCCCTCCTTTTTGAAACACTCAGGAGTTTGCTATTCATTGGATGAAAGTAACACCAGCAAAAAGGGACAACAAACCTGTGTTGCCATCACCAGTCATCCTGGTGAAAATCATTCAAAATGAAAGAAATGGAGTGAGAAGAAATTCTAATAATAGGATTCAACTTCACTTTCTGACTTCACCAAAATGACTCACCTAGAAGAAAAGAGTATTTGGGCTCTTTTGTATTTTGATTAATAAAGTAGTTCTTATTCTAAAGAATAAGTGTTATGATTAGAAATTCAAAGTTAATGTAAGGAATAAATCCTTCAGCAGTGATTTTTTAATCTGTCTCCCTAGAAAGTTTTCTTACCGATGGGTCTTTGGCGACCTCTGACCCTGTTATCAGATGGTAACTTCCACAAGGAAATACGTCTAATAATACACCTTAGAATTCACATTTTCTTTTTTTCTCCTTTGCTTTGTTTTTATTATTTCATGTGCATTAGAATTCACATTTTCAACACTGCCATAGTATATGAAATCTGAAGAATACAGAAATATTTTTATTTTTTCACTTAATGGTGCAAAACACAAATGCTAATGACATACTTTCACATACAACTTTTCTCTCACGTTTACAATTCAACAGACTGGAACTGCTTTCATTGGAATATAGAACATACCTATAATGAAAAGAAAAAAAAACTATAGCAATAACCAGCAGAAATATTAAAATTAGATCATTCTAAATAATTTACCTTAGAGCATCAAGACAAGTCTAGGAAAAAAATCCATAGAGTCTCAACCCCTCATTTTAAGTTACAACAAAAAATATTTTATTTGAACTACAAAAAAAAAAAAGCAAAAACATCTGGCTTTGATTTAAATACCTATTTCATTTTTATCTCTTGATTGGCTGACTGAAGTAATGATATGAGCAAGGTGACATTAATAGAAAAAAATTCAGAAGTTTTGGGTAATCAAACCTTAAAGAGCCAAGGTTGAGTGTTAATATGGGAGAAAAAAATGTATATTAGTGATTACTATTTTATTTAGCAGATATTTACTTTAATCAACCTAATCTATGAAAGTTGAGATTTTTAAGTGTGACTTTTTATTTTCCAGAAGGATTAATACAGGGTTTATTTAAAAGGATTTATGCACTCCAGTGTGGCTCAGCTGATTGGAGCACTGTCCCACAGCCAAAAGGTTGTGGGTCCAATCCCTGGTCAGGGCATAATCCTGGGTTGGGGTCCAGGTGCATATAGCAGACAACCAATCAATGTTTCTCTCTCTCCCTAAAAGCAATGAAAATGTCCTCAGGTGAGGATTTAAAAAAAGAGGAAATATATCCACAGACAATGATAACTTACCATACATGCCACGAAGGTACTGGGTATAGTCCCATTAGATTTAATTAAATAATATGACTTTGGTTTCATTCTTCTTTAAAAAGAATTACTGATTGACTTTAGAGAAAGAAGAGAGAGAGAGAAACATCGATTTGTTGTTTCGCTTTTTTATGCATCATTGGTTGCTTCTTGTATATGCCCTGATCAGGGATTGAACCCACAGCCTTGAGGTATCGGGATGAAGCTCTAACCCACTGAGCCACCCTGCCAGAGCCTGGTTTCACTCTTAAACATAATTTTCTTTCAACATAAAGCACTATGGTTAAAAATGTTTATATTAAGTGATGATAGAGCCAAGGTACTAAAAATTCATAAATTTGTCACAAATAGGAAGATAGGTGCTCTAAGAAGCATAAACCTACTACAAACCCCCTCCCAAAATACATTACTTAAAAAGAGTTCAAATTAACTTGCAAAATCTATTCATTCTATAAAAATTGCATACTTACTGTATTCATATTTTAAAAGTTTATTCCAACCCATTTCTTCTTTTATACTCTAAAACATCCTCTCTATGTTGCTGGATGAGCTAGAAGGAGGTAACAATTACAATTAGAAATGTAATCTTTCTGTAAATTAAACAGGAGAAGGCTAATACTGATATTTTGCAAAGGAATAAGGATAGATGAAAAGAGCTACAACTATTCTAGTTAGAAATAAAAAGCTAGGAGATGCAAAAGTCCAAAAACTAAGAAAAGTATACACCTGTTCATTATAATCTGACGTTATATGCCTGTTCATTATAATCTGACAAGACAACTCTTAAAAGTTTAATTTTAACTTTTGCCAAGTAAGTTACCTCATTCAGTGGGTAGTTAATGGGATGCCTTACCACAGAGGGGCTAAACCCACACAGCAAAGCAGGCCTTGGTCAGTGAATGGGGTCCAGGCTTGCTGGTGGGTGGGAATTACACTTCTAACCTTAGAAATTTGATGCTGGGGGTGAATGAATAACCCCACACCCACTCTATGTGTATCGATTAGACGTCTCGGAGGACGGCCACTTTTCCAGAACCACTGTCTGACAGAATACGCAACGGAACAATGGTTGATGTAGGGTGACATTCACTGCAATTAGAGATTTAATTTCAATCAGAGCTCTCGGAAGCAATCACGCTCCTTTTTAGGAAAACTTTAAACGAGAAATGTATAAATTGGTCTGTAGTGCAGCCAGCTCTGAAGTTAGGGAGAACAGGGTTCAGCAAACTAATTTCTCCAAGTGTTTTCTTCATTTGTTACAGGTCAACAATAAGTGTTTACCACATAGTGTTGTTGAGAAGATTAAATGAGTGTTTGCATATAAAGCATTTGGCATGTTGTAAAGACCAAAAGCCCCACAAAACAAAAAAACAAAAAAACAAACAAAAGGCTGCTACATACCTACATACTCAGTACAATTTCCAACAATGTGTCATACAAACCAATGACTAAAATCTTATGTTTTGGAAGTCTAATGGGGTTTAAATTGTAATAACTCGTTCATTGATGGTTTGTCTCCATGGCATCTGAAAAAAAATGCTTTCATAAAATCCCAAGCAACCTCCATCTTCATTAATAAATAAAATAAAGGATAATATGAGTAATACTGCCATTGGTGAGAAAACCATGCTAAGTAACAACGAATGACAGAAATTTCAACTGCATCAAATTTTGTCGATGCCAATGAAATTTTTAGTCCTTGAGATTCCCCTCACGGAGAAATATGTCATCAGCAATTGTATCCCTAGGCTACCGCGCCGGGGATTAGCTCATGACGTTCAATCTCACACGGACGTTTCTCCTCCCCGCTGGGCTGGGGGCGCACGACGCACGGGAACACGACTCACATAGATCCACAGGAAGGCGGAAGTGCCCAAGGTCAACCCCACTTTCAGCCAGTCCGGTTTGTCATGTAGCGGCTCTCGAACGTAGAACTTTGACCGCGCTGACGCTGGAAGGGGACAGAGAGTCTGTCAATCAGTAATTTGTCACCTTGCTGGAAAAACACCTAACGTTAACAAGCGCATTGTCGCATTTAATTTTCCCATTCACCACCCCCCCCCCCCCCCGCGCCCTCGCTTAAACTGCCAAAGAAACAGGTTCAAAGAGGTCAAGTAACTCGTCCTGGGCCAGCAGAGCCAGAGCGGTCGTCCCTGGCCCTCGGGCTTCTTCAAAGCCTCATTTACTGGTTTTTGCGGACCCTCGGAAGACTCGGGAGGGGGCGACCCCCAGGAGAGTCTCCCCTCCTGCAAAGAGGGGGTCGGAGGAACCCAAAGTCTCTCACGCGCACCAAGAGGGGAAAGGGTGGCACTCGGAGGAGGGTCGGCGGAGCGTGACGGGGAGCGGAGTCAGGGGTAGGAGTAGAGGTGGGCTCCGGCGGGCGAAGGTCACGGCAGGACGATCCCGGGCCGGAGCCGTTCCCTGTCTCCGCGAGCTGGGTTCACCCTGGGAAGGACAGGCTGGGAGGTCAGGTCGGCCTGCACAAGGAGGGATACTCACAGCCCCCCGGGAGCCTGGCCGGGGCGAGCAGCCTAGGGAGGGACCGCAACAGCGTGGACGGCGCCATCTTGCCAGGCCGGACCCCGCCTCCCTGAATGGGGTCTCTCCCGGAGTCGGCTCCCGGCCGAGCGCCCCCTGGCGTCTGGAGGCGCGGGGCTCGCCGGCTCCGCAGCCGCGCCGCACAGAGGCTTTAGCTGAGAATCGCAGTTACGGCCAAGTGCTCCCACTCCTCCGCTCCGTCTCCTGTTTGTAAAATGGGTGGTTAGGAAGGAAATTATTAAAGCTGTAGATGGTAAAGAAGGGAGCGGGGCGAGGAGGAGGTAGTTTATCTTCTTCTCTGTCCTCTGAGAGTTTATTTCAGACCCCTCCCCTAGGGACACTCACCAAGAGATTTACTATAATCTACCGTCAGGAGCCAGAAAACTGAAAATGAAGTGTTTTGTTGGATAATAACACGTTGATTGACTTTTGTGTTCCGGGTACCGTGTATGAATGCATCATATAGTTTACGTGCATTGTCTTCTTTCATCTTCCCAACGACTGCATGACATGCCATGATTATCTTCAATTTACAGCTGGAGCTCTAAGAAGACAAGCTATTCATCCAGGCTGACATATTACAATTCACATTTTGGAAAGCCCTCCTACAGTTCCTGAAGTCTGTTTACTTGCACTATCATAGTAAAGCCTCACAACCCTGTGGGGAGAAGAGAACCCTCGCATTTTAAAAGAAGTGTCCTGACTTGCTCAAGATCAGCCCGCTGGGGGAGGTGGGTGGGGCTCAGGTTCAGGTCTTCTGATCCCCGAGTCAGAGGTCCTCCTTAGCCCATATAACAGTCTCCTGAGGCCTTGAGCTGAAGGGCAGGGTTCAAAGTGCCATTCCTGCTCACACCTTTTTAGCTGTATGACTTTTAGGCAAATTACTTAACCTCTCGGTGCCTCAGTTTTACATCTGTAACATAAAACCTATCCTATAGGATCCTATAGGGTCGTTGGGTGGCCTAGTTTTTAAAGTACTGTACTTGGTTTTGCCTATTAAAAGACATCATACTGACCCACAGGTTTTGTTTTTCACAATCAAACCAGATTTTTGTGCACTGAATTCTCATTTTGATTTGATGTCTAAAGACCTTGTAAAAATATGTATAGGTGAAATTTTAATACCTTAATCCTTCCAGCCTCATGTCATTTGGGCTCATTTTAAAAGCAAGATAAATGTTAACACATCTCTTTTCCTTCTATATTTTCTTTAACTATGTTACTGAAAAAGAAGCTTAACCAAAAATTATTAACCTCAGAGTAAAATGATTGTATGATGCTTTCTGGTTCATTTTTATGTGTAACCGATGGCTACATTGATTGCTGAACTGTGAATCACTTTAAAGTTTGTAACCTAGTTTCAGCCTCCTGGACTCATGCTCATGTAAGCACACTGCTCGGCTAACATGCTGACTCAGTTGTTGGTTCTCAACTTTGCCTCTTCTTGTCCACTCAGCAACCCTTCAGCCGTTTATCCTTTCTACACCATCCCTTGGAAACGTGTCCTGACACAGCTTTTGCTAGGATCTAACAAGTCAGAACAAAAGCCTCGGTTTAGTCAGAGCACGCAGAGCCAGGAAGCAAATTGCAAATTTCAGTACTGCTACTGGAAAAGGCTGTTTTGTTCTTTTGGCCCTTGGAAGCCTTACTGGTGTATATTTTGGGAAAGTGATGAAGTATAAGCACATTTCTCTCAGGGTGTTGGAGCTGGTGGAACCCTACACTTGGAGTGGGCAGCCGTAGGTGAAACCACGTCTTGAAAAGAATCCTGGTGAAGCAGTTCCAGCCAGGAGCTAATAGGTCTGATATTTTGGTAGAAGTTGCTACATCTTTAAGCATCTTCAGATTTGAATGCATTATTAAGCAGCTCCAGAATTTGAGTTATTTAAGCATCTCCAGAATTTGAATGCTGAAACCTTATTTATGACTCAGGCAAAGGAAAAAGATTTGAATTAGCAGCTAGAAAACCAGAGATTTAGTCCCTCTACATATCTCTTTTGTGGAATTAAAGTTTGCAGGATGAGTGCTTTACATTTTTATTTCTGGTTGATTTTGGGGGGAGGTGGCATTTTGACAGTAGTCATATGCAAATATTTGGGGTAAGATGAACTCACCACCGCCACTGTCATCATCATTTAGCCTGAGATATGTTCCCTTCCTGCATAGCTGTCATCCACAGCATAAATAGAATCTCCATCTGTCCAACAGTGGTGACCTATTAGAGTAGATATTTTATTGTTGAGTTCAGGCTATCAAGTCACTGACTGCGTGGTCCAACTGTTATCTGTGCCTCTGGTCCATTTTAACTAGGATATGATTCAGCTAAATGTTGACTCACACTAGTATTCACTGAATCTTAAAAACTGGTATTTGTTATCAGCCAAAAAGAATAACATTTGCCAAACTATATCGCTGGCTCAACTGTTTAGGTGCTTAGCTTCTGATGGAAACTACTATTTGTTTCACAGACCAGAAAATTTCTTCCTCCGGGGGGGAAAACTATCTTATTTACAGGAGAAATTTAGAAAACCATAGCACATAATTTTTCTATAGGGACTTTTGGATATGAAACCAACCCTAACCCTAACCCTACCATAACTCTAAACCTTAACCCTATCACTAATCACAAACATAACATTAATCCTAAATGTAATTCTGACCCTAACCCTAACCTTAAACCTAATCTTAAAAAAAACCCTAAACCCGAACACAATCTGAAGTCAGACAGTCTATCTTTTTATAGTTCAGATAATTAAAAGAAAGACCTTTTAAAGGGGACAGTGAAGTTCAAAGATTACTACAAATTAACTGTTTTTATGAATTCTAAGTTTATTCTTAGTTTTATTTTTTTTAAGTTAAGATTAAAAAACTGGCCATATTCCAAAATAATTTCCTTAATGAAACTTTTGAAGAGAGATCACAGAAACTGAGGCAATTCCAGGCTTTGACTACTAAAACCTTATGATTGGCCCATGCAAAAGGAGAGGGAGTTGGAGATAGCAGAAAACCCCAGCATTAGTCCCAGATTTTTCCACTGGGAAACATTAACTCACATCTTCCAGAGAGGGTGAAGGAAGAGGAAGTGAAACCAATAAAATATCTGGGTAAATAAATTTAAAAGAGGAAAGCTATGGCGCATATTATTTAATGATTCATGATGCAAAGAATGGTATGGATCAAATTCAGGATCTGGAGAGAAAAAAAATACTCAAGAGGCCCTGGCTGGTGTGGCTCAGTGGATGGAGTGCCAGACTGCGAACCAAAGAGTGGTAGTCAGTTTGATTCCCAGTCAGGACACATGCTTGGGTTTCGGGCCAGGTCCCCAGTAGGGGGCGAGCTAGAGGCAATCATACATTGATGTTCCTATTTCCCTTCCCCTCTGTCTGAAAATAAATAAATGAAAATCTTTACACCAAAAATAATCAAGGGTAAAAATGGCTCATACGATGTGAAAAATTGTAGATCAACAATGGAATGCCACTTTTAAAGCTTAGTTCAGGCGGGTGGGTGGAGGTGGAAGAGTGTACAAGGGGGGTAAATGGTAATGGAAAAAATACAATAAAAATAAACTACTAAAAACATTTAGTTTTACTGTGATTGTTAATGAAATGACATATATGTGGAAGAGGCCCTAGTGGGTGGGCATCTGGTCCCACCCTGCCTACTGCAGCGGTTTCCTAGTATCTTTGGCAGATACCCTTAGGCTTCTGAGATTTGAGGATTTCTGGTGATGGGGAGTTCAAGGAGTCACAATGTAAAGCACTAGCTAGACGCCAGCTCCAGGGGAGTCAGTGTCCCTAACTCTACTACCCGAAGGTGACTCAGACAGTCGTCGACCTTGCAATGTATGGATTCAAGTATGAAATAAAAACACACTTTTGCATTTACATGCTTCTTTGGCAGTGCAAAATGACACTTTGGATCTGGCTGACTACCTTTCCAGGCTCGTCTTAAGGAACCATCTAAATCGCCAGTACTCCAACCAAGTCCATTTAATTGCTCAGCTGTTTCACGTTTATTAGACTCCATTAAGCACCCTTCTCTCCATATGTTTTAAAGTCCCCCACTGGCGTGAAGCCTTTTGCTCTCCGCCCCCTCCCCGTGCCCCCCCACTTAATTAGGCACTTTGTCCATGATCAAACACAGCGCTCCTTGAATACCTGCATTTTAGCACTGCAAGCTCAAGGTATGATCAGTCGTGAAAGTCGATTCAGTGAACGAAAGGGCAGTCTAACAGCGGGAAGGCTATTTTTTATAGGCGATCGAAACCAAAGTTGACCCTTCAGTCCTCTCTTCTTCGCCGCCTCCAAAACCCTCGGTAGCCACAGGATGGGCGGGGCCTGGAGCGATCCTGCCGGCCCCGGCCCGAGGCGGGCCTCCAAGTTTCCCAGCAAGCTCCAGGACAGAAGAGGTGGGGAAAGGAGGTCATCGCGCCTGCGTGCTAGAAGATGTGACCCGGGTGCGAAAGCCCTTCGCGTCCGCCATTTTGGCTGCTTCTGTCGGTCTGTTCAGTTACCACGTGAACCGCCGACGGAGACCCGTGGTGGGAGGGGGGGGGAGGCGGCGGCAACGTTAAGTGAGAAAGGAAAAAGGACAACGAGGGGAAGGGGGGTGTCGGGGTTGGGCGACGCTGTGACACCCGAGGCCTGGTGGTGGCGGTGGATCAAGGCAATCAAGGCTGAAGCAGCCAGGGAACGGCGGCGGCGGCGGTCGGACAAACACACTGACCGAGCCGGGCGGTGGCGGGAGCAGCGGGAGGAGCCGGAACGATGCCGGCCGTGAGCCTCCCGCCCAAGGAGAACGCTCTCTTCAAGCGGATCTTAGTAAGTGTGAAGCTCCGAGCAAGCAGTGGGAAGGATTCAGCCGGTACCGGGGCCTGTCACCCGTAACCTCGGCCGGACGGGCACCGAGCCACCGTGGCCCGGGACCCCGCCTTCCTACTCTTAGGCCGAATGAACTGTCTCGTCCCCTCCTTGTGGTTCCCACTTCGGTTCGTGCGCGTGGGACCCGAGGCTTCTTCCTCCCATCCCCTTGCTTCGGAGGCCGTGGTTCCGGACTAGGCCCTGTTCTCCCGGCTTCTACTTTGCCGGTTTTCATACACCCCACCGAGCGAAGGGAGGACAGGCCCAGCCTTTCGGAGGGAAGCCGGCAGTACGGGCAGGAGTCACGGCCCGGGTGGTGCGGGAACCCTGCCGGCAGATCGGGGTGGTACCCTTGGAAGGAACAGGTGGTGCGGATGCGGCACAGCTCATTCATTGCCCGAGCGCGGCTTTCCCTCCGTCGTCTGTCCCTCCCTCTTCCTCTCCTCCTGGGATTCACCTGTCCCCGCCCGGCTCAGAGTCACTGAATGACCTGAAAGGAGGGAAGGAAGGAAGGAGTTCAGAAGAGAAAAGGAAGCTTTCTATACGACTCTCTTTTGGTCAGTTGCATATTTGAGTCTCCAGCTTCTCGGCCTCTCTTTTTAACTCCTTTCTAGAGTAGGAAAGGGACATTAATTTCTTAGTTTCTGAGCGGGAAACAGCC
This sequence comes from Phyllostomus hastatus, assembly GCF_019186645.2. Classification (NCBI taxonomy): domain Eukaryota; kingdom Metazoa; phylum Chordata; class Mammalia; order Chiroptera; family Phyllostomidae; genus Phyllostomus; species Phyllostomus hastatus. Next base: position 30,450,769 of record NW_025333640.1, on the reverse strand, counting down.
CCACCCCATCATTCTCCCGGCGAGGTGGGGCACCTTGCGCGGGGGCGGTCCGGTAGGAAGTGAAAAGTTAAGAGCTTTTAGTTGAGATGTTCTAGACTGGGATTTTTCTTGCAGGCGAAAGTGCATTAACACCGATGGAAAAATTTAGTAGCAGAGAAAAGAGAATATAAGAACTTTTGAGGTGGATCTCTTGACACTTAAAACTCACTCATTCCTTTCGTTTCGAATGTGTGCGATGTCCTCTCCTTTTTTTGGTACCATAAATGCAATGATGTTTGGAGGGACTATTTACATCATAAAATATATCTTGTCTCCTTGGCACTATAATGAACACATTGTAGGACGTTGTTTGTTTGTTTGTTTGTTTGGCACTTAGTATGTGGCTTGCTCTTGCATGCAAACATTTCTTGTGAAATAATTAACTATATTTGCCAAACTTAAGACTTTTAAAGTTTGGAGTGTGTGTACCAAAGTGTTTGCTTTTTCTCTTGCAGTTTCAATTTATTTCACTTGTTTGAAAAGTAGAGCAACTCTGGGGATCCAGTTTTTCTAGAAATAAGAAAGAGTAATCCACATTGAACTAACTTTGGTTTTACAAAAATATGTATATGACTTACAGATTTAGTGGATTCATGTTGAAAGACATCAGAAAGTCACATCCAATACCATGTAACTCTTAGCTTCCTTGAAATCCTTATTGCCATTTTATTTAAGACTAATTAGAGTGTAGGTGGGACTAGAGTATAGTTTGCCAGAACACTTTATTTACTTCTAAACCATTGAAAAGAGTAATTGGTGTGTAGCTTCAAATTAAATAATTTAAGAGTAGCAGTTTGTATTTAATCTTCCCCAATTCTTTTCTTACATTTTTTGGAAATATTTTATTTATTTTTAGAGATAAGGGAAGGGAGAGAGAGGGGGATTGAAACATCCATGTGTGAGAGGCACTGGGGACCTGGCTCACAACTGAGGCATGTGCTGTGACTGGGAATTGAACCAGCAACCTTTCACTTCACAGGTCAGCACTCAGTCCACTGAGCCACATAGCAGTCAGCAGTCAGGGCCAGTTCTTTATTTTGAAAAGCTTCAAGCTGAGAGAAGAGTACAAAAAAGCACTCATAAACCCTTTACTAGATTTAATATTTAACATTTTGCTGGATTTGCTTTCTCTTTCCCCATATATAAGAAATAAAAGTGAGTTGCAGACATACATAATACTTTATTCCAAAATGCTTCAGCAAGCATTTCCTAAGAGTAAGGCAATTGTTATATAAAACCATAATATCATTATTAATCATTCCCTAATATTGTTTAATACCCAGTTCATACTCAATTTCTCCCAAGTGGTAGGGTAGCACTTTTTAAAAAATCAAACTTTATTTTGAGATAACTTAAAAGGTCACACGTATTTTAACAAAGAATACCTTGAACCCATCCAGTTAATACAATGCTAATGTCTTATAAAACTATTTCAGTATCGTAGCGTTGATGCAATCTACCGATCTTATTCATATTTCTCTATTTTACTTGAACTCCTTTTGTGTGTTTAGTTCTATGCAGTGTTATTAATTTGTGTAGATTTTATAACTACCACAAGTCAATATGCAGAACAGTTCCAACAGCTCCAGGATCCCTCTATTACCATCCACACCCACCTCCCTCCCATCCTTTCTACCCCGAACTCTGGCAACTGCTGCTAATTTGTTCTCTATTGCTATAGTTTTGCCATTTCAAGAATGTTTACTAAAAAGTGTATAACTTAGAATTGGCCTCTTCATGCAACATGATTCTCTTGAGATTCCTCCAAGTTGTTGGGTATGTCAATAGTTTGTTCCTTGTTACTGCTGAGTAGAATTCTCTGATACGGATTTACCACAATTCAACTTCATAGAATAATAATTTTTGGTTAAGCATCATTAACAAATTGTTTTTGGTAGTGGTTGTAGTGCAAAACGTTTAATTAAATTGCTAAAGTCAAAGTGCTAAAGGAATAAGGTGTATGCAGAAGAAACGTGAAAATCACACTAGATGAAAAACAAAGGGGATATGATGTGTCCTTAATTGTTCTTTTACATTGGGAAAGGAAAAAATATTACTAACCAAAAGTAAAATTAGTATTTCCTTTTTCAAAATTGTATTTGCTTCCTCAGTTGTTGTAATAGTTCTTTTGACTGTAAGCCTCTTCTCCCCCGTTGGATAAAGAAGAAGTTGGGCATACTCTAGCAGGGGTGTTCAGTGCACGAGGTCCAGGATGGCTCTGAATGCAGCCCAACACAGCATCGTAAATTTACTTGAAACACTATGAGATTTTTTGTGATCACGTGTCGCAGTGTATTTAATGTGTGGCCCAAGACAACTCTTCTTACACTGTGGCTGAGGGACGCCAAAAGGTTGGACTCCCTCCCTGCCAATGCCCTGTAATCAAATGTTGCTGGGTCAGTAACCTAAATCATTTCAGCAGCATTCAGTTTTTGAGCTACTATGTTAGTTGTACTATACTTATTTGTAGTAAACTGTGTAAGAAATGAGATTAGTTTATATTTAAAAAAATTTGAAACTTCAATTTCAAAAGAATGAAGTATGTTTTTGCCTTAATTTTTTTCAAAGAAAAGCTGGCTTACACAACAGTTTGCAAAAAAATTTCACTTTCTGTAGTGGATTTGCCTGGCTTGTTCTAGTCTAGTTGATATCTAAAATTTAATCTTGTTGCATAGTTGGCCCATTTTTTCCCCCCACATTACTGTTTTCTGACTATAAAACATTATCATAAGTTGGTCAAAATGACCAGAAATGTGTCTTGTTTATAATTCATCTAGCACAAGGGCGAGGGATGAATTTAATGTGATATATATTATGTAGGAGTTTAGTTTAAAGAAAAGATGTTTGTGTTTGCCAGAAGTGGTTTTGTGGGGTGTTTTGTTGCTGTAATGACATACTATTTTAACAATTTGAAAAAATAGTCATTAAAAAATTATGGCTTTGCCTACTCTTGATGTGATTTGTTTATGTAAACAGTTTGAGAGGTTTTTCAGATTTTTACACCACTTTCTCAGGATGTGAAGGGTGAAGGGTGGGAGAAAAGTGGCTGTCAAGGAAAATCCACACCTCTTTATTTTTTAGCCCACTTGGAAAAGTTGGACATGCTCTCTTGCCTTTCAGTCCAGTTTTGCTAGATTGGTAACTGTTGCTGCTTTCTTTTTCTTTAAATGTTAATGTGAGCTGTAAGAAAAACATCTAAGTTGGGAGTACTTAAAATATTGTACATCATTAATCTATTTTTGGACTTTTGCCTGAATGATTTATGTTGTTAGTTTAAAGTCTAAAGAACAGAATTTTCCTTTCCTGGAAAAGTGGTAAGAGGAGTAGCTCAGCAGGGTGATAATATTTGTGATTTATTGAAAACTTAACATCTGTACTGCAGAATACAACTTTCTGCAGTTCTACGTCCGCTCTGTCCAATATGATAGCCGTTAGCCACATGTGGCTATTGTATACTTGAAAAATGGCCAGTGGGATTGAGGAACTGAATTTGTAATTTTAATTAATTTAAATTCAGATAGCCACATGCGAGGGGCTATATTTTAGACAGTTAACAGACAGTGTCTCCGGGGTGGACATGGTGCCCTGTGCGGTTGGAAGGCTGGGGGTCTGCGGGGCAGCTGGCCTTACCTGAAGGGGGTCGCTTTGCTTAGTGTGCTTTCTTATTTTTTAAAATGATTCTGCTTCTGATGATGCAGTTCTCTCAGAGCAGTGATTCAGGTAAGGTCTTTTTTGATCATATAAGTGTTTTTGGACCAAAAAAAAGAAAACTAGGTCATATAAGGGATCATATGCAAAGAAGTGTTCAGAATTTTCTCTCCCAGATACCTGCATGGCTCATCTCTTCTTTTAGAATTCTGCTCAGATGTCCTCTAAATGGGATATACTGAGGCCTTCTTCAGCCAGGACAAGTCCTCCCCAATTCAACCTTCCTACTTTCATTCTGATTTCTTTTTTCTTCATATTACCTATCATCATCTGACATATATGTATACAAGTAATTTGCTTATCATGTCTTGCACAATTAAAATGTAGGTTTGATGAGAATAGGAACTTTGTTCTGTTCATTGCTGTATCCCAATTGGTTAGAATAATGTACCGTAACAGATGTGAGACACATTTGTTGCATGAAATGAGTGTTAAGATAGTGACTACAGGGCCAGAAAGAAGGAGCTTTGGACTGTGCTTGCAGAGAGATTTTCGTGGAAGGGAGTGAGGCTGGGCCTTGGCTTTGTAGACTCTGTGAGGTAATTGTAGGGTATCAGGCCGAACCTGTATTGCCTGGTAGAACTTGGAAGTTTCATTTGTGAATGAATCATAGTATTAGTTTGTTTACATGGCCTCTCCCCCACCACAAAAGCATAATAAGAGGAAATTTGATTTTTAAAAAATTGTTTCAGCATCGGAAGAAAAATGGCATCGGGATTCAGTGAGGATGTTTGTTGTGAGGAGCTTGCTGAATCAGATACCACAGCTTTTTTTGCAAGGCTCGGTCATTTGTGGTTTCATGAAGCTCTACAACTGGGTCTGACAGTCAAAGTGAGGGCCTCTGTGTGTGCTGCTCTGACTACAAGATGTTAGAAGGGGAAATTTCTTCAGTTTAGAGGTCCTTTGTGAGTCACTTTGAGAAAATGTAAAAAATCAAGTTGAATTCTTAGAATTTGGAAAGGTGTGCTGGAAGCTGGGGTGTCAGAGCAAGCCATTGAAGTAATCAGCCTAGCCAACCATCAGCATTCACACCTAAATAAAACTGTGCTCTCTACTTACAGGCAGTAGCCACATTGAAGGAAAACTCCATATTCTTAGTGAAAATTGTTTTGAGGAGAATGTCATTTGCCAGTGCTAATGGCGAGAAGAGCAAGTAAAGCGGTTTAAAAGAGTAATGGTTCTTAGTATAAAAATCAGGGTATGAAGGGGAGGGAATTTTATGCTGTGATTGTGTTTTCGACTCTTGGGAGCTTCCCTGGTATGTCTGCGCTGTTTTGTGATGATGCATGATGCATAAACCTGAATTGAAGCTGTAACTTTTAAAAAACTAGTTTAACTTGTTCTGTATGTTTCTTTTTTCTCTTAGGTAAGCTGTGAATTATATTGTTCAGTGGTTAATTTGGAATTAAAATAATTTCTTAAAATTGTAATTTAATAAAAGCAATCTTTTGGGCTATTTAAAAGTAAAATAAAAATTGCACTGTAGAAAAGAATGACAGGTTAATGTTTTTAGTACCTGATATGCTCTATTTCACTGAGATTTTCTTTGCTTAGTAAAATAGGAACACATTGTCAGTTGGTATAATGTGAAATTTCTACTGAAACCTACTGGTAAAATTGTAATCTTATTTTTTTAATTGAATGTATTGGGGTAACATTGATTATAAAATTATATGGGTTTCAGGTACATAATTCTAAAATATATCAACTGTATATTGTATTTTGTGTTCACTGCCCCAAGTCATTTATCCCCCTTTATCCTTTCCAACCTCCTGCAGCCCCCAACCTTTCCCTCTGGTAATCACCATACTGTTGTCTGAGTTTTTTTCTTAATCCTTTCACCTTTTTCACTAAGTCCCCCAACCTTTTTCCCCTCTGAGAGCTGTCAGTCTGTTCTCTGTATCTCTCTGTTTCTGTTTTGTTAGTTTATTTTGTTCATTAGATTCTGCGTATAATTGAGATAATACGGTATTTGTCTTTCTCTGACGTGTTTCACTTAGCATGGTCCATCCATGCTAAGGATGGATTTCAGGTCCGTCCTTGCTGTTGTAAAAGGTAAGATTTCCTTCTTTTTTATGGTCAAGTATTACACAGTCCGGTACATGTACCACAGTTTTTTTATCCAGGCACCGATGGGTACTTGGTCTGCTTCCAAATCTTGGCTATTGTAAATAACACCTCAGTGAAGATGGAGGTGCATATATTCTTTCAAATTAGTGTTTTGAGTTTTTTTTTTAGTATATTCCCAGAAATGGGATCACCGGGTCACAAGGGAGTGGCTGTACCAGTCCACAGTGGCTGCACCCATCTATTCCCACCAGCAGTGCACAGGGTTCCCTTTTCTCTACATCCTCGCCAGCACTTGTTTGTTGACTTACTGATGATAGCCATTCTGACAGTTGTGAGGTGCTATCTCGTTGTGGTTTTAATTTGTATTTCTCTGATGATCAGTGACATTGAGCATCTTTTCATAGGTCTTCTTTGGAGAAGTGTCTATTTAAGTTCTTTGCCCATTTTTTAATTGGATTTTTGTTTCTGGTGGTGAGTTTTATAAGTTCTTTATAAATTTTGGGTATTAACTCTTTACCAGATTTACCAGCAAATACATACGTTCTCCCATTCAGTGGGTTGTCTTTTCATTTTGTTGGTAGTTTCTTTTGCTGTGCAAAAACTTAGTTTTTTAAAAAAATTGTTGTTCAAGTACAGTTGTCTCCATTTTCACCCCACCACAGCCCCCTGCCCCACTCAAAAACTTTTTAGTCTGCTGTAGTTCCATTTATTTTTTCTTTTGTTTCTCTTGCTTACAGGGATGTATCAGAAAAAAAATATTGCTATGAGCAATGTCCGAGATTTATTGCCTGTGTTTTTTTTCTAGGATTTTGATGGTTTTGAGTCTAACATTTAAGTTAATAAACTCCAGTTTCAGTTTATTCTTGTGTATGGTGTAAAGGTGGTCTCATTTCATTTTTTTTTTTTTTTGCATGTACCTGTCCATTATTCCCAACACCATTTATTGAGTAGACTGTCTTACACCATTGTATGACCTTGTTGTCTCCTTTGTCAAATATTAATTGACTGTACAGGTATGGCCTTCTATTCAGTTCCATTGATCTAGATGTCTAGTTTTTTAAAAATCTGCATTGGATTTTTTTCCATTACCATTACCTTATACCCCACTTCTCCCAGCAATCACCACACTGTTGTCCATGTCCATGAGTCCTTTTTCCTCAATCCCTCCAGCCTTTTACCTCCTTGCTCCCCCTCCCCCCACCCTGTTAGCTGTCATCCTCTTCATCAATGAGTCTGTTCCCATTTTCCTTGTTAGTTCAGTTAGTTCATTAGAATCCACATATGAGTGAAATCATATGGTATTTGTCTTTCTCTGTCTGGCTTATTTCACTTAACATAATGTATGTCTGTTTTTATGCCAGGCTATGCTGTTTTGATTACTATGGCCTTGTAGTATATTTTGATATCAAGCAGCACGACTCTTCCAACTTTGTTATTCTTTCTCAAGATTGCTGTGGCTATTCAGGTTCTTTTGTAGTTCTGTATAAATTTTTGGAAAATTCTAGTTCTGTGAAATATGACAAGGGTATCTTGATAGGAATTGCGTTGAATCTATAGGTTGCTTTGGGTAGTATGGACATTTTAATGATGTTAATTCTTACTATCCATGAACACAGTATATGCTTCCACTTATTTGTTTCTTTTTTTGGCATCTTACAGTTTTCTGAGTACAGCTCTTTCACATCCTTGGTTAAATTTATTGCTAGGTGTTTTTTTAATGTAATTGTAAATGGGATTGTTTTTCTTTCTGATAGTTCATTATTGGCGTATAAAAATCCTACTGATTTCTGGATATTTGTGTCCAGCTACTTGACTGAATTCATTGACCAGTTGTAGTAATATTTGTGTGTGTGTGTGTGATCTTTAGGGTGCTCTAGAGTCATGTCATCTGCTTTTAATCTTATTTTGAAGCTAGTGATATTTGTAATCTTAAAGATTCCATTTGATTTTTTTGTAGAGGAGATTAAACATTTCTGTGTGTCACCTGTAAAGTTGTTTTATCTGGTTGTACATAAAAGGAGAAATGAAAGTTTGCTTTTAAAAATAGAGATCTAGAAAAAAAAACCTTAGGGGTCTGTTTTCTGCTTCCATGTGTGGTTCCAATTTAAGAAGAAGTTTTCTCTTTACCATAATGGCTTCCATTAATATGGTACTTTTTTTATTTTTCAGAGATTTGGCTTGGAGATTACAAGATCACCTTTGATTATCAGTGCTTGGGAACTGAGACCAAATCTTTAGGAAGGGGAAGTGAGGCAAACTGGCATTTATTGACCATCTGTTTTGAGCCAGACTTGATGCTAGACCTTTTTTACACATTAGCTGATATAAACTTTGCTTCATTTTTTGAGGCAATTATAAAAATATAGCCAATACATATATATATATTTTAAAGATTTTGTTTATTTTCAGTGAGAGGGGAAGGAAGGAAGAAAGAGAGGGAGAGAAACATTATTGTGTGGTTGCTTCTTATACACCCCCCACTGGGGACCTGGCCTGCAACCCAGGCATGTTCCCTGACTGGGAATTGAACCAGCAACCCTTTGGTTCACAGGCTGACACTCAATCCACTGAGTCACACCAGCCAGGGTGCCAGTACTTATATTTTGATTACATTGTTGAAAGTGTATTTCTAATTGCTTTATATACAGTCAGTTGTGCCATATCAAAACATACAGGTTTCTAAAACTTACTGTGCTATGCAAAATCAAGCAATAAAAACCTCCAGGCTTATGGGAAAATGGGATTGTGCACACACTAAAAAATTTCATTAGTGACATTAAAAACAAAGATAAGAACTAACAAAAACGATAGCACAGTTTTACATATGCCAAATGGTTAACAAAGACAGTGTAAATACTGCACTTTACCTTGGGAAAGACCTGAAGTTTGCTGGTGGAAGGTGTCAGAGGGATTGTAGTATGTGAGTTATTGTATGAAGTGAAGTAAGGAAAGTTATCTGAGGGAAACTGACACCCAACATGGATGGGTGTGGCTTATACTATACACTGAACAGAGGTAGATATTTGACTGCTCTCTAGGCCTATTCGGCTCATTTTAACTGGGTGCAGTTTTCTGTGTTCACCCAGTATTTCTGGTAGACAAAATCCCACAGAAGCAAAGCTGAAATTAAAAATTCATTATGCTAGCCCTGGATGGCGTAGCTCAGTGGATTGAGCTCGGGCTGCGAACCAAAGTGTCGCAGGTTTGATTCCCAGTCATGGTACGCGCCTGGGTTGCAGGCCATGACCCCCAGCAACCACACATTGATGTTTCTCTCTCTCTCTGTCTCCCTCCCTCTCTCTCTCCCCCTCCCTCCCCTCTCTAAAAATAAATAAATAAAATCTTAAAAAAAATTAAGTATGCTCAAAATGTTCCCTAATCAGTTGTGTTGGGGCAAATGTGTATTTTCAGAACTGCATTATAGCAGACTGACTGTACATTATCTAACTCAGTGACAGAGATCACACAGCCTGAGTTTGGGGTAACGCCTCCTTCACTTTGTAGTGTGACTGGCTGCTGGGCCAGAACTTTTTCACCTAGCACCCGTGATATAGTGACATCCTTTTCCATCTTAATTGCCACTGCCACTAAGGAGACTTAAACTTCTTTCAGTGTTTTGTTAGAAGAAACTTTGTACTTATTATATCAAAGTTTCAGGCTAATTCTAAAGATTTTTGTGCTAATAATTTAGGCTGATATTTTAAAAACAAGGAAATAAAGTATCACATTTTTTAAAATTTGTGTTTTGAAACAATTTTGATGTTCACCTGGTCTCCTGGCATGGAAAGATTCTGGGTTTGAATCCTGCCTCTGCTTTCCCTTATCTCTAACCCTTTTTAAGGCTGTAAATCCAAGTAAAAAGAAAAACAATACTTTCCTAAACCCACTTCACTGGTCAGTTAGTGAGATGTTGTATGAAGGTGCCTGGCGAATAGTGAAGCGTGTGTATTGGTACTTGTTCTCTCATGAGTGTAGTCTAAAGAACTTGGCCTTTCATGGAATTGAAAGGGGCCATCTTTTTTTTGTTACTGTCATTGTGTCATATTCTTTTTGATATTTTTATGTATTTTGTATTTTTGAAGCTTTATGTTTCTGTTCTAGTCAGTTACCTTTACATTATACCTTGAAAATGTATCTTAGTCCTTTTTAAAAAAAATATGCTTCTACAACTTGATATGTTAGCTTTAAGTTTATTTATTTATATTTTTAAGACTTTATTTTTTTATAAAGTTTGCATTTTTTAAAAGATTTTATTTATTTATTTTTAGAGAGGGGAGGGGTAGGAGAAAGAGAGGGGCAGAAACATCAATGTATGGTTGCCTCTCACATGCCCCCTACTGGGGACCTAACCCAGGCATGTGGGCCTGACTGGGAATCCAACTGGTGACACCCTGGTTCACAGCCCGTGCTCAATCCACTGAGCTACACTAGCCAGGGCCAAGATTTTATTTTTGGAGAGGGGAAGGGAGGGAGAAAGAGAGGGCGAGAAACATTAATGTGTGGTTGCCTCTTGTGCACGCCCCACTGGGAACCTGGCCTGCAACCCAGGCATGTGCCCCTGACTGGGAATCGAACCAGCTACCCTTTGGTCTGCAGGCTGGCATTCAGTCCACGGAGCCACACCAGCCAGGGCAAAATTTAAATCCTTTGGGTCTGTCTGCTTATGTGTGAGGCAATTAATGAGCTTATTCTACTTTACTATTTTTTTCTTTCTCTCTCTTCTGACTTAAAAGTTATAAAAATAACGTTTTTTGTGGGAGCATGCTATTTTATGTACCATCCTTCCAACCTCTCCAATGCCTTTGTTTTAGATTTAGTTCTGTAATTAAATATGGTTAATACTCACCAACAGACTGTTTGCTGAGGTTTCCCCCATCAATCCATGGTTGGATAAAGCTGTCGTTAAACAGAGCTTCCTCAGAAATGCTTGTGAAAATCTCTTGAGTGTTCTAACAGATTTCTTACAGTATTGATATTTGAAGGACAACTTGGCTGGATATAAAATCCTTGACTCATATCTTTTTAAGTTTCTTGAAAATACTACCTTGCTGTTGTTACGTGTTGCTGACACCTACCTGATTAGCTTTTCTTTGTAGATGACTTGGTCTTTCCTTTTGGAGATTGGAAGGGTTTTCCTTTAATCTCCTTAATCTGTGAATTGAATCGTTTTACAAGATACATCTCTGTTGATTACTCTAGATAAATTTTTTCTGTAATGTTACAGAATGTAGATTGATGTTTTCTTTTATCTTTTTAAAATTTTATTTTTTTTTCAATTACAGTTTGTATTCAGTATTATTTTGTATTAGTTTCAGGTGTACAGCATAGTGGTTAGACAATCATACTTTACAGAGTGTTCCCTGATATTTCCAGTACCCACCTGGCACCATATATAGTTATTACAATAATTTTTGTAATATTAAAAAGTACCCTATGTTGTACTTTACATCCCGGTAACTGTTTCCTAACTACCAATCTGTACTTCTCAAGCCCTTCACCTTTTTTACCCAGTTCCCCCAACACCTCTGCTCTCTGGCAACCATCAGTCTGTTCTCTGTGTCTGTGAGTCTGTTTCTTTTTTGTGTTTCTTTATATTACTCATTAGATTCCACATACATGTGAAATCATCTGGTATTTGTCTTTCTCTTGACTGACTTATTTCACTGAGCGTCATGTCCTCCAGATCGATGTTTTCTTTTAATTCAAGAATTAAGTTTTGAGTATTGTTTTCCTCTTTGGTGCTCTTTGCCTATTGGGTCTTCTTTCCCTTTCTTTTATATCTATTTTTCCTTTAATTCCTCTTCATTTTTCATTTATTTGAGAAGCATTCCTGTTTTCTATCTCTTGAGATTATGTATCTTGTAATATAGTCATTATTTTCAAGATGATTTTGTGGGTCTTTTTCGGTTTGTTTCTTAAGTTCAGTCTGTTCCTGTTTTACATCTTCCAATTGTCCACTCTTGTAAATTTTGAAATTTGGATTATCACTAGGATTTATGGTGTGTTTATAATCTGCCATTTTTTTTTCTCTTTTTAAATTCCATATGAGTAACTTAATATGGATTATGGGTTCGTTCTTTTTTCTGTTCAGGTTACTTGTGATGGATTTTACTGGACCAACAATGTAGATAATTCAATTTTTGGAGTGAGGTTTGGATGGTTTCTTTAATCTCTTGGTTCAAGAGCACCCTCTTTTTTTGCCACTACAAAATGCAGTTTTTTAAATAAATATGAGCACCCCCTGCCCCTTTCCTCGGGTCTCTCTTATTTTAGTAGGGTCTTTATCTTTATTGGCCTCCTTCTCCACAAGCCTTCCAGTGACACTTCTTCCTCCTAAGGTACCTCTTCCTTCAAAGCTGCGCCTTGCTAACACAGTCACTTTTGGTCTTACAGAGTTTCTAAGCCTCCCCTTTTTGACTCCCTTAGTAGCCATTGAGCTTGTCCTTCATGTCTCTCAGTACTTGCTCTTGACTAGTGGCCCTCTCCTTGTGAGGCTGAGCCCTAGTTAATATTACATGTATTGAGTCACCACTGGGACCCTGCTGTGCTGTTCTTTTGGACAGGTCCTTTGGAGCTTCTGGTCTTGGATGCTTGTGCACCACATGTAAATTAGAGTTCTTAGTTGTCTCACCTGCTTGTAATCCTTGTCCTCATCTCCTTATGGGTGATTTTATTTGTTGTATTTCCTGGCCTGCATGGTTTTTATGAGGGTTTGTGGAGTGTTTGGAAATCAGGAGCAGCCATTATCCTGAAAGGAATTCATTTTTGTTTTTATGTGTTGTGCTTGAAAGATTACAGTTTGCTTTAAAGTAATTTGCATTTGAGGTTTTATATAATTGAATATTTGGTTATACATCTGTTTTTGTGTCTCCATAGCCACTTTATTGTACTCTTCAAAGTCTTCTGTGAGCATATATTGTTGAAATATTGATGAGGTTCTATTATATAGCTGCCTCTCGCTTACAAGGGTCCAGCAGAAGCCTGCTTGAGTGTGGTTGGTAGGGTAATAATATGGGTATAATAATTTATAGTCTTAATTTGAACATTTCACCTAAAATGTTATATGGTGTGCTTAAGTGTGATATTGTTATGTTACAGAATTATATGCTTATGAGTTTGTAATGAAAGATTTTGCGATAAAAAAGGGTGTTATTTGTGCTGGACCCAGCACGTTTATACCTTGAGTTTCATTGAGTTTCGTTCCATCCCTAGCATCAGAGTTCGTACCTTATAGCATTCCTTCAGCAGAATTCCACTCGTTAAACAGGTAACCTAAGTTTTCCTTCAGCTTCTCGTAAGTCACATAGTTTAATGCTGAAGAAAGAAAAAATTTGATGGTGTATTTCAATTCAGTTTCTGATTTCTCTATAATCAGTCAGTCTGGGCTGGGTGGCCATGACTGACTTTTAAAGCCAAATTTGGCTTTTATCATTTACCTTGATTTGAGGTTGCATTCCTTTAATCAGTTTCAAAGAGTGAAATTATTTTTGCATTAGCTGAAGGGAGATGAAGGAAAGGTATGTTTAATACTGATGAAAACCTGTAATCTTAATGCCAAATCTAAACTATGTATTTTATTTAAATTTTTGGTGTCACTATATAATACCAATGTAAATAGCCTAGTTTGCCATGTCACAGTTCTACTTCTAGGAAACTGTATTTTTTAGTATTTTGGGGTTTTTGTTGTTGTTTTCTTGTAATAAGGATTTGAACAAAGATAATGAATTTCCTTTCTTCTGTAGATCAGCTTAGGCTTTTTTTTTTTTTTTTTACTTTTCACAACTTGTTCAACTGTTCTATAAATATAAGCAGCCAATTGTTTTTATGACAAAAGTTCTGTTTCTTAACTCTGCACAGGTGCTTAAGGCTGTTCATTTTCTAAAAAAATCTTTTCTCTCTCTGTTCTTTAGAGTGGATTAATTTTGTTGATCCATTTTTTTAGTACACTGGTTCCTGTTAACCTCCATCCTGGTATTGAGCTCATATAATGAGGCTCCTTCCCCCCTCAAAAAGAAAAGTGTTTCAAAGTGTTCATTGCTTCTTCCAGCATTTTTGTAATAGCTCAATATCTCTCATCTCTATGTTGATGGCTGTTGATTGTCTTTTCCCATGCAAGCTGAGATTTTCCTGTTTCTTTACATGCCATATAATTTTGGATTTCATCCTGGACATTTTTAATGTTAGTTTATCAGACTCTGGGGGCTTGTGTAAGTCCTGTACAGGAAGAATGTTCATTTTGTTTTAGCAAATCTGTTTAGGTTCAAGCTACAACCTCCACCTCTGGGGACTGTGGTACTGGTATCATTTCAGTTTTCCTAGTCTTTGCAGCCCCTATTTGGATCTGTCCTGCTTATGTGCCACCCAGTAAGTAAGTAAGTAGCTGGTCTGGGGCCCTGACAATGTATCTGTTCAGTTCTCAGAGTCTTTGCAATTGTGAATGGGATTGGATCCATGAATATTCAGTTTAGGGGTTGGAGCTCATCAACAACTTTGTGGGGTTGCTTTCCGCAGCTCCTCCTCCTCTGTGATCTTCTGATCACTTCTGTTTTCCTGGGTCTCCTCTTTTCATCCTTTGCCTAGAAAGCTGGGGCTTTCTATTTTTTTCATTGTTCTGTGCACTTTTGTGATTATGCCCAGGTCTGGCTAGAGGTTTATCAATTTTATTGACCTCAAAGAGCCAGCTTTTAGTTCCACTGATTTCTGTTTTTCTATTTAATTGATTCTGCTTTTACCTTTTTCATTTTCTTTTACTTGCTTTAATTTGCTCTTTTCTAATTTCTTTTTTAAAAATTTTATTTATTGATTTTAGAGAGGGGGTGGTGGGAGAGAGAGAGAGAGATAGATTTGTTCCATGCGTTTATATGTTCATTGATTAATTCTTGTATGTGCTGTGACTGGGATCGAACCTGAAACTTCAGCATATTGTGATGATGCTCTTAACCAACAAGCTACCCGGCCAGGGCTCTTAACTTCTTAAGGTGGAAACTGAGATTATAATTGTCTGTTGCGTGGTCCCAAGTGGGGACCTGGCCTGCGACCCAGGCATGTGCCCTGAACCAGGGACCTTTTGGTTCTCAGGCTGGCACTCAGTTCACTGAGCCACACCAACCAGGGCAGAGACCTTTTTATAATGGATGATTTTTTGGACTACTTTTCCAGTTTTCTCTTTTGCTATTACTTTCCAGCCATCTTTTCTCTCTCTGTTCTAGTTTATTCTACTGGGGTTTGTTGAGATTCTTGGATCTGTGGGTTTAGAGTTTTCATCACATTTTCAATTTTTATATTTTTCCCACTTTGGTCTTTCCATCCCCTCCTGATACCGTTATTCCACTTGATATTGTTCCACAGCTCATTTAATTTCTGTGTCTCTTCTCTCTCTCCATATATATGTCATTTTATTCTTTCACCTTCTGTTCCGGATTATTTCTATTTTATATTTTCAAGTTCACTACAGCTACATTAAGTTCTCTGCAGTGGTTTTATTTTCACTGCCCTGACTTCAAATTCACTGTAGTGCCTAATATTTTAAGTGTCTAATATGTTTAACTTTTCATATTGGTGTTATATTTTTCCTTTTTTAGATTTTATTTATTTTATTTTTAGAGACAGGGGAAGGGAGGGAGAAAGAGAGGGAGAGAAACATCAGTGTGTGGCTGCCTCTCATGCTCTCCCCTACTGGAGACCTGGCCCTCCACCCAGGCATGTGCCCTGACAGGGAATCAAACCAGCAACCCTTTGGTTTGCAGGCTGGTGCTCAATCCACTGAGCCACACCAACCAGGGCTGGTATTATATTTTTCTATTTACAATTTTCATTTTTAGGAGTTTTTATTTCTTTATTGAGATTTCCTGTTCTTTTGTGTCCTTGCTTTCCTTTCATTCCTTTAATATTACATAATATTTTTAAGTCTTTGCTGCTAACATAATTATTTCTGAGTCTGTTTCTGTTTATATATATATTTTTTTGGGGGGGTATAGGTCATGAGTCAAAATTTTGGTTCTCCCCATGTTTAGTTGCTTTTCCATAATATTGGATATTGTAGTATGTCTGGCTCCTGTTGTCTGATAAGAGTTTTTGTTTTGGCAGTTAATTTGCTTGTGTATCAGCTTGTTCTTTTCAGAACAAGTAGGTCCATATGAGCCTTATTCCTAAGGTACGGCATTTGTGGTCTCTGCTGAATCCAGGAGCATTTAATGAAGTTCCTGAATGTTAGGAACTCAGCTGTCTCCCAGCCAAGTGTGAGCTCCAATAGTTGCTCAGTTCATTCTATTGGGTAGTTGATCTTTGCCCACCTTCAGTAGAATCTTGAAGTGTACCTGCTCAGCTTAATGTTTTACCAAAGATTCCTGTGCAGATTTCTGAAGCTTCATCTGTATGTAGTTCTCTGGTACCTGCCCCATGAATTCCAGCTGTTGGAGTAGTTTCCTACTCAGATCCCTGCTTAGATCAGCGAGACTGCCATGTCTATATGGGTTCTCCCTCCCCATTCTGCAGCCTGGAAAATGCCTCCAGAATTTTCTTGGGATTTACCTTGTTTCCCTTCTGAGATTGCAGTCTGTGTTGGCTCTCACCCAACAGTTGAAAATGCATATTTTATACTTACTAGTCTCATGCTCGGCAGAAGCATGCTTTCATGTCAGTTGTTCCTGTAGATTTGGATGTAGGAATCTCAGAGTGTATGGTGCCAGTATTTAGCATGTGGGTTTTTAAAAAAAATCTCTTAAAACAGTTTATTCTGTTTTAATTATACCCTGTTTTACTTTACTGTTCCTATAGCACAGTGTGAAAATTTAATCGCTAGTAAAAGATAATAGTCTACTGTGTTCTAGTATTTTTTATGTTTAATCTGGAGTTAACATATGCCCATGGTACAGGCAAGGGGACAAATAGAGTACTATGGCATTCTTTCTATACCAAGGGAAATCCTTGTTCACAATTCTGAAATGTTGAGAACTTCTCCCAGTACAGGTTTAAGAGATGAGATTGTAGAATTATATTTTTATTTAATTGGATGATTCTACTGTGGAGAAATTGTTTGTTCACCATGTGCTTTATAAAACCTGTTTGAAATGAATTGAATATGGAACATTTGCCCAAATTCTACTGTGTGTCGTATTTTGCATCTCTCTCTCCATAAATAAAAGTTAGTGACCTAAAAACTTACTTTAACTCTCCCTGGCTGGAGTAGCTCAGTGGATTGAGCTCGGGCTGCAAACCAAAGCATCGCAGGTTCGATTCCCAGTCAGGGCACATGTCTGGGTTGCAGGCCACGGCCCCCAGCAACCGCACATTGGTGTTTCTCTCTCTGTCTCTCTTTCTCCCTCCCCTCTCTAAAAATAAATAAATAAATAAAATCTTAAAAAAGAACTTACTTTAAGTCAGTATGTTTGGCTTAAGAATTAAGAATCTTGTCATGACACCCTTCTTCCTCTATAGTTCTATAGAATGAGCTTAGTGATAGTGGTTATACAGGGTTTTTTTAAAAAGCAAATAAACCTATTTTTAAATTTTGTACACCTACATGTTTTGAATGGTTCATAAAAGAACTCCTTATGGTTATATCTGTCATAATTTAAGACTGCTTTCGGCCCAGGCAAGGTATGCCAAGAGTGCAGGTTCAGCCTCTGGTCAGGGCACACATAAAGAAGAAACCATTGAATGCATAAATAGTGGAACAGTAAACCAGTGTCCCGCGCCGCCCCCCCACCTGTCTCTGTCTTTCTCAAATCAGTACCTTTTTTAAGAACATTGCTTTTATAAGATTCCATTTTATTTAGACAAAAACCTGTATTAAAGTCAAATTATACATAGATCTAGTTGTGCAAAGGTTTTTTTTTTGTTTGTTTTATGTAGCTTCAGTTGCTTATTTTTTATTACCTTTGCCCAAGGAGACATGTCCAAAAAAAATATTACTGAAACTGCTGTCAAAGAGTTCACTCCTAGGAGTTTTCTTCTAGGAGTTTTAGAGTTCTGGTCTTACATTTAAGTCTTTTCTTAATGAGGAAGTTGAATGTGTTCCTACTGAACTTTATTGTTTTTCTGCAGAAAATTAAAAAAAAACCTGTTTTAGAGCTGAATTATACATATATCTGGTAGATCTGGCCCTGCGCGTTTGGGGGAAAATTGCTGAGTGAAATGGGGTGCTCTTAGGTGCTCTTACTTCCTGTTTGTCTTGTTAACAACCCTGTTTGCTAGGAGGGTTTATCCTTGGGCTAGAGCAGAAGTTTTGAGGAAATTTTATAGGATAAACTAAGTTGCATATTTGTTGTTACTTTTTCCACTAAATTGGGAGACTACTATGATTCGTAATGAGTAACCTATTGTAGTAGTGCTTTTAGAACAAAAAGAAATTGAGACACTTATTTACTTAAACACACACTTAATTCTTGATGGGGGAGAATGAATTCTTAGCCGTTGTTTGGAGAGGTATGCTGTTCTGAATTATTTTTATAGGTTACAGTCAAAAGAGATAATTGGGTTAATGGCATTGAGTATAACTTCAACATGGAAGACTGCCAAATTTCATTAATTGGGAACATAATCATTAGGAACTGAAGCTTAATTACTGTTGTGAACTGTGATGAAATAAAAAGCTAAGTGCTATAGTATTATCATCTCATTCCAAGATAGTGAAATTTTGTTCTTTGATTTTTAAAAAGATTTTATTATTTTTAGAGAGGGGGAAGGGAGGGAGAAAGAGGAAGAGAAACATAGATGTGTGAGAGATACATCAGTGGGTTGCCTCACACATAACCCCCGAGGACCTCGCCCATGACCCAGACGTGTGCCCGGCTGGGAATTGAACCAGCAGTCTTTCGGTGCACAGGCTGGCGCTCAATCCCCTGGGCCACACCAGCCAGGGCAGGGGTTTTTTTAAACTTGGATTATTGAGCTATCGTTTTTATAGCATAAAATTCCTTCTGCCAAACAGCTGAACCAATTGGTTAATCAATTTTCTCTTCTACTAGCAATAAGAAAGTTCCAGTTGCTTCAGAACTTGATTAAGGTATTGCCTAATCTATTTTATTAAAGTTAACCTAGTGGAATGGCATTGTGATTTTGAGGTATAGAAGTCAATTGCCCTTTATGTGTTTATCAGCCTTTAGGATAATCTCTTTTGGGTGTGTTTTAACTGTCTTATTGTTGCTGACTTTCACGAGTTCTTTATATATTCTGGATATAAGATAATCTGTCAGACATACTTATTGCATGTGTCTTTGACTTGCCTTTTTAAAAACACTCTTGAATTTTAAATTTTCAGAAAGTTAATTGAAGGTTTTAAGTATAGCACACTTAAACTGTTCTTTGTATGTATGTAGTTCCTGAAAAACAGTGACAAATTGAGTGTCTTTTTTAACTAGCCTAGTCTTTATGTCCTAGCTTCCTTTAATGCCTTATACTGTTGTTGTTATAATCATATAAGAAAAAAACATTATATTTTAGGGTTTCTGCTAAGTTTAGTTGCTAGGCTTCTATTTGGTTATATTTGGTTAATGATAGATCCCAAGTTACTCCTTCTGATGTCCCCTCCCTCTTACACTGCAGGTCATTTGGCCTGCTGAGTGCTTAGCTGACTGCTGGAGGGGCAATTGCAGAGAAACTGGGACAGGTGGGATGGGATGGAAGGATAAGGCATAGAAAACACCAAGGATAATTAGGTTCTTTTCATCATCATTTGGTTGGATGAGTTGAGGGGAGGGTATCTACTAAGATGGTAAAGACTTGGTGAAGACTAGATTCTGGGAGAAAATCAGTTGTGTTTTGGATCTATTGGGTTTGAGATATGAAACAAAAAAAGTTGGCGAGTACGTCATTGGTATAGAACAACTCTATAGTGGTCTGTAGCATTGAGATTTAAGCAATTGATTTCTTGATATTAAATGTAAAAAGTTACATTTTTACTATTTTGTTTAGTGCATTTTTCAGATTTTGAATATATTTCAAAAGTCGTGAGTAAATTTGTTTAAATTTATGTCAGTGAATTCTGGCATAAATTACCAATTTTCTTTTATCTTTTAGTTACAGGTTTTTTTCCCATAACAAGTAAAACAATTTAAAGAAAAATTATGTGATACCTAAAAGTCAAACAGCACTAACAGGTTTATTATGAAAATAAAAGTCATTCCCCCTCTGCCACCCATGCCTTTCCACCACAGAGTCAAGTGCCCTCAGTCCTCCTAGCCATTTTTTCTGGTATTTGCTTTCTTCTTGTTTAAAAACATACCACTGTTTCTTGGAACAAATGTTGACTTCTGGTTATGGAAAAAGAGGACTTAGAACTTTATCATTTCCACGTTTGCCCACCTTTCCTTTTCTCCATTATCCCATTATAGTTATAGTACAGTATTTTGGTAAATTAGTGCTTAATATTTACACTTTAAAAATTGTGTATGTATTGTTTACTGTTAAGCCAGATATTACACTAAGACCTTGCTTTTCTGTGTTATACAAGCCTTTATTTTTCCTGAAGTCGGTACTCTCTCATTTATGCAGTTGCCTGGTTTTCTGTAGACCTGTTGCTTTTCCCCCAGATGTGCCTCTATTTCTGTCATGTGCTTATAAATAATATTTTTCATATTATGAAGTATGTCAGTTCCATTTTTGCTTTGGCTGCAAACTTATTTCATGGTGGCCTACAGATTCCCCTTTCATTTTTGAGTACTTGTTTTCTAGTTCTTTTTTTCTGAGTTAGATTCCTTATTAAGTTTCATGTTGTCTTGTTAAATTTGTTTTGATTATTTTTAATAACTTCCTAAGGGAGAGTGCATAGGAATAAAATGTTAGCTTTCTAGGAAGCCTTAAAATGTCACTTTACTTATATGCTTGATAATTTGGCTGAGTATGGAATTCTAGGTTGAAACTTAAGTTCACACTGAATTTTAAAGGTTGTACATAGTTGTTTTCTGACTTTTAGCAATATGCTATTATTATTCTGGAATAAAAGTTCAATGC